>NC_088369.1:25111904-25149404 GCF_034508935.2 Berghia stephanieae | reverse complement strand
ATGACGAAGATGATGATGACGATGATGATGATGACAATGACGATGATGATGTCGGCGATGCTGACAATTACAGTGGTGGCCATGGCGATGATGGAGACGACGACGATGAGAGTAACAACGGTAGCAATGATATTAATAATAATAACAAC
Source organism: Berghia stephanieae (assembly GCF_034508935.2). Taxonomy (NCBI): domain Eukaryota; kingdom Metazoa; phylum Mollusca; class Gastropoda; order Nudibranchia; family Aeolidiidae; genus Berghia; species Berghia stephanieae. The sequence goes on along the minus strand of NC_088369.1, from coordinate 25,149,255 downwards.
AACAATAATAATAATAACAATGATATTAATAATGACCCCTACCACTATAATAATAATAATGTTGATAATTGTGGTGATGACAATAACAGTGCTAATAATTACGATGATGATAATAATGACAATAATGATAATAATAATAATAATAATAATAATAATAATAATAATAATAATAATAATAATAATAATAATAATAATGACAATAATAATAATAATAATAATAATAATAATAATAATAATACATACATACATACATACATACATACATACATACATACATACATACATACATACATACATACATACATACATACATACATACATACATACATACATACATACATACAACTTCACTTTTCTCTATTCGCTTCAATTCTCCCTTTCTTTCAACCCTGAAACAAAGGCAGGTTCAAAAGACACATGTATAAATGACAATCATATCTCATCTAGGCACAAATATTGTTGTATGTAATATCATACCCAAAAAGAAAAAAAAAACAAAAAACAAATTAAATAAAATACATTATATTGCACTTAGAAATGTGACCTTTTACCTCAAAACGTAATATGTCGAATTGAATTAGGCACCAAAAATTGAGTTTAAAGTAAAGAATACCAGAAATTTAAGATTTTTGTTTTAATAACGTAAGAAATTTTGTCTAATTTCTTCAATGACTCGAACGTTTTGATAGCGCAATATCCGCGAAATGTGCTCAAAGCGCTTTACAAGGGGTCCCCAACTAACAGCAACACTTAAAATGCAGGACGAGACATGGCACCTGTTTAGCGATATTACACCTTTTTTTTTTCGACAAAGGCAATCGTGTTAACTCCAGGTACTCATTTTACAGAGAATGGGAGTAATGGGCCTTTCCCGAGGATTCAACAATTCGCCGAGCGAGGCTCGAACCAGCACCCGTCCGATTCGAAAGCCAGTGCCAAACCACAAGACCACATAGCCGCACAAGGTACCAAAATGGAGTTTTAAGTAGAAATTACCAGAAATTTGAGATTTATGTTTAAATAACGTTAAGAAATTATGTCTAATTTTCTCAATAAGTCGTTAAATTGTGCGGCTATGTGATCGTGTGGTATGACACTCGTTTCGGGTAGGAAGGTCCTGGGTTGAACCTGTTTCATAGTTTGACGATATGAATGATCGAAATCACCCCGACCTAATACCGTTTTGAGGCGGGGGGAGTGGGGGGGGGGGGGGGGGGGTAGGTGAGGGTGGGCACAAAGTCTTAAATAAAAATCGATTTGATTAAAATATAGAGTAGAAACAGTTCACAAGTTGCTAACAAGGGAAAGCATCGATTTTAGGTGTCATCGATATCAATGAAAAAAAATCCACCCTGGATTACCTCCCTATTTGTCCTCTATGTCCATTTCAACATAATATTATTATTATTCATAGAATACTATGAGGTAGCTCCATTCCATTTACCACTTGACTGCCCTACTCAGGGAAAACACACACACACACACACACACACACACATATATATATATATATATATATATATATATATATATATATATATATATATATATATATTTATTTGTCCAGCAAACTCGTCCTTCAAACATCCATCGATTTAAATGACACTCATCTTAGCAAAAACTCTCATACCCGGGACCTCGCGTGATTTATCTGAGTCCCAGGTTTGAAACTTTTTGACAAGATGAGGGTCATTTGACTCGATCGATGTTTGAAGGACGAGTTTTGTTGTCGAAGTTTTAAATACGTATTTTTCCATAATACGGCAGATAAAATAACAATAAAACCCTTGAGGCTTAGGTGTAAAGGGCTAGATATATAAATCTACTGTCATTACCATAATACTTTAAGACGACGTTGTTTGTTTTTAGGGGTTTTTACGGCGCTTGCAACGCATTAAGATTGTTATGGTGTAATATACGTAATACAATTGCAACGGGCAATAACTCAAAAATAATAATGCACCATGGTGTATTATTATTATTGAGTTAGTGCCCTTTAAAATTGTATTACTAATATTAATACACCATAACAAAGGTCATATCAGCGCCAGTAAAAAGGAAGAAAAATGGATAGTGAAAAGATTCTAGAATAACAACTAAAGTACCCAAGAAAAGGTAAGACAAAGGGGATTGGTTTAAATAGTAAACAGATTTAGATTCCAAGAGCACACTATCACAGTACTTAGTTTGAGATCACCTAAAAGTCCCATCCAGACACCAGCACAGGTCCTTACTAAGAGGGATACACTCTAATGTTTACAAACCATACATAAAATGTAAACACAACACAATACAGTCCATAACGGAGACAAGACAAAAAAAATCATTACCCAAAATTAACTATAAATTTGACTGTTTCCCTCCCAGTTAAGGTATCTGGCCGGGCCAGGAGAAAACCAAGTAATCTCATCTCAAGACAAAAACAGACAGGGAGGTACTTACTGTGTCTTCTATCCCCCATTATCTGTTACTTGCTTTCTGTCTTTATCTTGGAATGAGATTACTTGGTTTTGTCCAGGCCCTGGTCGGAAACCTTGACTGAGGGGGAAACAGTCAAATGTATAGTTATTGTTTTGGGAGATTATATTTTTTTCCTTGTAAATCATCTCTCTGTTATGTATTATTATTTTATTTGTTGTATTGAATTTATAATGTACGCATTTGAGTGTATTCCTCTTAGTAGGGACCTGTGCTCGTGTCTGGATGAGACTTTTAGGTGATCTCAAACTATGTACATTGATGGTATACTCTTGGAATCTACATCAATTACCTATTTGTACCATTCCCCTTCGTCTTACCTTTTCTTGGGTGTTTTATTTTTAATTCTATAACTTTTTACTATCCTATATTTTCCCTTTTTACTGGCGCTGATATGACCTAAATGTGTTGCAAGCACCGTAAAACCCTTAAAAACGTTAAAAACAGAAAGCATGTTGGAAAACAGATATAAGGGGATAGAAGACACAGTAAGTGCCTCCCTTCTCACTATGAGAGGTAAGGAACCCCACCCAGATATAGGGGGATAGAAGACACTGTAAGTGCCTCCCTGCTCTCTTTGAGAGGTAAGGAACCCCACCCAGATATAGGGGGATAGAATAGAAGACGCAGTAAGTGCCTCCCTCTCACTATGGGAGGTCAGGAACCCCACCCAGATATAGGGGGGGGGGGAGGAATAGAAGATACAGTAAGTGCCTCCCTGCTCTCTATGGGAGGTCAGGAACCCCACCCAGATATAATGAGATAGAAGACACAATAAGTGCCTCCCTGATCACTATGGGAGGTCAGGAACCCCACCCAGATATAATGAGATAGAAGACACAATAAGTGCCTCCCTGATCACTATGGGAGGTCAGGAACCCCACCCAGTAAGACGACGTGAACCTATTTGCAGGTCTGATAACCGAAACTGTTCTGGACTCATTGTAATGTGCGGCTATGTGGTCTTGTGGTATGACCCTCGCTTTCGGATCAGAAGGTCCTGGGTTCGAGCCTCGTTCGGCGCATAATTGAGTCCTTGAAAAAGGCTCTTTACTCACATTCTCTCACCGTACTCAGATGTAAAATGAGTACCTGGCCGTTTGACAGCTTTGTCTCTGTCGGGAAAAAAAATGTAATATCGCCTAACTGGAGTCGTGTTTCGTTCTACACGTTTCGTGTTGCTGTTGGTCAGGGACCCGTTGAAAAGCGCTTTGAGCACGCTTAGAGGATATTGCGCGATACAAAAGCTCCATTTAAAAAAAAAATGGAAATACTCTCAAACCTACGTAAAATGTTGTCCTAAACAACAATGTTAAAACAAGCTCATTATAATTGCGTTCGATTATCAGACCTGCAAATATGTGCACGTCTCTTTAAGAAAACATAACATACATATGTGACCCGTCGACTCAAAATAGTTTCATGCGGGACGACTTAGACCTTGGAAATTGAATTAAGAATTAAAATTATAAGAAATACGAACTTTTGTGTCTTTTTCAATGGAAGAAAAAAAACAATCTGAGCTTCTATATAGCCCAATATCCACTAAACATGCTCAAAGCGCTCTACAAAGGGTTCCTGACCAACAGCAACACGTAACATGTAGAACGAGACATAGCACCTGTCAGGCGATATTACAATTTCTCCAACAGAGATAACGTTGTTAATGGTTAAAAAAAAACAAAAAACAATAACAAAGACATGAGTGACGTCTACTTCATTCTATCTATACACGTCCAAGGTGGCGTGTTGGTACGTTATATCCGGTTGGCGGATGTTGTGAGTTTTTTTGGTTAAACGCATATTTTTGGATAAAATCACAGCATCAGTTATGTTTTTTCAATAAATTCGACGTCAATCTTCAATAAGTCAAAGTAATAGCCTAGACCATTCCTTATCTTCATATCAATATCAGAACAGTGTATTAATCTCAGATCATGTGAAATGTTAGAATTATCTCCCTTGTCACCTTCTACAACTGTAGCAGCACCAGCGGGAGTCGCGGATACGCACATTTTGGCGCCATTTCCCGCCCACCTCAAAATATTATTTTTGAATATAAACATTTGAGAGGTTGTACCAATTTTACAAGGTTTTATTGTAAGGCCGTTATTATTATTATTATTATTATTATTATTATTATTATTATTATTATTATTATTATTATTATTATTATTATTATTATTATTATTAGCAACGGCCACGCACCACATATGCCTATATTGAATCAATCCCTGATGGTAGGCAAATGGACCAATCCACTGACTAGAATTTCTGGTGAGAACAAGGGCAGGCCACTCTGATTTATGCCTGTTGTTTACAGAAAAGACACGTTTTGCTCGATTGAAATCCCCAGAATTTAGCAGTTCTGAAGGTAAAACTGGATGGAAATCAATTCCTAACGCGTACATTCCATCAAGACTTCTGATAAATCCATGTTTTTGAGTTCTTCGATCAATCGTGACCATCTGCGGTTGATATTTTGTTAAAATATATCGATAATTGGCTGTTTCACATTCCATTGTCTTGAGCTTTGCTTTTAAAGCTCGTGAATAAGATTCTCCACTTATCCTAGAGGAGGAGAGTTGCTCTTGGTAGCTTCTAGATGTAGTTATCTCGATATTTAGTTTTCTGATGACCGATATTGGGGGTTGTCTGTGTATTGAGGCCGAGAACAAATTTGAGCTGTAAGCATCCAGCCACACAATGCTGTTGCTGTCATAATAGTTATAAAGGTTTTCCTGATTCACCGGGAATGATAAACTCGTATAATCTCTCCCATGTCTTTGAATTTGACTCAAGTTATTAGTTGGAATGTTATCTAAAGACACTTGAGAGCAAAACGTTGTTAGAATTTCACCGCCACAGTTTATCACTTTGAGAGAAAAAGATACATGTTCTCCACCACTCGACGGCGGAAATAAATCTAATAGACCCAAATCAATAAAATAGTCTTTTCTAAGAGCAAAAACTTCCTTGAGAATTGAGGTTTGATTGACGGAGAATGCTCTTTCTTCTTGGAGTATTTTATTCTGTTCTGGAGTTACTGGAATACGTATATCCTCCATATCCCAGGTCAGACCTATCCGTGTCAAGCCTTCACTAACAACTCCTGTGTTCCTATTTCTTAGATTTAAATGTGGTGAAACCACTGCTGTCGGGTTAAAGGTCACCTCAAAAATCAAAGGTTCTAACCAGTAGTTCGAAGAAGGTTCGATTCTCGCATCTACGAAAATAAGGATTAACCCACGAGCGAAACGAGCGACGAAATTTCTGTGTTGGTGAATGGTGCCTTTTAAGAAGTACAAACGACATATCGAACACGTATCTATTGCTTGTTCTATTACGTCTTTACCTACTGTATTCATCTTGACGTCAGCTGTAATGATAACGTCTGGTATAAGATCTTCAGAAGTATGACGTAATATTCTACTTAAGAGCAACAAAGCTTCGTCAGCAGTGACGTCAATCATAGAGATAATAATTGAAGTTTTGGGATATTCCGAAATAGCTTTTTTATCAAATCCACGATTTTGACAGAACCTAGGAAGCTTCCAAATTCTTTCATTAACTCTATAACCATCATCGTTCGTATTCTGTGAATGTGTTTTAATATAAGTCAAGTATTGGTTGTAGAGATACGAGGCTGTATCTTGCAAGGAAAATGACGTGTTGTGTTCAGACTTGAACAACATCTTCTCCTTAACCACTAGACCCGGGGACTCGGGAACGACAATCACCATTGATGATAGGCCGATCTTGGACATCACGACAAAATACAACGACAGCGCAATCCCCAAAGCAATGATCTGACATAGCTTCTTCCTGAATAACCTTGCCATTTTGGTTCAGTTCGTAAAATGGATTGAAACTCAAAGTCCGACGCAGTCAAATGGAGTTATTTAGGCGACCATTGTTGAATAGGAATATACGTCAATTTAAATCAATGATCTGTCCATTAGCAGCGTTGACACGAAGCTACCGTGGTATCCGTAGGAGAATCAATGATTTGATAGGAGTCTATTTAGTGTAAGTCTCTATTTTGTTATCATTCTTTACGTAAGTATTAATTGTTATCAAAATGATATTATGTCGGGATAAGCCTAGTGATAAAGATTACATATTAAGCTTAACTTATACAATTCAAATTAAAATATATCCCTTCATTTAGGAGAGCGAGTTCTGTTTCTGTATTTTTAAAACACTTAATCTACCGAAATCTGGTCATTATGACTTTTTTTTCTCTTCATTTAACAAATTCCGACAATTCACCATTTTAAAAACTTTGTGACCCCTTGGAATACTTCATGTTCATCTGTAAGTCATATTGTATATAAGTATTAAAACGTAAAACCAAATAGGGATTAATATATCGGATTCGAGATCATCAACCTGTCCATTTTTTTATATTGAGTTAAACTATTCGATCACGTAAAAGGTCACAATCATATGGTATTTCGACCAGAAACAAAAGGTCGAGGTTTACAGTGACAGATAGAATTATCTCCTGGTTACAAGGATGAAATGTCAATTGTCATTAGAGAATGACACTTGTGTCAGAGGATAATGGTGTCACAGCTTAATCCAAGTTGAAATGAAGCAAAATAGCACGATTTTGTTGTGACATAACATTATATCATTTCCAGGCGATAATGTTTTACGTGGGTGTTTGCTGAACAAAACAGCTTTAATTATATGCTAATAAAACAAATCAACATAAAAATATATTTAAAATAAATTATAAGTCCACTAACCATTTACATGTGTCCAAAATCTAGAAAGCGATCACCATTCTATTCAATGTTAATCAAACATATTTTCCGATTCAGTGCTCGTTTGATTTTAGAATATGAAACAAACATTTAAACAAATCATTTCCACGGATCCACCACGCTCAATACGTTTCACGGTGTCATAATAATATGTGCACTTTTAGGATGTTCAACCTCCAGAGGGTGAATGGTGTCGACATTTGTAAGGAGATCTTTTATGAAAACGGATATCCCAATTGCATAATTCAAGGCGATGGTTGTTGATCACAATCCTTTGCTGTGGAATCTTCATAAGTCCATTGCCAATTACAGAGATGCTTTGTCAAGTCAGGCAGAGCTTATCCTGTCATAGGTCCAAAATATCTTTCCCGCAATCTGAAATTAAAATAAATGAATTGATGATTTATAACTCAAATAATTCTGTGTCCCCATGCAAGAACTTGATAAGCCTCATTATCTTGGAAAAATAAACATTTATGTAAAAAATATAATATTCATAAGTGTTAATTTATTTACTAATTTGTTCAACTTTGCATAATTGGTAGAAAAAAAAATTATTGCATTTTTGTCTGAACACAAAAGACACTCAGTTATTGTTTTCCGTGTAACTTTATGTTTGATTTTCTCAGCTGTATTATTTTGAGGTTTATCAGGTTTAGGCATGGAACACATAATTAAGGTCTTTTTACTATTGTGGAAGGGGGGGGTTGTTACACGATTCATTTGGCGAACAAAAATGGTGAGAATCTAACATAAGCACATGTCATCAATAAGCAAAGAAAAGCATGCGGCAAGGAAAATCAAGCGCTATCAATACTATCAGCTTATCTTCCAGCATTGACCAAAAAACTATCAACACTGATAGCCTTTGGTTTCAGTTTCACATACCAATCTACAGTCGCGATAGTTCATGTGAACCGTTATGGATTTGAGGGTAACTCTATACCACAATCATAAATACTCAAACATAACGTTGTGTAAAACGGCAGCAACAACAATAACAACAAAAACATGAACAAAAACAAAAACACTATTACGAACAACGACAACAATAGTGATTCAAACAACAACATCAATACCACCACCAACAATAACAACAACATAACAACATCAATAGTACCAATAACAACAACAAAAACAATGACAATACCAACAACGACAAAACAACCAGCAACAATAACGAAAATACTCAAAACAACAGCGACATGAACCAGAACATTAACAGCAAAAACAATACCAACAACGACACACATGAAGAACAAAATCAATAGCATCTGTTTTATAGTTTAAAAAAATATAAGCTATAAGTTTCTATGTTTGATTAAAAAAACAACGATACGTATTGAATTGTAAGCATCAATTTATTAGACGAAGACAGATACTGTGGGTTTCCCCTTTATCAACAAAGTACGATGAATAAAACACTAAGGATGAATGAGATATGTGCGAATGGCGTAGCTAAGGTGAATAAACAAAACCAATGATGGGACAGGAAATAGAAATAGAAAATAGAATTTTCTTTATCATAATAATATTATTATATCTTTATTGTCCTCAAACCAGTGGCATTTTGTCATTTGATTACACGTCTATAATAATACAATATATTGACATAGATACACTCACACATGCTCACTAATAACATCGTAGTCATTGTCACCATCAACGGCATCAACAACAATATCACCATCATCATCATCATCATCATCATCATCATCATCATCATCATCATCATCATCATCATCATCATCATCACAACAACCTTCCTAACATGTCCGTTACAATCCATCACTTTCACCATTCCCCTAAATCACCATCTTCATCATTCTCCATATTATAATATTTTCCTGAAACAAGCTATGAGAGGGAAAGCTTGTGGTCCCCCCCCTCTCTCTCTCTCTCTCTCTCTCTCTCTCTCTCTCCCTCTCTCTCTCTCTCTCCCTCTCTATCTATCTATCTATCTATCTATCTATCTATCTATCTATCTATCTCTATCTCTCTGTTCTTTCACGCTTATGTCAGAAATAGTAATATCTCCATGTTATATACATAACATGAAATTATGTTATAGTAAAGTTACACAAAATGAGATAATGAGATTTGCACATCAAATTTCCTCTCTTTCCTGTCCCCCCCCCCCCCCCTCTCTCTCTCTCTCTCTCTCTCTCTCTCTCTCTCTCTCTCTCTCTCTTCCCCCCCCCCCCATCCCCTATCGCTCTTTCTTTCCTTCTTATCTATCTTCTCTGTATGTGAGGAATAACTGTTGATGCTGTGAGTTTGTCCAAAATGCTAAAAAAAAACCCGCCAGCCAGGACACAACATACCAATACACAAAATCGCATGCAATCCCGAACGTCCAAAGTTCGTCCGTTAGCATTCAGTGAAAACCATTCATAAAAAGCGGCAGGCCATAAATAGCTATAAGGAGCCGAGTTACTTCAATTTTGTTTCTCCCATATGTAACTAAGCTACACATATTAATACTATTATACTCTAAATATCTTTTAAGTCCTAATCATACTCTCTAATGTCACAATAACATGAGTACATGTACACACACACACATACACACACACACACACACACACACAATCACACTCACCCACACGCACGCACATAAACATATCAATGAACAGTTTTCCATTCTTCTCTCTCTCTCTCTCTCTCTCTCTCTCTCTCTCTCTCTCTCTCTCTCTCTCTCATACACAAACACATGTACATACATACATACATACATACATACATACATACATACACACATACATACATACATACATACATACATACATACATACATACATACATACATACATACGTACATACATACATACATACATATATATATACATACACACACGCACATAGTTCCTGTCATCCTGTTCTTTCACATTTATTTAAACAACAGCTTTTTTAATTAAAAGTTTTTGATGCAAATGCTCAACACCATCTAGAGGAGAATTTATTATTTTACTCGATTCTTTGATAAGTTTATTTATCTTCGACTTTTCTCTTACCCTACATCCACTATGCCAAGCGTAATAACGCTCATAATGAAGAAGTTGTAAATTTGCAGCATGGTCTTTTTGCTGACATCAAAGGATCTTAAATTTCTCAGAATATACATTCTTTGTGTTAGTTTTTTTACATATAAACTCGATTAAGTTATCGATATGATGTTTGAAATTCAAATTGTGACTAAGCGTTATGCCCAAGTATTTAAAATCATCTACAATTTCTACATCAACATTTCCTATTTTAACAGGTTTAAAATGTTCGTATTTTCTGTGGGTAAAAATTTGTTCTTTAGTTTTTGAGGTATTAAATTCAAGAAAATTGTGCTGGCGCCAATCAACACATTTATTAACTTGATTAAAATATTTGGTTTCAGATTCTTTATCTGTTATGAGACCCAGTATGGCAGTGTCATCAGCATATTTCATTACCTGGCAGTTTTCAAATGAAGCTCTCCAATCATTATTGTATAGTATGTAGAGAATTGGGGAGCTTACGCATCCCTGAGGACAGCCATTTGAGAGATGTTTCATACCTGAGACATGGTCATTCATCTTTACCCACTGTGGTCTGTGTTAGAAAACTCCTGAACCAACCAACCAGGTAGTCTGGTATATCTATGGCACGTAGTTTGGTCAACAGCGTGGCAGTGTTCATTGCGTTAAAATAAAAGCTGATGAGAAGTCTACGTCTACATACAGTATCCTCTCCAGATTTGAAGACTTCTTGTCGAGATATTTCCCCACTCCGTTCATTACGGTCAGTAACGCATCTCCCACACTGAGCAAATGCTGGTATGCGAATTGGTGTTTCTCCAGTATTTTTGAGTGGTATACTGTCTGAAGAAGCTCGCATTTTATTATTTTTCCAGGCATTTTCACAATTGATGTCAGGAAAACCGGTCGGTAGTCGTTGAACGCCACCGGACAGCACTTCTTCGATACTGGCACGATCACGGACGTTTTCCACAGCACTGGTACAGACGACGGAACGTTGGAATATTTGTGTAAAAGGCACCGCCAGTTGGTTGTGGGAGTATTTAAATATGAGACCGTGTATGTTGTCTGGACCGGGAACCTTTCCGTTCCTTACAACATTTAAATAATTCCGCCACAACTGTTTCTTCTAGTTCTGGGGGTGGCTTTCTGTTGATTGTTGAAGTTGATTCCGTGTCGATTGTTGTTAGACACGTGTCGAAGCGGCAGTAAAAGTCGTTGAGTTCGTCAACATCTATATTATGTGTATTCACATATGGGAGTCGGGCTTTCTTTGGTCCTGCTCCTCCCATTTCCCGAATCATTTCCCACGCTTTCACGGAATTTCCCGATTTTAGGTTTTGTTCCATTTTTCGTTTGCACCTATCTACGCTTCCTTTTCTTGTTTAATGACGATTTTTAGTTCTTTCTCTTTAGCGTGTGTTTGTGTTCTGTCACCGCTCATGTATGCGATCTTCTTTACATTTAAGGCATATTTCAGACATTTAGTTACCCATGGTTTGTTGTTTGGGAAAATTCTAATTTCTTTCTTTTTAACACATGACTCAACACAGAATGTTATATAGCTTGACACCACGTCAGTCCATTCATCAATTGTTCCATCTAGTGTTATTAATGTATCACACATCGTACATTCAAAGCAAGAATTGAGACAGTCTATTGCATCTTGCGACCACACGTTTTAATGTTTAATGATTGGTTTTCCTTTTAAAAAAAAATTTGGACACATATGTTGGTATCAGGTGTATTGTGTTGTGATCGGAGTTGGAGATCGGTTGTTTACAGATTGATGTGTAGGCGTCTTTTATGTTACAGTGACACAGGTCAAGTAAACATACCTTTCGCCATATTGAATTTGTTCCCTATCACTGTGTTGTTGACAAGAAGCCGATTCGAAATATACAAATAACAGGATAATCAACACATAAAACCAGTTCATGACGTTGAACATTACATGTTCTTCACATTATATACCATATCAATAGAAAATGAAATCACAAAACGTCCAGTATGCACATAATAAGCAGACACAGAGCAGTGTAACCGGGTGTCGCCACAGAGCAGCGCCGCCATTATCAATATTGTGTTTGATTATGTTTGATTAAGGAGAATAAATACAATTTCTCAACGTGACAAAAAGTAAAATGTTACATTTCTGGTTATTTTAATAATATATTAGCTTTTTTGGCATCTAGTTCATCCCAATATAGAGTAGTTCCGTCCCCTTCCGTCCGTTAAGAGCATTGTCATGCCTTACGAGAACAAGGGAAATAATCTGTCCAAAACAAGCACCATAAATTGTACCGTTTTCAAAGAGCAATGTCGCAAAATCTTAAGACATGGTGGTTGGCAAGTTTGGGTTGTCAACTGACTTTTCCCCGGCAAGAAATATTATCCATGTTCTATCCCCGGCAAGAAATATTATCCATGTTCTATCCCCGGCAAGAAATATTATCCATGTATTATCCTCGGCAATAAATATTATCCATGTTCTAGTGGTGTTAGATATGTGATATATTTTTCCCTTACCGACCACATTCTTTTCCATATTTCCCCTACCGACCAAAGCCCGATCCCCTACCGACCACCCGATCTTACCACTAAGGGAACTTTATTATGATGCACTACAATTTGATATAAAGCTCAAATTAAATGAATAACACGAAAGATTGTACTGTAAATATCATCGTAAGTATACAGTAAGTAAGACTATTATTTATCCATTAAAAAAGCACACACACACACACACACACACATACACAAAAAAACAACAACAAAAAACCCAAAACAAAATCAGCAGAAAATTCTCGCTCGAGGCGCTTAACAATGTCTACCTGGCAAGGAAACATTAATATAGTAACAATGATGAGGACAAGACATGACATGTAGATTTATTTTTTAAACGAATAGCAAATTGATACAAATGCTCATTGAGCCCTTCCTCGTCAAGGGCTTCAATCGTATCACGCTGGCTGCCCGAGCATTGTTTTTTTATTATTTTTTTTTTTTTATGTAACCAGCGCTTGCATTGGTCGCAACTAATTCGGCCATTGTATTCTCCATTGCTGAAGCAATCTGATGAACATGATGAATCATCGTCCAGGATAACCTCTATATGAGTCTCTGACTAGTTTCGCCCAGGATGATTTCTGTCTTTCTCTTTTTGCCCTTCCCTCTCCCTTTCTGCTTCAGCGCCAATCTCTCTGCTTTATTTTGTCCTTTCCTACTAAGTCTTCTTTGTAGCCTCTTTTTCTGCCTTCCTATTAGCAATTACTGTTAAACGACAAACTGTTTAGCAACTATTTACACATCTAGGTCCAGGAAATGAAAAAAAAAACAACAACATAAAACTTTTTAAGGTGTTTGGTAGGGTTTTTAAAGACCCATTTAAAGTGTTTGGTGTCATTAAGGGAAGGGACATGCGAAAATACCCTTCCCTAACCGCCCAAACTGTTTTCAAGGCACAATAGAGATTCAACACCGATTTGATACTAGTAATGCCTGAATATAGATGGATCCCAGGAGGCAGTTTTAAGCCATCCAATGTATTTCTACCGTTAGAAGAGTTACAATTGACTTATTTGTCAATTAACCAGTAGGTTTTTGACCAATCAAAACATGGAATTTGTGACACACACCTCACACGTGCTCGGACAAACATAGTTATTTGTTTATAAACAGTAACGTGATTGGAATCGACCTCTCTATGATCATTGTTATTGTTTTTATACCGCCAAATGGGTGACTAGTTATCACACGATTTTCTCGATCAGATCACAAACGTTTCAATTTACACATAGTTTTATGTGTTAGTTCTATAGATAGTATGCACTTGGCTAAGAATCTCATAACATTGCCATCCGGAAGTATAACGGACCAACACACAAAACTATGTGTAACTTAGAGCGTTTAGAGTCTGGTTAATACAGTTTAGTGAGCATTACTCATAAATGCGGATGGCAAAAAGCAATAACAAAGACCAGAGTGACGTCATCTTCGTTCTATCTATTGATCAATCATTAGAACAGTGGGTATTTTACTTAAATACATACCATCGACAGTAAAACCTGTGTAGTTTGCTGTGTCTACCAATCACTGCGATTGTTTACATTATGACGATTGTCCGAGATGCGTGGTTATCTGTCTTTAAGGACGGACGACGTGCAAAACATTTTCATCTTACCTGAACAAAAGTTGTCGATTTGAGTGAGTTTTCGCTACAATATTCTATTTTGACAGTTTGTAATGGCGGAAGCAATCTTCGTAGATGATGTAATCGGGTTATTACAACCAAAAGTCATTCAATAAAAGACGTAACAAAACAAACACTCTTCGTGTCTTGTCTATTTGGTCGGTCGGGGAAATGGTCGGTAAGGGAAGGAACGACTCTAACACAGTTCAGATGTGGCGAATCATAAATAATAATAATAATGATAATAATAATAATAATAATAATAATAATAATAATATAATAATAATAATAATAATAATAATAATAATAATATAATAATAATAAAGACAACAAAAATAACACACAATAACAACGAAACAAAACAAAACATTACAAAATAAAATCTAAAGCAAGCAAACCGGTGTGGTCCATGCATTAGTCGTTCAGATTCAGGGCCATTAGACCAAAAGAGCCGAGGTTTATCCCGGTTTCTATTGCGCGAAACAAGGCAATAGCATTTTCTTGCTATCCTCTGGATAGGACGCTAGTCTATCGCAAAGTACTTTCCACCAGATCTAACATAACCAGCTACTCAATCACTGCTGTGCGGACAGGGGGTTCAGAAGGGAATGAAATGTTTCAAATTCACCAGGAATCGATCTCGGTCCCTTTGCGTGTGAAGTGAGTGCTCTACTAACTGAGCTATCGGGACCTTTGTGGTCTGTACAGAGTATGATAAAAACGTGAAGTTCGATAAGTCGGTTGTAAAGTTTCGATCTATAAGATAGTGTACGTTACAACCAGATCATAAATTTGATGTTTTTGACACCGACAGTAATGCTCAACGGCTGTAGTAAGCAACAACGTTAATATCATAATCTCGTGTTTGTTAACTTGGTGAGAAAAGTTTAGAGTAAAAACTTAAATAATTAACACTTTTCACCATAGGTTGAGGTTGCCGGGTGATTAAGGCATTAGAAATCTAAAAATAGAACGACGTGTGTAATAAACAATGCCAGACAAAGCAGAAAGAAAAACACAAGAAAAAAAAATTCCCCCAAATGTTAAGGCTTTGCACCTGTGAATGGGAATGTCCCAAGTTCTAGCCCGCTTCAAGTAGTTTTGTTTGTTTTCTTTGGACATGCAAGATTATTAACTCACTCAATCCTAGACATTTTTGCTACTTTTCAAAATTGGGGAAAAAATGTATTAAAAATGAGCATATACAGAGATTGTTTTATTCAACGACCATTAACATGTAAAAACGAAAAACATTAGCTTTGATACTACGCTTGTAATTTGTCTCATAAGAATGTAATAAATAGGCATGGGGTAAAAGTAACCTGGGTAAACTACGGATATAGTCGATGTTAGGGTTGAGTGAGTTAACCCCCAGTTTGTTCAATTTGGACAACATGGGTGATTCTACAACTACTACTACAACAACTACTACTACTACTACTATTACTACTACTACTGCTACTACTACTACTACTACAACTATTATTACTACTACTACTACTACTACAACTACTACTACTTTTACTATTACTACTACTACTACTACTACTACTACTACTACTACTACTACTACTACTACTACTACTACTACTACTACTACTACTAACTATTACTTCTACTACTACTACTACTACTACTACTACTACTACTACTACTACTACTACTACTACTACTATTTAGATTTATTTATCTGTTTAATTATTTATTTATGATTTCTTAATAAATTTATATATATATATATATATCTCTTTTTTTAATGTACATTTATAACATTTACATCGACATGTACATATATGCAGGTCTGACATCCGAACTCGGTTATAATCCTAGTTTGACATTGGCAATGGACAATATTTTGCATCATTTTTAGAGATTTCCATTGCCATTCTTCAAAAAAAAATTTGAGCTTTATATACCGCAATATCCACTAAATGTGCTCAAAGCGCTTTACATTGGGTCCCTGGTCAACAGCAACATTTAACATGTAGGACCGGACATGACGCCTGTTAGGCGATATTACAATTTTTCGGACAAAGACAACGCTGTTAATGGCCTGGTACTCATTTTACACCTGAGTTCGGTGAGAGAATGTGAGTAAAGAGCCTTTTCCAAGGACTCAACTATGCGGTTGTAAAGCGCGAGGCTGGAACCCAGGACCTTCCGATCCGAAAGCGAGTGTCATACCTTTAGACCACATAGCCGCACATAATGAATTGATTTATCAGAACTGCAATAAGTGCACGTCTTTTTATCTTGATAGCATTTTAACTATTGAAAAGGTATCCGTCTCAAACTAATAGCAATGGTAATTGTATAATATGATATGCATTCTTCTTCTTCTTCTTCTTCTTCTTCTTCTTCTTCTTCTTCTTCTTCTTCTTCTTCTTCTTCTTCTTCTTCTTCTCCTCCTCCTCCTCCTCCTCCTCCTCCTCCTCCTTCTTCTTCTTCTTCTTCTTCTTCTTCTTCTTTCTTCTCTTTCTTCTTCTTTCTTCTCTCTTCTTCTTCTTTCTTTCTTCTTCTTCTTCTTCTTCTTCTTCTTCTTCTTCTTTCTTCTTCTTCTTCTTCTTCTTCTTTTCTTCTTCTTCTTCTTCTTCTTCTTCTTCTTCTCTCTCTTCTTCCTTCTCTTCTTCCTCTCCTCTCTCCTCTTCTCTCCTCCTCCTCTTCTTCTTCTTCTTCTTCCTTCTTCTTCTTCTTCTTCTTCTCTTCTTCTTCTTCTTCTTTTTCTTCTTCTCTCTTCTTCTTCTTCTTCTTCTTCTTCTTCTTCTTCTTCTTCTTCTTTCTTCTTCTTCTTCTTCTTCTTCTTCTTCTTCTTCTTCTTCTTCTTCTTCTTCTTCTTCTTCTTCTTCTTCTTCTCTTCTTCTCTTCTTCTTTCTTCTTCTTTTATTATTATTATTATATTATTATTATTATTATTATTATTATTATTATTATTTATTATTATTATTATTATTATTATTATTATTATTATTATTATTATTATTATTATTATTATTATTATTATTATTATTATTATTATTATTATTATTATTATTATTATTATTATTATTATTATTATTATTATTATTATTATTATTATTATTATTATTAATATTATTATTATTAGACAGAATTTGCGAGCGACCGACGTCCCTCGGCTTGTCGTCCAGTTATTTGGCCATACATATTGCGATTTCACTACGGTCTGCTTCAGACATGCCTGTCCCCCGGTAGAACACGTGACGTGTATGGGCCTCCCATCACATGATCGTTATAAGTTGAATTCGTCGAAGTCCTCGGCTCTTTGTTATTGTTTTAGACCACTTCTTGGGTCATTGTTTCTCACTAAATTATATCAATCAATTATATCAAATTATATATTTATGCAATGAGTTTTTTAAAATACTCACATCTGCTCGTCAGATGAAACGCACAAACAAACAAAACTATTTGTTATATAGTCTGATTGATACTTTTTTAGTGAGAAGAATCGTCAAAGGTCTGAGTTTAAGGTTACACAAAGTATTTTGTGTTGGCACGATCGATCGGACGGGCAAACTGGTGAGTATTTATTTTCGATTTAAACTCATACAACCAATAAACACAATAAAATACCTATTTCTTTTCACTATAATGTTTGATTATTCCAGCTGTATGAATAGAATGTCACTTTCCAACGACACGATTGCTATAAACAATAATGA
Organism: Berghia stephanieae; assembly: GCF_034508935.2. Taxonomy (NCBI): domain Eukaryota; kingdom Metazoa; phylum Mollusca; class Gastropoda; order Nudibranchia; family Aeolidiidae; genus Berghia; species Berghia stephanieae. The sequence goes on along the minus strand of NC_088369.1, from coordinate 25,131,125 downwards.
CAACATAATGGCACCTGGTTTCACTCGTATAGATCAATTGGCTTAATATTATGCGAAGTAAAATGAAAAAATAATATGAACTCATAATTACGTAGAAAAGTTGAAGCTTCATCCTCGTTGATTGTTGAAAAGAACTGAGTGTTTCAGCTAAGAGAGAGAGAGAGAGAGAGAGAGAGAGAGAGAGAGAGAGAGAGAGATAGAGTTTTATAAAGGTCATTGCCAATTGTCTGTTACAATGACGAAATAGGCTTTGGCACGTGCGTCTCGTCTCGAGTATTATTTACAGAGGGCGGCAAAAATTAAATACGTAATTGGATTCAGTAGTCTGATGTCACGCCGCCCGGCAACGGCGGCCATCTTGGTTCTAAACAAAGAAAATCATTACTTTTTATTCTATATGCTGGCTAGAACTTTTCATATGCCTTGTGATCAGAATGTGTAAAAGTCAAAACATGATCAAATGTATGTGTTTTTTTCCTCTGGATACGCTTTTATGCTCGCCGGGGAAATATTTCATACGGGCGTCCGCCATTGTTCCGATAGTTTAGAGCCAGTGTTACTAAGTTACCATGCGTCATTAGGAAGGAAGTGACGTTACGACTGTTGAAGAGTATTGGATTCAATAGTCTGGTGTCACGTCGCCCATCAACTGCGAGAAGCGTGGCTCTAAACAAAGAAAATTGGTACTGATGAAATATGTGACCCTTCGTCTCAAAACGGTATTAAGTCGGGATGGTTAAGCTGTTAAAAATTGAATTTATAGCAAGAAATATCAAACTTGTGTTGAGTTTGTATTTTTTATAGAGGAGAATGGATACCATATTTTAGGGTACTAATGCCAGCAATTTATATTGTTGACCAGTTTAACACTTAATTCGGCTTTTAAGCATTTGGTTCGTTCCGACATAATACCGTTTTGAGACGATGGGTCACATATGCCTTGGCGTTTGCGTCTCGAGTATTATTTACACAGGGCGGATAAAATTGAATACGTAATTAGGCACTGTGTAGTCAGTAATTAAATCCGTGTTTCTTTGTTTCAACTCGTGTTGTCTACAGGCGCTATGTATTCTCTTGCTTTGTTTTAAATTAACGGATTAAAACCTGTTGTATATTATTATTATTATTATTATTATTATTATTATTATTATTATTATTATTATTATTATTATTATTATCATCATCATTAATATTGTTTTACTAGCCTAAAAGATGAAGCTATACATAATGCATTAAAAAACAAACTAACAAAAGAACTTGAGCTTATACAAATCAATGCGGAAACAAACCCTGCCCTACAACACTAGAAATTGATCAATATCATTTCGATCCATTTCATTGTTGTAGAAACTCTTACAAAATCAACGAATTTCAAAGGGAACTTCCGTCCAATCTTCCAACACCTTTCGAAGAAAAAAAGCAAATTATTAGACTCAATATTAACAGTTGCCACAATGAAGAACTAATACGAGAATGGAAAACACAGAGAAATCAAGCGATGCACAAAACCAAAGCACAATCTAGATACAGTCAATGACAAAAGCCAAATCGACAACATGGCAATGGTAATCGAAACAGTCCCAGTCAGTATGAAAATATTCAAAGCTGTTAAAAACATTAAAAAGAAACGAAAAAAGTCGTCTTATAATATCTGATGATGAGGGTAAAGTAATCTGTGATGACAAACAAATAGTTGAAAGAGTTTAAAATTTCTTAGAGAAAATTGTACAAAGGGGGTTAGGGTTAGGGTTAGGGTTAGGGTTAGGGTTAGGGCCAACACATAGAACCTTTCGAATACCCTGAATCAAGACACAAGGAGCCAGAGGGTGTACACCCAACTTCATTTTAAACAACATTCAAAAATATCAGTAGAAACAACAACCGAAGAACTGATTTCAACAACAAAAGGAAACATTGTTTGCCTCAGCATCTTACCAGACACAATGACCTTCAAAAGCTAAGAACACTCGCACTGGACAGAGATTTATGGAAACAAATTACTAACTGGATACTAAAATCAAACTGACATACTCGAAGTATCACATACATGGTTCACGGCAAGCGTCCACAGAGATAGCGCAGGTATATTCATTCATTTATTATTACTAGTTTAAAACACCCGCAATTTCGCGGGGAAAGAACTATTTTCATTCGATATTGCCAGAATCATTTTCTTGATTAGCTTGATTACGATTAGATGCACATTTTAATCGATGTGCTTGTCGTCGCTGCCATGCTTTATTCGGCATGATTTTAGTTTATCAGTCAGTAGATATCAATATCAATAAGTCGCAAGTCTTTACCACGCTTTACTTGGGAATGCTTTGCACTACCTTCAATACTTCACAAATTAAAATGGCGGTCTAGAATCAAAACAATGGTCAAATTAGGAAATTTTAAACTTTCACAAATCTATCAAGGTTTGTTCTAGAGTTTTTAAAACGCTTGTATATGATGACAAAAAATAAACACCTGACAAAAGATCAACGGTGAAAATACAAATTGAATGAATACTGGGGATGTAGGAGCTTTCGGAATGTCTCCCCTTTACTTAACTTATATGAGGTCAAATGAAAATCTGAAGCAGACGCAAAAAATATCAAGTCCCCGAATCTGTCTATTTTTGGTTTGTTCGGGCTAGAAGCTAGACAGAACCAATTGACAGTTTGCCGAAACGCTTAACTAAATATTTCCCAGGGCAATAATTATCACATCGATGGCATAAAAACGACAGTAATATCAGCAGTAATATTAGTTGATGTTGTTAATCGGTGAAACTTGTTTAAAATTTCTGTAAATCAGAATACTGTCATGTGATCAAGTAAATTATATCACTATGAATGCCACGATTTGCTGAAAAATGCCAATCTGACAGTTCCTAGCAAACACCCCCCCCCTTTTTTTTTTTTCTTCCACGCAACCACATTCCAACACACACACACACACACACACACACACACACACACACAAACATAGACGCAATGAGAACACACTACTACATAACAACACTGATCACCGCTAAATCAACACAACGGAAGTAAGGACTCTACTGGACAGATAGAGTTGAGGGTGTGGCCATGAGAGTGTTAGTGTCTTCGGTAAATTTTTTATGATATCTGTTTGACTTAACGAACTTTCAAAGTGACTTTAAATTATAAAAGGCAATCAAGTTATCTGTTTATTTTTCTGTAAAAAATACATTTCTATTTTTCAAATCTTTCAGTAGAGTTGTGCGCCGTATCAATTTTTTTATTGACTCAAATAAGCACAATGTTCTCCACAAGGCTATATTTTTAAAAGAAAGGATTATTATTATTATTATTATTATTATTATTATTATTATTATTATTATTATTATTATTATTATTATTATTATTATTATTATTATTATTATTAATTTCCACCATTAACAATAAAAATTAACGTTTTATATTTGTGTCTGTAAATTCAATTTCAAACATTTAGTCCATTTGGACATAATACCGTTTTGAGACGATGGGTCACTAATTCAGTTTCTTATCTAAAAATTGTGTGCTCTTGGCTAAGAAGCTCATAACATTGCCATCCGGAAGTATGACGGCCCAACACACAACACACTGTGTAACCATGAACGTTTATAGTCTGGTTAATACAGTTCAGTGAGCATTACTCATAAACGCGGATGGCAAAAAACAATAACAAAGACCTGCGTGACGTCATCTTCGAACTATCTATAGTCTGATTGATATATTTTCGTGAGAACTCATCATTAAATGGCTGTCTAAGAACAATAACAAATAACTTAGTGACGCCAACTTCATTCGTTCTATAGATAGTTCGAAGATGACGTCACTCAGGCCTTTGTTATTGTTTTTGCCATCCGCGTTTGTGAGTTGTTCTCACTAAACTGTATTAACCAGACTATAAAAGTTCATGGTTACACAGAGTTTGTGTGTTGGTCCGTTATACTTCCGGATGGCAATGTTGTGAACTCCTTGGCCAACCGCATTCTATCTATAGATAGAAAGAAATTGACGTCACTTTGGTCTTTGTTATTGTTTTTTTTTTTTACAAGGATGTTTATGAGTTATTCTCACTAAACTGTATTATCCAGACTATAAACTTACTGTATTGGGTGCGCTATTTCCGGCTGATGTTGTGAGTATTTTAAATAAACGCTAAGCATCAATATAATGTGTGCTTCTTTGCAGGTCTAGTAATTCAAACTGTTATGGGCCCATTATTGTAATGGAAATACAGCTCAAATACAACGCAAAATATTATCCATTATATGATAGATTAAGTCCAAAATTGCGTTCGGTTATCAGACCTTCAAATACGTGCACGTCATTTTAGGCTAAATACTCCCCGACTCCACCAGCCAGATGAATCGTGACTATGCGTAACTTTTAACGTTTATAATATGATAGAGTGACTTCAGTGAGAACAAATCACCCAATTAATAGATAGATAGATAGATAGATAGATAGATAGATAGATAGATAGATAGATAGATAGATAGATAGATAGATAGATAGATAGACAGATAGATGGGTAGACAGATAGATAGATAAACAGACAGACAGACATATATATATATATATATATATATATAGATAGATAGATAGATAGATAGATAGATAGATAGATAGATACATAGATAGATAGATAGATAGATACATAGATAGATAGATAGATACATAGATAGATAGATAGATAGATACATAGATAGATAGATAGATAGATAGATAGATAGATTGATAGATAGATAGATAGATAGAAGATAGATAGATAGATAGATAGATAGACAGATCATTAGATAGATATATAGATAGACAGACATATAGATAGATAGATAGGCAGATATATAGATAGACAGAGATAGATAGACTGACAGATAGATAGATAGATAGATAGATAGATAGATAGATAGATAGATATATATATATATATATATATATATATATATATATATATAGTTGGATAGATAGATAGATAGATAGATAGATAGATAGATAGATAGATAGATAGATAGATAGATAGATAGATAGATAGATAGATAGATAGATAGCTAGATATATATAATATATATATATATATATATATATATATATATAGATAGATAGATAGATAGATAGATAGATAGATAGATAGATAGATAGATAGATCCAACTCACCCCTCCGTGAATGGAATGAAACGATAATCTTGGCAAGGAATGACAAATGCTGTTGAATCAACAAACTCTAACCCATAGCTATAGAAATGCCTCTCATGCTCACACCTTCTCTGTGCATCGTTAAATGTCATCAATCAGTCAACGCCACCACCACCACCTCTCTCTCTCTATGTCTCTGTCTCTCTCTGTCTCTCTCTGTCTCTCTCTCTCTCTCTCTCTCTCTCTCTCTCTCTCTCTCTCTCTCTCTCTCTTTCTCTCTGTCTCTCTCTCCCTTTCTCTCCCCCCCCCTCTCTCTCTCTCTCTTTCTTTCTTTCTTTCTATATCTATCACTAGCTATCTATCTGTCTATCTATCTATCTGTCTATCTGTTTATCTATCTATCTATTTGTATATTTCTCTCTCTCTCTCTCTCTCTCTCTCTCTCTATTTTATATATATATATATATATATATATATATATATATATATATATATATATATATATGAGCCGAGGTCAAAAGGTGCCAATTTTTTTTCTCTAAATAAAAGTGACATAATAGTCCATTTATGTTTCTATATATGTAGCAAAAACCTTGTACTTCATGAATCAAAGGCCCTTTAAATAACATTACGGTCAAACGCAGCATAATAACGTTAACAATGCCATAGGTTGCTGGTGTCACCTGTGACCGGTGATTATTATTTCATGAAAATGATTGTACATTAACAACAACAACAATATTGCATATGCTTATTACCAGCCATGTTCAGTAACTTTTGGAATAAAATGTTGGGAAATAATGTGACCAAAGCATATCAATGGTCTGATGATCAAACCTCTGAAGTAGCGTTTTCGTGAATCCGTTGATCAAAGCTCTGATGTCGACATCAGAGTTTCGCGCCCGGCGTTTTCACGGCGATCAATCATCCGATGTCACTTCCGAGGTTTGAACAACGGGTTTTGAGATAGAGGAGAGCTGCAACACGTTTCTTAATACTTTGTATTGCATGGCATTCATCATCATCATCATCATCATCATCATCATCATCATCATCATCATCATCATACGGATGTAGGAGATGCAAATTAATTTTTTTTTTTAATTTAAATAAACTTTAAAGATTAAGATAAAATTGTTATTTCCTTTAGTTTATTCATGTTTTTTCAATGTATATACAATATATATATAATATATATATATATATATATATATATTATATGTGTGTGTGTGTGTGTGTGTGTGTATCATGAAAAAGGAGTTGGAATTCTTTTAGACAAATCAACATCAAAGTGCTATTTAGATCATGTTGCAATCTCAGAAAGAGTTGTTTTAGTAAAGTTGAAAGGAAACCCGTTTAATGTTAATATTATTCAAATATACGCCCCGACATGAGACAGTGACGAAAACACAATTGAGACATTCTATCAAGATATGGAACAAGCATTAAAACAATGTAAATCTGATGAAATTCGTTTAATAATTGGTGATTTCAATGCGAAGGTTGGTAACGAGAGAGTTGAAAATATCGTTAGCCCCCACGGACTAGGTACCAAAAATGATAGAGGGGAAAGACTTGTCGACTGGTGCAGATTGGTTTAAAAACCACGATAGAAAGAAGTGGACATGGATAAGCCCAGGTGGCCTTTATAGAAATCTGATAGACTTTATTCTGGTCCAACATCGATTCAGAAATATCGTACGCAACGCAACAACTATTCCAGCGCAGATTGTAATAGTGACCACAGACCTGTCAAGGCCACGCTAAAAATAAAACTTAAACAAATAAAGAAAAAGAAAGTGGAACCAAAACTGCAATTAGATCTATTGAGAATTATCCATCATATAAAAAATGATTACAAAGAATGCGTGATAGGAAAAAAGTGAAAACTTGACCTCAGATATAAACATAGATGAGTACTGGAATCAAGTATCGAACTGCATCACAGAATCTGCAAGAGAAACTATTCCATCTGTGAAAAAACACGAACCAAAACATAAAGTGGATGGATGACAAGATCTTGAAACTGATGAATGAAAGACGAAAACTAGAACGAAACAGCAATGAATATAAAGAAGCTAATAAGATTATGAAACGTGAGTGTACGAGAGCAAAGGAAGATCAATTTGAACATGAATGTCACAGAATTGAAAGACTAAAACAATCTACCACCAAACAATTCTACCAGTCAATACAAGATCTAAGAGGAAAACGCCTAGAAGTGGAAGAAAATGCGTTAAAGACGCAAACGGTAATAATATACTTATCGACAACAATGTTTTTTGTTTGCTTGTTTGTTTTCGTTTGTTTAGCTTTTTCTTTTTCTTTTAAAAAAAATAATAAATCAACAGATCTTTGTTATTTGTTGGACAGGATGGGTAGGGGTGTGGTGGTATGATATCAGGATAGCATCAGGTGGACATGTCATGGGGATGACGTGATTTAATTTAATAGGGTGATTGTCATGATCGAGCTTTGTTATTTTAAATTTATAGAGATAGGGAGAACAGGTGATCGGCGTATTATCTTTTTAAATTCCCAATCATTATTTCGTACATTATATTATTTACTAGTAAAGCATAACCGGGAGATAATAGGCTTGAAGTTCAGTCGCATCGTGACTTTAGAAATTGACAATTATTTAGCAGCTGTGATATTTATGGATGCTCAAAATTATAGAGTCCAATGTCAATACAACCCTATTAACAGTAAAATGAAATATTGATGTTGTAGTTAAAAACACAATCATTCTTTATAATCCACGAAAACAAACTATACATCATTTACATGACGTGTTTTTGATTGCTTGAAAGTACTTCTCCGTCTCCCTTGAACTCTGAACTAACATCAGAGGTTTGATCATCTTGAGACTAAAGAATAAGAGGGCGCGCTTATCTCTGAAGTTGACATTAGAGGTTAGATCAGCGGATTGGCAAAAATGCTACCTCAGAGGTTTGATCAACGGGCCATCGATATCTTATTTAGCGACATTGTGCCACTTGTGACATTAGACCGATGACACCATTACTTATGTCACAAGCAATACCAAATTGCAATATCGACAATATATCATTAATTTCAGTCAAACCAGTGTAATAACCTCAGGTAAATATGGAATTTAATAATATTTCAGAAACAAAAGACTTCAAAAATAGAAATATACATGGAAAATAGAGCATCTGAATGTGACTTGTGACATAAGACCGGTGACACCATTACTTATACTTATGTACAAGCAACATCAAATCACACTTTCGTCCATACTATATCATTATATTCAGTCAAAAAAGCATAATAACCGCAAATCAGATGACCATCCAAGCCAACAGTCAATTATGCTAAAATGAAATTCAATAATATGTTAAGAAACTAAATACTTTCAAATTGGAAATATACGAGTACTTAGAAATTAGTAATACCATTGTTGCTATTACTTGGGTCAAAATCGGCACTAGAACGCAATTTTGCCTCAATAAATCAAGAATAGCAACTGAACAAATGTAATACAGTCTGTTAAAATGTAATTCAATGACATTTCAAGCTTTGAAGAACATGATAACAGAAATACATTAGTAACTTCAAACTTAAGTGTCAACTGTGACATTTTAACCAATGACACCAATGGTCACAAAAAGTACCAGAAGTCACACAAACTCTAGATAAATATCAGCTATGGTAATGAATTCATGTAACCAGACGATAACATCACCCTACTGCTCAAATCTGCTTGTTTGTAGTAATGTAGTGTGTTAATAGTAAAACAAATCAAATTTCTTGACAACCCTTCTATTTATCTGGATTCGTCAAAAGCTTGAGTTTTGTCTTTTTCTTGATTCATACAACCCTGAAACATAAAAAATTAGAATTACAAGGAAATTATTAATTGTGTCAAAATCACAGTCTCAGATGAGATGTCATAATATCATATTTGTAAATAGAATAACAGATGAAAACATAATTTGTTGGTGGCGCTTTGTAATATCCAATATCAAGTGTTGCTTGTGACAATGTAAAATAGCGATGACACCAAAGTTCAACTTACCTTTTCTGCATGGAGCCACGCTGGAAAGGCAACTGAAAGTGCTGCACTTCAAAGGCTGGTAAGAAGGGTGGATCAAAATTGCGAATCGCCATTTAACGAAACAAACTTCCACGTGTTCACGCATGCCGTGCTGCTTGTGACAAATGACACCAAAACCAATAAACCTCAATATCAGCAAAACGGAATACCTTTACTCCAAGATTTGAGTTCAGAAGGAAAATCTATGCTTTTTTCTCATAATAAAACATTTTATAACCATTAAATATGAGCTTTAAAGTTTCGTGTCGAGTCTTAGTATTGTGCTGTGTTTGATGACACCAAAGGTCACAAGCAATACCAACTTTTTATGAACTCTATATGAAACTTAATCAGATATGTAATATACTGCAATTGCGTTTAAAAGTAAATTTTGACTTTATACTATTAGCAAATTTCAATCATGTGAGCTAAAATATCACACATTTAATTTCTACATGCTTTCTATAAAGGTGATGCGTTGACCTCGTTTTAAGCACATGCCAAACTGCATTCAAATTTGACTTTCAAGTTGTTTATTTCATATTCTGTTGAACAGAATATGTAGAGCTATCTCATTTTATCTCTTCTTCATATTACCAATTGATTACAAGCATTAACCCAATGAAAACAGCCCATAATTAAGTAAAAAATCAAATTTTCTTAACACTGGTATCAGACGGGCACCTTTTGACCTTGGCTCACATATATATATATATATATATATATATATATATATATATATATATATATATATATATATATATACATATATATAAATTTTAGTATTATTATGATCAACTTCTACAATATTGTTTCGAACATTCGCTCTCATCAGTAAGTGACTTTCACTTCCTGATGAGAGCGAATGTTCGAATGTTCGAAACAATATTATTGTAGAAATTGATCACAATTATACTTGAAACATTTTATAAATAGCTCCTTTTATTTCATGGTTTTGTGTTTATAATCTATCTATCTATCCATCTATCTATCTATCTCGATTTATTTATCTATTTTTATTTATCACTCTTTTTTTATTTCATTCTTTCACTCACACACCCCTTTTCTCCCCATCTCTTATATATATATATATATATATAATATATATATATATATATATATATATATATATATATATCACACACACACACACACACTTAGCATGCGTGTCACATTCATCTTATTTCCTAAAAAACTTTATTGCGTTCTAAATCAACATCCTAAATCCGTAATTTATACATACAGGCTAACTATAGTCAGATTTTTAATAAGTGGCGAATGTTATTCTTCTTTTTTGTCAGCTGTCCCTCAATGCACAGCTGCAAAAGTTTGTATGGGCCGCTGAATCAATTATTGTCTTAATCAGAAATATTTTGTCATTAATTATAAAACAATATTCGTCCATTTCTTTGTCGGAATTATGTCCCCCCAGTTCCATACATCTTTGGATGATATCCATATCCAAGTTGTCTTGGATCTTATTCCTATCACGTCGTTCAACACTGGTGATCTCTCCGTCGTATTTCGATAATCATCTTCTCGGGGTTGATTGTTAAATTCCGATTCCATAGCCGCCCTCTTTAATGGCAAATCGATAGGTACAAGTAGATTTATTTTCGCAGCTTTACGAGAGTCTCGTATCGTATCGTATATTTTAAAAGCGTACCTATATGTTTTAAAAGCCTTTAAATGGTCTGTGAAACGTTCGTGCATCGATAAAATTTTTCAAAGTTATATAAACAGCATTCATTGTTAATATGACAATATTGAATATATTATAATCAGTATTTAAAATGATTTAAAACTAGAGATTTCATATCAATAATACTCTTCAACAGTCGTAACATCACTTCCCTCGTAATGACGCAAGGTAACTTATTAACTGGCTCTAAACTATCAGAACAAAGGCGGATGCCCTTATGAAATATTTCTCCGCCGAGCATAACAGCGTATCCAGAGGGGGAAAAAACATGATTTTGATCATGTTTTGACTTTTACACATTCTGATCACAAGCCATATGAAAAGTTCTAGCCAACATGAAGAATAAAAAGTAATGATTTTCTTTGTTTAGAACCAAGATGGCCGCCGTTGCCGGGCGGCGTGACAGCAGACTACTGAAACCAATTGCGACAGGATGTAGACAATAAGCAATAAATCATAAATTCCAAATTAGTAGTAGTAGTAGTAGTAGTAGTAGTAGTAGTAGTAGTAGTAGTAGTAGTAGTAGTAGCGTATGGCTACACCTCCAAATGTATTTCGTCAACCCAGCTTCTAAAGTCTTCCTCCGCCCTAAGGACGGTTTCGTAGCCACCTTCAAGTTTAGTTACTGGACAGTGGAGGACGATGTGCTCGTTAGTGTCTGGGGACCAGACATTGCTGGCAGGTATCACTGTTTCGAGGTTTCCATCTGCACATATTTGATGCAGTTCTGCCATGTCCAGTTAAGAGGCGATTTGAAGGAGTCCAGTATTTCCTGGCGTTATTGAATTCAGGCACTCTTTTGGTTGGATCTTTAATGATGTTTCCTCCTCTTGGTATTTCCTGTTCCACATTTCTCTCCAGTTTTCCTCCACTCTGAAGTCTGCCATTTTTGTGAGATGGAAAGGTCGTCTCGATTTGAGTCTTGTTGTTGAAGGTGCCTGCTTTATTATTGATTTTATGGAAGTGTTGTCTGTGGCTTCGTCAATCCTTGCATGCATCCTTTGGTTAGCTTCTTGTCGTCTGAGACTTGGTGGTGCAATGCCGCTCGGTGTTGGGAGCCACTGAGTTGGACTTGACTTGAGACATCCTGTTATAATTCTCATTGATTCTCTTAATCGGATGTCAATGCGGTTTACATGTGGGCTTCTCATCCAAACAGGGGCACAGCATTCTCCGACACTATAGCACAGTGTCAAAGCAGACGTTCTCAGTAAGTACCTGTGGTGAGGCTCGCCAGGTTGTACTTGCGAGTTTTCTCACCAGGCTGTTTCTTTTTGCGATTTTATTTGCGGTTCCTTCAATGTTTTTGCGATAATTTAGTTGTCTGTCTAATGTAATGCCGAGGTATTTAGGATTGGGGTCTGGGGGTAGTATTGAGTTATCGACTGTGATCTTCAGTTCTTTTGTTGCCTCTCGATTATTCAAGTGGAAGTTTGTGGATACTGATTTGGTCGTATTCATTTTTAGGTACCACTTATCAAAATATTGTTTCAGGCGAGTGGTGTCTTTGCTTAGAACTTCTTCAATCTCTTTCCAGTTTTTTGATTGATAGGCTAATGCCCAGTCATCAGCGTATCCAAGTTTGGCATGTCGGAGATATAAACATTGAAGAAAGTTGGTGCCAAAACTGAACCCCTGTGGTACCCCATTTTTAATTTTGCGTGTTTTGCTTTTGTGTTCTCCCAATATGACATGAAATTGCCTTGTGCCCGTCATTCCAAATTTAAGGCAAACTACATAAGTTGTAAGTTCATAGCAATACTCTTCAACAGTCGTAACGTCACTTCCTTTCTTATGACGCATGGTAACTTAGTAACACTGGCTCTAACTATCGGAACAATGGCGGACGCCCGTATGAAATATTTTCCCGGCGGGCATATAAGCGTATCCAGAGGGGGGAAAAACATAAATTTGATCATGTTTTGACTTTTACACATTCTGATCACAAGGCATATGAAAAGTTCTAGCCAGCATGAAGAATAAAAGTAATGATTTTCTTTGTTGAGAACCAAGATGGCCGCCGTTGCCGGGCGGCGTGGCATCAGACTACTGAATCCAATTAAAGAGAATTGTTTTTATTCGGAAACAAGTATGACGTGAACTCATAATCACGTGCCGGAAATACGTGTCAACACGAGATTTTTTGGGAAAAACGATGAATTCATCTCATACTTTGTGTTTTCACAGTTTAAAATCTCGAATTTTATGACAGCGGTTTTAAAGTATATTTTTTATAGGTCTTAAAGAAGAAAACATTTTTAATATGGTATCGTCAAGGACCAAAATCTATATTCAGTTAAGAAAAATTGATTCAAAGCTGGACACAAATTTTTAAAACCTTTGATTGAGGGAGAGCTGAGAAAAACAAGAAAAACACGCGCTATTAATACAAAAATCTGACTATAGTTTTGTTTTGGCTCATGCCAGAAAACAAACTCCAAATTCAATTGCAAATGACACAAACAACTCTAATGACTAGATATAATCTAAGATTAAAAGGGAAATATAGTAGTAGTAATGATAATTATGGGGATGATGATGATGTTTCTTATCTTTTACCATATTATACTCGATACAAAATAAAACCTAGATATGATTTGATAATTTTGTATGTTTTTTATAGATCTACAATTGTTGAACAGTTAAACTTTTTTTTTTATGTGTAATCACTAACAACACTGTTTTTATGATATTGTATTAATAATTATAATATATATATATACAAATATATATACTTCCTCTCTCTTTCTCTCTCTCTCTCTCTCTCTCTCTCTCATCATATCCTCTTCTCTCATCTCTCTCTCTTCTCTCCTCTCTCTCTTCTCTCCTTTCTCTCTCTTCTCATTTCATATACATATTCTCACTCTTTTTCTCATTTTCTATCTCCCATCTCTCCACCCTCTCTTATATTCTCTCCTTCTCCTCTCTTCTCTCTCTCTCTCTCTCTCTCTCTCTCCTCTCTCTCTCTCTCTTCTCTTATCTTCTCACTTCTTATTATACCCACTTTATTTCTCTCCTCCTCTCTCCTCCCCTTCCTCTTCTTTCTCATATACATATTCTCTCATTTTCTCTCTCTCTCTCTTTTTTCTCTCCTCCCCCACTCTCCCTCTGTATCATCTCTCTCTCTCTCTCTCTCTCTCTCTCTCTCTCTCTCTCTCTCTCTCTCTCTCTCTCTCTCTCTCTCTCTTACTCATCATCACTTTATTTCTCTCAACTTCTATTCTCACTTCTTCTATCGTATTCTCTCTCACATTCACCCTTTCTCCTCTCTCTCTCTCTCTCTCTCTCTCTCTCTCTCTATCTATCTATCTATCTATCTTCTATCTTCTATCTCTCTTCTATCTTTATTTTATCTCTCTATCTTATCTCTATCTATCTATCTGTCTATCGATCTATCTTTCTATCTATCTATCTCCTTGTGCGTGTGAGTGTGTGTGTGTGAGTGTGTGGTGTGTGTGTATGTATGTGTTTACACGTAAGAGTGTCTGGATTACATTTACTCTTAGGCTTTTTTTGCTCATTCATAGTATCAAAAAAATGACAATTTGTATACATTGCTATATAAATCCACAGTGTAATTGACTATTTTTATACAAAGAATAACTCTCCATAAGTTACCGGATTTGTGCTAAGTTAAATCACCATCAATAAACTATTTTAAAAAACATTACTCTATAAGTATAATATTATATCGATATTAACCAATTAACAAGAGTACTCTTGAAAAACACGCATTTAAAATGTGGCCAAAAGAAGGACCCTTATCATGGCAAAAACTTTCAAACATGAGACTTCGCGAGGTCTTACTTAAGTACCACGTTTGAGATTTTTTTTCACAAGATGAGGGTCATTTAAATCGATTGATATTTGGAGGACGAGTTTTCTGGCCAAATTTTTGAATACGTGTTTTTCTAGGGTACCAGTTAGCTGTTTGATAACGGATTAATCCCAAAAGATGATGCTTAATCCGGATAGTAAATCCACTAGGCCTACTTATGTTCGATTTTTAAAACTATTTAGGTGGTGTGCATTTTTCTTTCTTTCATATTATATTGGAAAAGGGTTTTAGCTATGACAGATGGTTCACTCATACTAATTGATTAGATAATAATAAGTCTTATGTTCAGGATGATCTTCGTCGGGGTGATTATCATTTGGGACAGCGTGGCTCAACGGTACGGTACGGTCTTTGCTTCGTACTCGAAAATTACAAAGCTCGGTCACCCGCCGCTGCGCCATGGGGCCTGCCTTGAGCAAGTCACCTCGCCCAAGCTCATTTTTTTCGGCGCTGCACTGCGGCTGACGCCTGGGTTATTCCAGTCTTCTCTTGGAATCGACCCTAGAGACAAATTTCCTCTATGGGATGAATAAAGGGAAATTTATTTATTATTTATTTATTTTATATTAATTATGATTATTGAACTTATAGCAGCACCTCTCCTTCTTTGTCATAATAATCATCGCATTATGTCGACAAAAATTTTACCACAAACGGGTTATAATATCGGCAATATATACTCAACGATTTGCCAAGCGAGGCTCGAACCCAGGACCTTCCGACTGAAAGCGAGTGTCATATCACAAAACCACATAGCCGCACTGAATTGTGTCGGGTCAACGTGAAGTTAACGATTAAATCAAAGATCTAAATTAAAACATCCCATGTCCTCTTTGTTAATCCTCAATATTATGTGCGGCTATGTGGTCTTGTGGTTTGACACTCGCTTTCGGATCGGAAGGAAATGAGTTCAAGCCTCGCTCGGCACATTGTTGAGTCCTTGGAAAAGGCTCTTTACTCACGTGCTCTCATCTCACCGTACCCAGGTGCAAAAAATAAGTACCTGGCTTTTAACAACGTTGTCTGTCAGAAAAAAAATATTCTTGCCTAACAGGCGTCATGTCTCGTTCTCCATGTTACGTGCTGCTGTTGATCAGGGACCTTTTGTAAAGCGCTTTGAGCATGTTTAGTGGATATTGCACTCTATAAAGGCTCGAGTTTATTATTATAAATTTTACTTCTTATTTATATTGTATTTTTATAAGATAGAAATTAAATTTTTATCTTCCAAATCACCCCGAAAAGATACCGTTTTGAGGTGTTGAATCACATATGTCGCCCACCGCCTCAAAACGGTAATATATCAATTTGATTAACTCTCTCTTTCCTTCAGAGCCAGTGGGTCCATGAAGCCGGAGTTTATCCCGGTTTCTATTTCTTGAAACGGACATTAGCAATTGCTCGCTATCTTCTGGATAGGTCGCTAGTCTATCGTAAAGTACTTTCCGCCAAATCTGACAGACTCAGCGTAAAATGAGTCCCTTGCCGTCAACAGCGTTGTCTCTGTCGAACAAAAAATTGCAATATCAGGCGCCCATGTCTCGTTCTACATGTTTCGTGTTGCTGTTGGTCAGTGACCCTTTGTAAAGCACTTTGAGCACGTTATATCACACTATATAAAATCGCAAGCTCAAGTAAATCAGAATGATAAAATTGTTGGTTGCATCGAAACGAATGTGACGTTTTTCATATGGTTGGTAAGGAGGCTAAGATGCTGAAAATTAAATTCATGCCCAAAAATATCAGACCAGGGATGAGTTTATATATTTTATTAAAAATGAATGATTATAATATTTTAGGGCATCTAAATCCTAAATTTCATATTTTAGAGCACCTAAATCCCCAAATTTCATATTTGAGAGCACCTAAATTTTAAATTCACAATTTAGAGCACCTAAATTCTAAATTTCATATTTTAGAGCACCTAAATTCTAAATTTCATATTTTAGAGCACCTAAATCCTAAATTTCATATAATTTTAGAGCACCTAAATCAACAATTTCATATTTTTGATCAGTTTAACTTGAATTTCTAAACTTGAGCTTGAGCTTTTATATAGCGCAATATCCACTAAACGTGGTCAAAGCGCTTTAAAAAGGGTCCAACAGCTACACGTAACATTTAGAACGAGACACGACACCTGTTACTCCGACAGAGACAATGCTGTTAACGGTTAATTTTACATCTGAGTACGTTGAGAGAATGTGAGTAAATTGCCAATTCCAAGGACTCAACTATGCTCCGAGCGAGGCTCGAACCCAGGACCTTCCTATCCGAAAGCGAGTGTCATACCATAGACCACATATCCACACAATTTGGACTATTTAGCTTTTGATTCTTTCCAACATACCTAATACCAGACCTGCCTTCTTGAAAATCTAAATATTCGTAGTTTTTTTTTAGAAATTAATAAAGATTGTAGTCGCCATTTCATCTTTACAGATCAACAATTTGCCCTCGCTATGATTAGATGACACTACAATCCTTATAATGATGCACTCTGTCATCAAGTTTCATTTTCAATAATTTGTCATGACTCAGAAATCTTCATGAAGTTATGAAATTGGAGTCAGAATTTCATTATTCTACGAATTGTTTTGTAGTTCTAGGCAGGCCTGTAATACCGTTGTGAGACGATGGGTCACATATTATAAAGAAAATATTTTTACCGGTTTCGTAATTCAGCCCATTCAATTACAAGTAGAAAGGCGCGCGTAGGAACCAGTGTCCGTTTCGTTGATCGTATCTCTCCACAGAAGTCTACCTTAACCGTATAGTAGAACTATGTGTATCTCTGAAAAGAAACAGACGGGGATTATCAAATATCACCCCTGTCTAGACTTACGGGAGACAACTCTATGTAAAAAGTAACTCTGACACCATCAGTCGGGTATTTAGGATTAGGACTTGTAATGAGCACCGCCCACGAAATCCCGAGGACTTAGCCGACATGCGACAAGCCTTTCGATAGAACAAGATTGAAAAGTCCAGAATCAGAAGTTAGAAATAGGTAAGCAACAACAAAAAATCGGCTCATGATTTTATTTTATTTTTAATGCGTGAGCTTTCATATAGCGCAATATCCAACAAATATGTACACGAAATCCCCAGGACTTAGCCTCATGCGACACGCCTTTCCATAGAACAGGATTGAAAAGTATAGAATCAGAAGTTAGAAATAGGTTAGCAACAAAACAGCTCATGATTTGATTTGATTTTTTTCAAACGTGAGCGTTTATATTGCGCAATATCCATCAAATATGTCCACGAAATTCCTAGGACCTTCAATGAAAACGGATTGAAAAGTCAAGAATCAGAAGTCAGGAATAAGCAACTAAATAGCCCATAATTTCATTTGATTCTTAAAGCTATATATATATATATATATATTATTTTTTAAAATATTTACCACAATGTTTGAGACAGTCTACATTAATGTTTCAGGCTTAATTTGCCATCGTCAGGACTGAGTTGTTTTGTTGACTGTTGTTGTTTCTTGAAGTGGTTCCGGTTTAAAGTTGATTAACAAGAATTTACGCCGATGTGGACACGTTCCGTACATCTCACTTTTCGTGTTGAGTGTGGCTTCATGAGGGTGTTTGATTATAGTATATTTCTCTTCCAGGCATAAGCTACATTGTTTTGATGTTGGTGTGTATCCTGTTGCTTTAGATAAAATTTTCCATGAAATGTTGTGGTCTAGTTTGTTGTCTTTTAATTTCCAAATATGTTCGCTGAGTTTTGTGGATGTTTTTTTGTTAGTGTTTCTAAATGTTGAGGTGTGGAGGTTGTATCTTGTTTTGAAATTATTTTCTGTTAGTCCTACATATTTTTCTTGCTTGTTTGTTTTAGTTTCTGTGACTGTGGCTTGGTAAATTAAACTTGATTCTAAGCATTGTTTGTTTAGCGGGCAATGTTCTTTATTTCTGCAGTTGCATTTTCTGGTGGGTGGGTTTTGCTCTTGTCGGTGGTTTATTAATATTTTTTTGTTGTGGCTTGAAATTATTTGTTCTATGTTGCGCATACACGAGTAGCTTATTTTTATGGTATTCCTGTTGATAATTTTATGTAGCTTGTGGTTTTTTGGAAAGTGTGTATCAATTAATTTCAGGAACTGCTGTCCTATGTTTGTGCTGACGTTTTTGTCGAAAGGTGGGTTGAACCAAGTTATGTGTCGTTTTCTTGTTTTACGTTCTTCACTTGTGTGTTGGGGTTTACATGAGAGGGAGGCGTCTGTGTATTCAAATGGTGTGTTGTATCCGCGGATCAAAAACAATGTAGCTTATGCCTGGAAGAGAAATATACTATAATCAAACACCCTCATGAAGCCACACTCAACACGAAAAGTGAGATGTACGGAACGTGTCCACATCGGCGTAAATTCTTGTTAATCAACTTTAAACCGGAACCACTTCAAGAAACAACAACAGTCAACAAAACAACTCAGTCCTGACGATGGCAAATTAAGCCTGAAACATTAATGTAG
>NC_088369.1:25089404-25104404 GCF_034508935.2 Berghia stephanieae | reverse complement strand
ATCAATGATCCAAAGAGCATTTAATGGTGTTTGTTTGTTGTTGTTTTGTTTTTTTTTGCTTTGTTTCTTTGTTTTTTTTTGTGTTTTTGTTCGTTTTGTTTGTTTGTTTGTTTTGGGTTTTTTTTTTGGTATTTTTTTTTCTTTGGGCGGCACGATACGACACGAAACAAAAACATACCTTTTATATTCTCAGAAGTATCAACCTCTCACAGAAGTCCAATATTGTGAAATTTACCAGCTGCATGGTTAATGATGCTGTAATTGTAATAATATATGCACACAAATCTACATATTTAATTATGACTCAGATAACCCAAATTGACTTGGCCTTTTTTCGACACAAAGTCTCTCAAACTAATATATGCATGTGTGTGTGTATGTGTGTGTGTGTGTGTGTGTTTGCGTGTGTGTTTATGTGTGAGTGTGCGTGTGTGTGTCGGTCTTATGTTCAGCTGAAGCACCAAGAGGATAAGTAAATTGAATAATATTTTGTGACCCACCGTTTCTTAACGATGTGAAGCCGGGATGAACCATGTGCCAAATAGGGAAATAAAAGTAAAGTTAGATAGAAATGTTACAATATACGATATTCTTACATTCTTGCTTTTTGGAATTCCGGACGGGTTCCCAACCGGTGCACGAGTTTGCTAGTGCGCGTTGGGAGCAATGTTTGAATTCCAAAATGCAAGAGTGTAAGAAATCTTTTATTCTACACTTCAATGGATTCTGATTTCGTTATCTCTGAATAAAA
Source organism: Berghia stephanieae (assembly GCF_034508935.2). Lineage (NCBI taxonomy): Eukaryota > Metazoa > Mollusca > Gastropoda > Nudibranchia > Aeolidiidae > Berghia > Berghia stephanieae. The sequence continues at coordinate 25,103,653 of NC_088369.1, read as the reverse complement.
GACACTTACTAAAATACTTAATTGATACTTCTTTTTTATTAAAATCTAATTTAAGTGAAATCTAACACTTGATTATCTGACGTCACAAATTATTGTTATAACTTTGATATGATAACACGTTACTATTTTAGAGTGAGGGGTGAGGAGTAGAACTATACAGTTTTCGTCACTTCTAGAAATTGCATTTATAATTCAAACATAAAAACTTTACCCAAGCCCAATCTATTTCTTTCGACATGCTTGTGAAAATCTTAAATTAATACTTATGTTTATAACCCAATAATCGTATTTTAATCCGATACTATACTATCATATTGACGCAATAGGTCGTCTATTAATGCTCTCTCTTTACAACTTGATCTATAGGAAAATCGTCACATTCGTTAAGATACAAACAACATTTTACTTATTCAGAGTTCTTTTGTACATCACACAATTTGAAGAATATTGTTGTTATAGTTATAAGTACTGAACAAAACTTATAGAATGTTCCTATTCCCTTTGAGTTAGAGTTTTACAATTCTATATTATGTTGCGTGATAAAATGACGTTTTGGGGAAAATCCGGAAAATGGACGGTAAGGAGAGGAGAGTCAATGCTCTCTCATTGCAATGATGATAACACGCCCATTATCTAGGGTTCGGTTATCTGACTTGTAAATATATTATGCATGTAGGTTACGTCCTTTTGGGGCTAATTTCCATAATGAACACACAGTTAATTACCGTGATTATGTTTTTATCGGGAATAATTGGAAAAGAGCAATTGTTTTAGATGTAGCAGTAATGCGTTCGACGGTATTTTTGATTCCTAAGTTATGACTCATTGTCTAAAAACAGTGATATGTCGATCTGAACTTGTGCGGCTATGTGGTCTAGTGGTTTGACAGTCGCTTTTGGATCGGAAGGTCCTGGGTTCGAGCTTCGCTCGGCGCATAGTTGAGTCCTTGTTAAAGGCTCTTTATTTACATTCTCTCACCGTGCTGGAGTGTAAAATGAGTATCTGGCCGTTGGCAGCTTTGTCTATGTAAAAAAAAAATGTAATATCGGCTTATAGGTGTCCTGACTTGTTCTATATGTTATGTGTTGCTGTTAGTCAAGGACCCTTTGTAAAGCGCTTTGAGCACGTTTATTGGTTATTGCGTTATATATAAGTTCAAACTCAAGTTTAAACTGGATTTTAGAAGGAAAAAAAAAGACGCGCGCATTTATCTAGAGCAATATTTACTAAACTTGCTCAAAGCGTCTTTACAAGAGACCCCTAGCCTACCGCAAACATAATATTATATAAGACGAGACATGAAGCCTTTTAGGCAATATTACAATATTACAATTTTTTCCGACAGAGACAACGCTGTTAACGGTCAGGTATTCATTTTACACGTGAATATAGCGAGAGACTGTTAGTAAAGAGCCTTGACCAAGGACTCAACTATTCGCCGCTCATGGCGGGAATTGGACTCTGAACCCTCCGATCCGAAAGCGATTGTAATACAACTAGACCACATCGCCGCTCAACATAATATAAAGTAGAAATAAAACAAATGCTGCCATTCACGAAAGTGATTTTGGTTATTGTTATTGTTTTTTGTTGGTTTTTTTTTTGTTGTTGTTTTGTTTTGTTTTGTTTTTTCCAATCTCCACAAAAATGAGTTTTCTATTTCGGATGATTTTAACATTAAATTCATTTAACCCTCTCCTTACCAGCCATTTTCAGAATATTCCCCAAAACTTCAACACAACACAAAAACAGAAAAGCAACAGGCACATTCTATACATAATATTGTTCGACAATATGATCTCTATTACAGAATGTAAAGATTTTATAGCTGTATCAAAAAGAAATGAAATTTGGATGAGAAAAGTGACGGTTGTATCGTAACAAATGGGACGATTTTCCAATAGGTGGTAAGGAGAGGGTTAATTTACCTTTTTGCTTTGACATGATTCCAGGATTCGAGGTTGAAAAGATAAGTCACACACTTACACTATAGTGGTATCAGTGCATGACATAATCAGTCGGAAGGTTAAAATTTTGGAATTGCATTTTTATTTTTCATTTTCGGAAAGAATATACCCCCCCCCCCCCCCCCCCCCCCCCCCCCCCCCCCAGAGCATTTTAATCTTTATTTGAAGTAAATCGGGTGATGTTTCATGAAGTTATGGTCAGATGTATGGGAACGGTATACAACAACTTTTCTCAAATTTCATATTTTTTCAACTTGACTAGCTGTAAAAAATATCTAGAAGTGAAATTAAGCTGTGATATTTCATGAAGATGTACAAATAGCGTTGATTTAACCATTTGTGACAAGAACTCATTTTTGATAAAAATTGACATTCTAACTAAATTTGACAATATCTCAGTTCAAACTTTTTCACCAACCGGTTGATTACGTCATTCATTGTAACTTAAATGAACGAAATTGACGTCACTCAGCTCTTTGTTACTGTTTTTAAACGGTCTTTTTGATTATTAGTTCTCACTAAATTATATTAATCTGACGATAAACGTTCAAAGTTACACATAGCTTTGTCTGTTGGTAAGTTATATCTGTCTGTTGGATTCTGTGAGTATTTTACCTAAATGAAAAGCAAAACACAAATACAGTGAAAAAAAAGAAAAGAAAACTTATATAATGATAAAAATGTTCATCTCGATCAGAAAAGTCTTATATAAGCGATAAGATTGAGATAACTCACCCATCTTGTCAAAATAAGATTTTTAAACCTGATACTCAAAATGTGCCGCAGATTTACAACTTAATGACAGAATTGGGGCGACGTGCACTTATTTGAAGGTCTGATAACTCAATACCTTATGGGCTCATTATTGTATGGAAATCTCAAAAACAAAAAACAAAAAAAACAATGATGCAAAATATTGTCCATTACAATGATAAACTAGGCCCATAAGTGGCTTCGGATGTCAGACCTTCAATTATGTACACGTCAAATTGTGATCATCATATTTTTCTTTTGCAAAAATAGAAACAAAATATATTTAAAAAAACAATGTAACTTATATATTGTGAATCGTATGTGAGGGAATTTTCTTGTTTGTTTCCTTTTGTTTTTTGTTTTATTTTTACTGTTTTTCTTTGTTTTGTTTTTCTTTTCTTTTGATTTTTTAAATTTGTTTTTTATTGCTTTGTTTTCTTTTGTTGTTTATTATAATTTTTTAATGTTTTTTTTTTAGTTGAGTTTCGTTTTACTTTTTAAAAATATTTTAAAGCTAATACTGAGCTAACATTCGCCGAAATAACGCAATTCTCTACTCTCTCATTCTACTCTCTCGTTACTACCACATTATCGCATGCATCTGTAGTGTTTCATTGATCCTGTTTTATGATAAAGGGGAAACCCGAAACGTTCATTTGATCTGTTTTTGTAATTAAATTGAAGCTTACATTCAATTTCATATTATTTATTTCTTCGAGCTTCGAGCAGCAACATTTACATTACCTACCATTTTTTTAATGATAACGTACTACTTTGATGTTTTAAAATACTATTAGATGAATAATAATGATAATATAATAATAATAATAATAATAATATAATATATAATAATAATAATAATAATAATAATAATAATAATAATAATAATAATAATAATAATAAATAATAATAATAATAATAATAATAATAATATAATAATAATAATAATAATAATAATAATAATAATAATAAAAAAATAATAATAATAATATATAATAATAATATATAATAATAATATAATAAAATAATAATAATAATAATAATAATAATAATGATAATAAAATAAGAATAATAATAAGATAATAATAATATAATAAAAATAATAATAATAATAATAATAATAATAATGATGATAATAATAATAATAATGATGATGATGATAATAATAATAATAATAATAATAATAATAATAATAATAATAATAATAATAATAATAATAATAATAATAATAATAGTAATAATAATAATAATACTGTAATAATGATAATTATCATTATAAATAGTATACCTATATAAAGCTCTTTACCCCATTTCACAATAAGCTCAAAGCGTCTTATTCCAACAAGAAATTTCTACAATATTCATACCTGGAAAATAGGAAAAGTCTTTTGAACACTCGAACTTCACGTAATCCATGATTTGTGATGATTTATAACAAATTTTATGTCAACACAAAATGTTGGCAACAGCAGCAGTCGACACAACTGTAGCAACATATAATATTACAATCTATACGTAGTTCTGTTGCCATCCCTATTATAGACTGTATGGTATCCACTATGTGATTATAACATATATGCAATACCACGCTAGAGTACCCCTATTTGTGTACAATGACTCGCGGATAGCTTGAACAAGGTTGACAAGGGCAGCAACAATAGGGGCAGTTTTTTTGGTGTGTGAATGAATGTGTGTGTGTGTGTGGTGTGTGTATGAATGTGTGTGAATGTGTGTATCTGTGTGTGTGATATGCTGTTTTGTAAGGGTTAATTATATCAAGGAGTGGGAAATATTTGAAGTCCGCTGTCCATTGATTGTCCTATGGATGCTTTGCGTTTAGCCAAAATGCCCATACCATCTGCCAGCCGGATATAACGTACCAACACACAAAACTATGTGTAAACTTGAACAGTTATTGTCTGATTGATATAATTTGGCAAGAACTACTCATAAAAATGGCTTGCTAAAAGCAATAACAATTTCGTTCCTTCTATAAATTTCCATACTGACAAACTCTAAAGAAAACATTCACCAGATGATGAAAGACGGAAATTCAATTTTGATTATTATTTTTTTTCAAATTCAAGTAAAATTGATAATGATAACTGCTCACAATGATGTCAAGACCAGGGCTTGATCTCAACGTCATCAATGGAGCAACTTTCTAAAGCAACTAGCACGCGTTGCACTAGTTATAAAGCAGAGGCAATTGCAATGAGCGAGGTGAAGAATTCAAGCAGCGTAATAAGTGTCAAGGTGGTTTTCCTGACTTATGCCAAGCAAGTCCTGGAAACATTGGAGAATCCAAATAACACAGAGTTGAATCATATGGAGATTGAGCTGGTCCAACTGACCCAAAAAGCCAAGAAAGTAACGCCTCAGTTGATTGATCCCTAGCCATGTGTGGCATCGTAGGAAATAGAATCTCTGATACCCTGTCTAAATTTGGAGCAAACCCAAGAAGCAAACAGGTATGAAATTTGTGAGATCAAATCCCTTATCCAGACCAAGGTCAAAGTCTCGTGGAACAAGAAGCACCCAGAATATATGAAAAGGGACCCCATAAGGCTTTTCAAAAGACAAGATCAAGTTGCCATTTTCAGACTTCGCAGAGGACATAATGATCTCCGGCACCACATGTTCAAAGCATTTTAAGATAGGAGAGAGAAAAAGACACTTGTGAATATGGAGAAGGATATCAGGATGCCGAACGTGATTTGCAGGACTTTACAATGTACAATGACTATTTGACCCGAGAGGACTATACTTAAGTCGAAGCTCTATGAGTCTCATCACGAGCTTGGAAATACCACAGCATTCCTGTGTGTTGTTGACCTTCAGCCATAAAGACATGATGAGAGGAAAGAAGAAGAAGAAGAAGAAGAAGAAGAAGAAGAAGAAGAAGAAGAAGAAGAAGAAGGAGGAGGAGGAGGAGGAGTAGGAGGAGGAGGAGATCTATGGAGCATCCTTTAGACAGTGACTTACTTTGACTTATTTCGTCATCAAGGCCGTCCGACTTAGCAGCCCCAACTGTTTTGCAGATATTATATCAATGTTGTGAAAGCCATCCCCTTTGACCTCTATTCTATGCTATCATTCTCAGTGATTCAAGACGCGTGTAAAGGAGATGATAGTAACAGGGTGTTGTGAACGTTGTTGAAAGGTTGCTGCTTGAAGCTCAAAAGAAAAAATAACGATAAGTATTGAATTGTTAGCTTCAATTTATTTGACGAAGACAGATACTGTAGACGTTTCAGGTTTCCCCTTTATCAACAAAACACGATAAATGAAACACTACGGACGAATGAGATATTATGTGAATGGCGTAGTTAAGGTGAATAAACGAAATCAATGCTAGGAGAGAGAGAGAGAGAGAGAGAGAGAGAGAGAGAGAGAGAGAGAGATAGGAGATAGAGAGAGATGGGGATAGAGGGAGAAAGAGAGAAAGAAAGAGCGAGTGAGAGAGAAAGAGAGAAAGAGAGAGAGAGAGAGAGACATATAGACAGAGATAGAGAGAGAGACAGATAGAGAGATAAAGTGAGAGAGAGAGACCCACACAGAGAGAAGTGGGAGAGTGAGGGGGGGGGGGGGGGAGGTTCTTTACATGTTTTGTATAATGCTTTATACGATACTTACGTTCGATAGTGTATGCCAATGATTCTTATCGATTCGATCGTGCTCCTTAACATAAAGAAGGAAAATTAAATATAAAAGAGAAACTTGAGCTTTTATAAACACAAAAAAAGAGTTTTTATATAGCGCAATATCCACTAAATGTGCTAAAAGCGCTTTACAAGGTGTCCCTGGTCAACAGCAACATTTAACATGTAGGACGGGACATAATGCCTGTTGGGCGATATTTCAATTTTTCGGACAAAGACAACGCTGTTAACGGCCAGGTACTCATTTTGCACCTGAATACGGTGAGAGAATGTGAGTAAAGAGCCCTTTCCAAGGACTCACCTATGCGCCGAGCGCGAGGCTCTAACCCAGGACCTCCGATCCGAAAGAGAGTGTCATACCACTAGACCACATAGCCGCACATTATAAAGTGCAATATTAATAACCATTAACAATGCTCAATGCACTTTCTAAGGGTTCTAAATCAACATCAGCACTTAATATTTATCACGAGACATGACATTATCATTTCTTTTCTGACATAGACATAGTTGTTGCCGGCTAGTTTCTTATTTTACCCCTGAGTGAGCTGAGAGAATGTGAGCAAAGAGCTTTTTTCAAGTAGTTAGTGTTTTAAATAAATAAATAAACCAAAGAAAATGATAATTTCCTATATTCAACTCCAAGGGGAAAGTTGTCTTTTATGTCTATCCCAAAGGAAAACAAGAATAACGCAGTAGAAAGCTGCAGAGCAGCGCGGCAAAGTGAGCTAGGACAAGATGACTTGCTCAGGTCATAAACCGCTTGGGAGAGGGAGTCGAACTCGATACAATTGGGCTACGCATCAAAAAACCAATTCGCTATGCCACACGGGTGGACATACGGGTTTAACTCACTTAACCCTAACACCGACTATATCCGTATTTTATACGGGCTACTATTACGCCTTGCCTATTTATTACATTTTTTCTGATTGAAATGATAGGCATACTATCAAAGCTACTGTTTTTTGTATTTACATGTTAATGATAGGTGAATAAAACTAGCTATGTACATGCTCATTTTTAATATATTTTTTCCAATTTTGAAAAGTAGCAAAAATCTCTAGGATTGAGGGAGTTAACATTTACCAACAATGATTCCTATTGTCACGAAATGTGTCATAGACCAACAATCGGTTTAGACCGTGGGATTATTAGCGACGATGAATGAATAGAGCAAGAGAGAAGAATGGCCGAGGGTTTTAGGAGATAAAAGAGTTGGTTTTTTGAATGGTGGGTGACAAAGTGATGGCTATTAGATGAAGTTGGTTGAAGAGCCATTGGTAGTTGTAGCGGTGGTGGTGGAAGTAGTGGTTGTGGTGGTATTGGTAGTGGTGGTGGTGGTGGTGGTTGTGGTGGTGATGGTGGTCGTGGTGGTCTGGGATTATAGAACCAATGGAAGTGATTTGGAGGAAAAAAAGGGGGGGGGGAGGAGGAGGGGGGGGGGTTGGAGTCTGTCATTCTCAATTTGTAGAGCACTCACTTCACAAGCAAAGGGACCAGAGCAGATCCAAGTTGTAGCTGAGATTTTTCTTGTCCACTACATATCAGAGATGAGAATTATCTCGGTTTCTATAACGTTCAACGGGTAGTAACAAAATTGCTTGCCAACATTTCAATAGAACGTAAAGAACTTTTCACAAAGTCAATCAGAAACCAAGTAGCTGGGTCTGATAAGACTTGGTGGGAAAGTACTTTACGATAGGATAGCGCTCTATTCAAACGGTGGTAAGTACGTGTTACTATGCTGTTTAACGTTTTAGAAACCGGGATAATCTCTCATCATGATGATGACACTCGGTTTCTGACAGGTACGAGTGCCGTTAAGGCAGTGCAAAGTTGATTCCTTGGGAAAGGCTCTTTACTCACATACTGCGGCTATGTGGTCTAGTGGTATGACAATTGTTTTTGGATCGGAAGGTCCTGCGTTCGAGCCTTGCTAAGCGCATAGTTGAATCCTTGAAAATGGCTCTTTACTCACATTATATCTCATTGTCATCAGGTGTAAAATGAGTACTTGGTCGTTAACAGTGTTATCTCTGTAATATCACCTAACAGGCGACACGTCCCGTCCTACATGTTACGAGTTGCTGTTGATCATGGACCCTTTGTAAAGCGATTTGAGCACGTTAAGTGGATATTGCGCTTGATAAAAGCTCATATTTTTTTTTACTGTTAAGGCAGTGCAAAGTTGAATTCTTGGAAATGCTATTTACTCATGTACTCTTACCACACTCAGGTGTAAAGCGAATATTTCCCGGTGACAGCGTTGTCTCTGTGAAAATAAGAATAAAAATCATAATATAGCGACGTGTCCCCCCCCCCCCACCCCCCTTTTTTTTTTTCAATGTTCAGTGTTGCCTTTGGATTAGAAGCCTTTGTAAAGTGCTTTGAGCGCATTTAGCAGATGTCATGCTATGTAAATTAGCTGAACAGTAAGAAAAAAAAAAAAAAAAAAAAAAAACGAAACCATAATTATCTTAGAAAAACAAATCCAAACACGGTACTTTTCGGGATGAAAACCCTTTTTCAGCCAATACCAAAAACAATTAATTAATTAACATCATTGGTATATTTTGTTGTTGTCGTCGTTGAGTATACATCCAGAGTAAGAAATTCGTGAATTTTAATGTTTAAGCAACAACAACAACAACAACAACAACATTGACCTCAATGAAGGCGTTTACTATAGCTAGAAATATATTATGATCATTTTATTGAGCTTAAAATGGAATTGTGCGCACTGGTCACATCGCCTAACAGGCGTCATATCTCGTCCTAACTGTTGTGTGTTGCTGTTGGCTACCGACTCATTGAAGCACATTTAGAAGATTTTGCACTATTTTGTTTGGGTTTTTTTTTTGTTTTTTTTTTTTTTGTTTTGTTTTTTTTGCTGTTTTATTTTGGGTGGTTTTTTTTGGGGGGGGGGGGGGGGGGGGGGGAGGGGGCGTGGGCGTTGGAGGCCGTTTATATTACCGTAGGACGATAAATGAATGGTCTCACGATGACAGGGTCCAATGATTTCACATCCCGAGTAAAAGATTTGTTTTCAACGTGCATGACTGAAATCATAGAATTTTAAAAGACCCCCTTCGCTTTCATCGGTGTTCTCAATAACACCGTGTAATTATGGCCCTTTCTTACTACTACTTCTTCTTCTTCTTCTACTACTACTACTACTACTACTACTACTACTACTACTACTACTACTACTACTACTACTACTACTACTACTACTACTACTACTACTACTACTACTACTACTACTACTACTACTACTACTACTACTACTACTACTACTACTACTACTTCTACTACACTACATACTACTACTACTACTACTACTACTACTACTACTATACTACTACATACTACTACTACTACTACTACTACTACTACTACTTATTTACTACTACTTATTATTATTATTATTGTTATTATTATATTATTATTTATTATTATTATTATTATTATTATTATTATTATTATTATTATTATTATTATTATTTTATTATTATATATTATTATTATTATTATATTATTTATTATTATTATTATTATTATTATTATTATTATTATTATTATTATATATTATTATTATATTATATTATTATATTATATTATTATTATTATTATTATTATTATTATTATTATTATTATTATTATTATTATTACATTGAGAGATTTTTACGTCTTAGTACATTGTCGCTTCTACGGTAGTAAAGTGATATTTTATATCATATGTCATTTATACAGCGATAAACACACCCAGAATATCTGTCTATCTATCTGTACATTTTTAGGCAGTAAATAGAATATAAAAAATATAGATTCTTACGTTTCATCTGTTTATAAAAAAGAACATCATTGTTACCATCATCTGGATATAAAAAACAAGATACCGTCAATGGGTCTCGAACAATGGGCCTCCGAGTTTTAAGGCAGTGCCTTAGCCGATCAGCCATTTCTCTCCTTACAAGCCCCCTTCCCCTCCACACCCTACCGCCCCCCCCCCCCCCCCCCCGGGCCACCTTTCGTCAATAATAGTCATCACTATCGTCCTTCTCCTGTTTATCATCATATCCTCATCTATTATTTCATCATCATCATCATCATCATCAGCAGCAGCAGCAGCAGCAGCAGCAGCATCAGCATAATCATTATGATCAGCATCATCATCATCATCATCATCATCATCATCATCATCATCCTCATCATCATCATCATCGTCATACGAGAGAAATCTAACATTAAGATCGCATACATTGGCGTCTAGCGTTCATCAGGAAAATATAATGTATACGTCCATATTTAAAATTTCAGAGGAATTACTTTCTGAGGAAAGTATAAAAACATTTCAGGATCTACATTATAATATCATATCAGGGCGTAGCGTGGCTCAGCTGTACTTTATTTGTTTCATACCCAAAAGGTACCGGGTTCGTCTACCCGCCTCGTTGTGTGGCCTTGAGCAAGTCACCTCTCCCTAGCTCACTTTGAGGCGCTGTACTGCGGCTGGCGCCTGGGTTATACCAGTCTTCCCTTTTGAATAGACCCTAAAGACAAATTTCCCTGTGGGGATGAATGAAGGGGATTTTTATTCATTTTTATTTATTTATAATGACAGGAAATTGATGGTTCCAGACGGAATGGTCAATTTTATACTGTAGTCAATGTTTACGTACAAAACATCAATAATGTACTGGCGGTTCACGGGACGTTACACACAGGTTGTTATTGTTTTGGGTCGGTCTTGTACTTCGTCGGTCATTAGCGATTTCGTCAAGCTTGGGCAGACCCCTCATCTTTTTCAACAACAGAAGATCGGTGGATCGACCCGATTTTTTGTGTCTTTTGTTCCTGGTATTTGTGTCCCTTCGCCTCCAAACGGTATTATGCCTGGGAGAATCCAATCCAGAAAAGGAGATTTAATTTTAAGTTTAAAATGTGAAATTATAGCTTTTGTCTTTTCAATTCTTTTCAATAAAACATTTTAAAAAATTGAGCTTTTCGATAGATCAATATCCACTTAGCGTGCTCAAAGCGTTTTACAAAGGGTTTCTAATTAATAGCAACACGTAACATGTCGAACAAAACAGGACGCCTGTTAGGCGAATTACAATTTTTCCGTCAGAGACAACACTGTTAACGGTCATATACTCATTTTACACCTGAGTACGATGAGAAAATGTAGGTAAAGAGCCTTTTTTTCAAGGACTCAACTATGCGCCGAGCCAGGCTTGAATCCAGGACCTTTCGACCCGAAAGCGAATGTCATAACACTAGACCACATAGCCGTACTGAACTCACATTTCCTAATTATTTTTAGTTTAAGTCATTATTTTGGCATATCAATAATCCTACCATAATACCGTTATTAGGCGGTGGGTTACAATTCCCAAAGGATAGAAACATGAATTTCCCAGGAATTTGGGTTGTCTCTGAAAATGAAGGTCCATTGCTGGTTTGAGATAAAATACTCACGTGTTCTACAGCCAGATCAATTGTACCAATGCACAAAACTAAGTGTAACCTTAAACATGTAAAACCGATGGACACAATTTTAGTGAGAAAGAATTACCCCACTGGCAGTCTAAAAACAATAACAAAGAGCAGTGTGACGTCAACTTTATTCATTCTATTGTTAATTTGTGCGGCTATGTGGTCTTTTGGTATAACACTCGCTTTCGGATCGGAAAGTCCTAGGTTCGAGCCTCGCTCGGCGCATAGTTGAGTCCTTGGATAATGTTCTCTACTCACAGTCTCTCATCATACTCAAGGTATAAAATCAGTACCCGGACGTTAACAGCTTTGTCTCTGTCGAAAAATATTGTAATATCGCCTAACAGACGTCATGTCTCGTCTTACATGTTACGCGTAGCTGTTGATCAGGGACCCTTTGTAAAGCGCTTTGAGCATATTAGTGGATATTGCGATATGTAAATGCTCACTTTAGTAAACAACCAACTATGTTTGTCCCCGCGGGTCTAAAATGTGTCACAAGGGAGCAGGCACCGGTGTAAGATAAGGATCCGAACACTGTGTATGACAAGTGCCAGACAAAGCAAGAAAAATAAACCATTCCCCACATAATCATTCTACCTCGACTGGGAATCGAAATCAGACCTGTTTACCGTTCAGACGTGCTACCATTACGTGTAAATTAACTAATTATGAATGTTGAAGACATATCTAAAAATAAAGATAGGTATTGAATTGTAAGCTTCAATGTATTAGACGAAGACAGATACTGTGGACGTTTCGGGTTTCCCCTTGATCAACGAAACACGATGAATGAAACACTAAGGACGAATGAGATATAATGTGTAAATGGCGTAGTTAACGTGAATTATTATTATCATCATCATCATTATCATCATCATCATCATCATCATCATCATCATCATCATCATCATCATCATCATCATCATTATTATTATTATTATTATTTATTATTATTATTAATTATTATTATTATTATTATTATATTATTATTATTTATTATTATTATTATTATTATTATATATTATTATTATTATTATTATTATTATTTATATTATTTTATATTATATTATTGAATATATTTCTTATTGAATTCTTCTATTGTGCAACTTGTGGTGTGGTACCCTCGTATCGATCGGTAGTCGGTCCCTGGTAAGAGTCCAGAACAGAGTGGCGGAAAGTTGAGTCCTTAGACGAGGCCCTTTATTATCATTCTGTCACTTCACTCGGGGTCCCGATAGCTCAGCCGGTAGAGCATTTGCTTCACACCCATTGGGACCGAGATCGGTCCCAGGTGCAGCCGAGATTTTTTCTTACCCCCCCCCCCCCCCCCCCCCCCCCCCCCGCCTGTCCAGCCACCAGTGTTAGTCAGGCGGAAAGTACTTTACTAGCGTCTTATCCAAAGTGTAGCAAGTAATTCCTATTGTCCGTTTCGCGCTATAATCCGGCTCCATGAGTCGAATGGCTCTGATGGATTACTTCTTTTTTCACTTCACTTAGGTGTAAAATGAGTACCTGGCTAAAACAAAGAAAACCCATTACCATAATGACTCATATGCCTTATGTTTCTTCCTACATGTGAACTGTTGCTGTTGACTTGGAATACTTTTTAAAGCGATTTGATCATTTTTAGCGAAAATAGCCGCTTATTAATACTATGCATACTATGCTTTTAGTCAAAATACTACCCGCTCTGCCCGCCAAATGTATTATATCCACACACAAAGCGTTGTGTAAGGTTTAATCTGTTAAAGGATATTAGCAAAACATAATCCTCCAACTGGCGGTCTATGAACAATCACAAAGAGCCGAGTGACGTCAACTTCATTCTTCTATTGAAAGCTCAAGTGTTTTTGATTTGTTTTGTTTTGGGTTTTTTTTTGTTGTAAAAAATGGTGGTGGTTGCGGTGATAGTGGTGATGATGATGGTGCTGATGATGATATTGAGGATGATGATGATGATTGGTAATGATGATGATGATGATGATGATGAAGATGCTGCTGCTGCTGATGATAATGATGATGATTATGTCGATGATGATAATGGCGATGATGATGATCATTATGATAACGATGTGATTCATAATGGTGATAATAATTATATAATGGTGGACAGGGGGTTGATGAGTTACAATTATGTTTGTTTTGTTTGTTTGTGTGTCGTCTTTATTTTATTTTTTTCAAGGGTTTCTCGACCTGTTCGTGTGTGTGTGTGTGTGTGTGTGTGTGTGTGTGTGTGTGTGCGTTATGTATATGCGAGATCATTGTGTCTATTACAACAATACAGATTGTCACCGTGCCGGGTTTCTTTATAGATAGTTCGAAGATGACGTCACTCATGTGTTTGTTATTGTTTTTTGCCATC
>NC_088369.1:25066722-25076806 GCF_034508935.2 Berghia stephanieae | reverse complement strand
TAGGAGATGGACACGGAACAGCTTTGGAAACACTTCGTCAAGGTAACCAATTATATAAATCTAAAAAGAATTGAGCTTTTATTTAGAGCGCAATATCTGCTAAACGTGCTCAGGGCGCTTTAAAAGGAGTATCAAATTAAGAAATTAAGGAGCTGGCACCGGTATAAGATAAAGATCTGAACAAGTGTGTATGTATGAAATGTGTCAGGCAAAGCAAGAATGAAAAATACAAGAAGAAAAAAACATCCCAAAAAATCAGGCAACCTCGACAAGGGATCGAACTTAAGACCTGACCTGTAATCAGAAGGTGTGAGGTTCGATCCCCAGTCGTGTTAGACTGATTTTTTTTTTTTTTTTTGGGGGGGGGGGGGGGGATAGTTTTTTTTCTTGTATTTTTCTTTATTGCTTTGTCTGGCACCTTTCACATACACTCGTTCAGATCTTTATTTTAGAGGGAGTGCCTAGCCAACAGCAACACATCACATGTTGGATGAGACATGACGCCTGATAGGCGATATTGCAACTCTTTTTTGTACCCGCAGGTACTCAATCTACACCTGAGTACGGTAAGAGAATGTGAGTGAAGAGCATTTTGCAAGAACTCAATCATGCGGGATTCGGATGGCATCAGCTCTTGGTGTTATTTTTAGACAGCCATTTTAATGACTACATAGTACTAACTAAATTCTATCAATCAGACTATAAACGTTTATTTTTACACATAGTTTTATGTGTCGTTATTTCAAATCCGACTGGCGGATGTTGTTAGTTTTTTTAGCTAAACGCATAGCCTCAATAGAAGGAACGAAATTGACGTCACTCACCTGTTTGTTATTTCTTTTAGACAGTCAATTTAATGATTAGTTCTCACTAAATTCTTTCAATTAGACTATAACGTTTAAGGTGACTTCGCGAAGTCCCAGGTTTGAGATTTTTGCCGAGATGAGGGTCATTTAAATCGATCGCTATTTAAAGGACGAGTTTTCTGGCCAAATTTTTAAATATGTTTTTTTTTCTCCAAAGTACAGCAGAGGACTAAAGGTGTCTATGCCCCCAACACATTCGACACTATCTTGAGGAAGACTCAAATGTACACAATATTTTTAAAGTTTGCGATTAATAAAAAACCAAGTAAAAAAAAAAAAGAATAATCTCATGACTGATGATCGGTGTGAAGGGAAAGCTGGGTATATGTAGAATAAATGAAATTGACACCAGTCGGCTCGTTGTCCTTGTTTTTAGACCGCCAGTTGGGTGATTAGTTCTCACCAAATTCTATAAATCAGTTTGCAAACTTTTAAGGTTCGACATGGGTAGTTGTGTGTGCTGGTACGATTGAAATGGCGGGCAGAATTATTGGTCATTACCTAAGTTAAACGCATACCATCAATAAATCTTCCCAATAGTAGAGATCAAAATTCAAGTTTCCTGCCAATCAAGTCATCGATCACATGACGTGTTGCTGTGAATATTTCTTAACAAATGTAAACACGCTGCTTTGTTTATGACAGTTATGATATAGATAGAATGAAGTTGACGTCACTCGGGTCTTTGTTATTGTTTTTTTTTGCCTTCCGCGTTTATGAGTAATTCTCACTAAAATGTATTAACCAGACTATAAACGTTTAAGGTTACACATTGTTTTGTGTGTTGGTCCGTTTTACTTCCGGATGGCAATGTTGTGAGCTTCTTGACCAAGCACATATTATCTATACATACTCATGGATCGAGCTGAACAAAATGAACTGTTCATCACAATAATTGTGATGTTGGATATTGCAAAAACTGTGAATACTTTTTATTATGTAGGTCATTTACAGCACATTTTTCTTTGTGAACAATGGCTCGAGAACATGGAACAATAATATAGATTGTCCGCATTCTGATGCTTTGCCATCCATCCTAACCACCCATAGGAAAATCGTCACATTTGTTACGATGCAGCCAACATTTTTCTCATTCTGATTTCTTTTGTACATCATAATATTTGAACAAAAATGTTTGCTATAGTTAAAATATATTAACACTGTTGAATAGCTCGTTTAGCAAAGAAATATGTATAACAGATTTTGTGTTTGAGTGAAATAAATATATTTTTGTATAGATAGTATGCGCTTGGCTAAGAAGCTCATAACATTGCCATCCGGAAGTATAACGGACCAACACACTATACTGTATGTATCCATGAACGTTTATAGTCAGGTTAATACAGTTCAGTGAGCATTACTCATAAACGCGGATGGCAAAATACAATAACAAAGAACTGAGTGACGTCATCTTCGAACTATCTATAGGTTGGGTGTGAAAATCCGGAAAATGGCCAGTAAGGAGAGGGTTAAGCTTTAAAAAAACTCACAAAATCCACCAGTCAGAAACAACGTACCCCCACACAAAACTATGTGTAACCTGAATGGTCTTATTTGATGAGAACTAATCACCAAAATGGATGTTTAAAAACAGTAACAAAATGCTGAGTGACAGCAATTTCGTTCCGTCTTTAGATAGTATGCGCTTGGCTAAAAAACTCACAACATTGTCATCCGGAAGTATAACGGAACAACACACAAAACTCTGTGAAACCATGAATTTTTATAGTCTGGATAATACAGTTAAGTGAGAATTACTCATAAACGTGAATGGCAAAAAAAAAAAGAATAACAAAGACCCGAGTGACGTCAACTTCGTTCTATCTATATATTGAATGAAGTGGTCGCCAGCAGCCAGAGAGGTGATCATTTCTCACCAAATCTTTAACCCATTGTTCTTTGTGTAAGTTATTATTGTTTAGACAGACAAAATTGGTAAACATTTCACTTCAACACACAATCAGTAAGTGTTCTTATAGAAACAAACACGTTCAAAAGCTCGAAATATAATCCAACTTCGCCTAAAACTAATTTCAACATTTCCCTCCCTCAAGGAATTGAAATCGGCCAACAGCTAGGAGTTGAACCTCTCCTAACCCCGGAAGAGATTCTGTTCGAGGCCACAGAACACCTCGGACTGATGGCTTACTCAGTACAGTTTCTCAAATTTCCAAGCTTATATTACAACACAGATTTTAGCCCTGAGTTAAACGACGAACATCGAAGTGTTAGCGACACATTCATTAACATCATGGCCAACGCCAATCTCAAGGTAAGTGTGCTCAGAATTTACCTTTTCTTATAGATTGACGGGTACTTTTTTGCAGGTCTGATAACTGAATTTATTATGGGCTCAATGAAGATATCCTCAAAATCAACGCAAAATATTATTCATAAGGTTAATATTACATCAGGCCCCTAATTTCGTTCAGTTATCAGACCTGTGAATATGTGTACATATATTTAGAGCCATAGTGTGTACTGTATTCTGGATTATGTTAAACTTGAGCTTTTATATAGCGCAATATCCACTAAACATGCTCAAAGCGTTTTGTAAAAGGTCCCTAACCAACAGCAACACGTAACATTTAGAACGAGACATAACTCCTGTTAGGCGATACTATATTTTTTTCCGACAGAGATATCGCTGTTAACGGACATGTACTCATTTTATACCTGAGTACGGTGAGAGAATGTGAGTAAAGAGCCTCTTCCAAGGACTCAACTATGCGCCGAGCGAGGCTCGAACCCATTACCTTCCGATCCGAAAGCGGGTGTCATACCACAAGACTACATAATCGCACATTATGTTGTGTTAATCCTCTCCTTACCAACCTACTACAGGAAAATCGTCACATTTATTACGACACAATAGATATTTTTCTTGCTCAGATTTATTTTGTATATCACAAATTTGAAGAACAATCTTTTGTTTAATTCATAAGAACTTAATGTCTTGTAGAGCTTGCTTTGCACACACAATTATTACGGTCAACATGCTTTTAGGGTAGGCATAACATGTTAGGAAATACTGAAAATGGCCAGTAAGGAGAGAGTTAAGCAGCATTTCCCAAGAACCGATGTGGATTTATTTACTATTCTGATGATACAAATAGGACTAAGCGTCTCAAACCGCTGATGTTTATGGGTTATTTTTTAGCCTAAAATTATTTCAAAACTTTGGGAGAAATTCCATAAACAGGCTCCACTAAGGGTCAAAACCCGTATTATAAAGCTATTAATTCAATGAACCTCTCATTTACTGTCTTTAGGGTTTCGTTTCATTCATCGTTGTTTATTGACAAAGGGGAAACCCGTAACGTCCACATTATCTGCCTTCGTTGAATAACTTGAAGCGTCCATTCCATTTGACTATTTTTATTTAAACTTATGTCAGTACGATAAATCTATGATCCTCTCCTTTCAGTTATGGCCGTACTCTTACATACACATATTATTATAATGACGCCAACAAACAGGGTTCAATACTGGGTGGGGTCTTTTGACATCCCATAGTAGACAGGAGGTCACTTACTTGTTGTGTCTTCTTTATCCTATAATATCTGTTTTCCAAGCTGCTTTCTGTCTTTGTCTTGGAGCTTGACTACTTGATTTTGTCCTGGCCCTTACCGGAGTCCTTAACCGAAGGGGAAACAGTCAAATATCTAGTGTTTGTTTGGGGAAGTGATTTTTTCCTTTTAAATCATCTCTGTATTATGAACTAATAGTTATTTTTTTTAAAAAGTGAGTGTATTCCTCTTAGTGGAATCCTGTGCGTGTGTCTGCATGAGGCGTTAAGATAATCTCAAACTAAATACATTGATGGTATGCTCTTGGAATCTACATCGGTTCCCTATTTGAACCAATTTCCGTTTGTCTTAGGTGCTTAATTGTAATTCTATTTTTACCATCCCATTTTACTGGCTCTGATATGACCTAAATGTGGTGCAAGCGCTGTAAAACCCTTGAAAACAAAAACAAACAAGAAGCGTTCAAAAGAACTAAAATGCTCAATGTGCATCTTGGGTTTTATATCTATTGTCGAAATCAACCCCCCCCCCCCCCCCCCCCCCCCCCCCCCCCCCCCCCAAAAAAAAAATCGTGTGGAGAAACAGGTTTATGAAATTGGCAAGCTAGGATTTGATCTTGTTTTATTGGCGGCCACAAACATTCTTGGGGTTTTCTCTGTTGTCAAGTTTCGGTGGTTCCCTGCCCTGTCCTGGCTAACGATAGAACAAAGGTCAGAGTCAGATAGAAATACGATTCAATAGTCTGATGTCACGCCCGCCCAGCAACGAGCAACTTGGTTCTAAATAAAGAAAATTGGTACTTCTTATTCTTCATTCTGGCTAGAACTTTTTCACATGTCATGTGATCAGGATTATAAAAGTCAAAACATGATCAGATTTATAATGTTTTTCTCCTCTGGATCCACTTTTATGCTCGTCGGAGAAGTATTTCATAAGGGCGTCCGCCACTATTCCGATAGTTTAGAACCAGTTACTAAGTTACTATGCGTCATTACGAGGGAAGTGACCTCACAACTGTTGAACCCTATTGTGTGGTTTCTCTCGGTGGCTCAGCTGTACGTGCAGTGTGTCTCGTCTTGTCACAAAAGTCAAGCAGTGTTAAGCGATGTCAGTGAGCGGATGAGTGGAGAATTTTGGTTACCGACGTTGTGTTCTTGAGAAAGACGATTACACACATTACATCATTCGACTCAGATGTGAATGAGTACCCTGGCCATAGGCAGTGACGGATATTGTAAGAGTGTTTGTACATAAAGGACGCCTAATAGGTCCCTTTTTTAGTCGCTCTTTGTGTGTTCAAAGGTGAATCCTTGGAAAAGTCTTTATTCACATTCTCTCACCGCACTCAGGTGTAAGATAAGCACATGGTCGGTAAAAGCGTCTTACATGGGTCATGTCATACAATCTCTTGCTTTGGCTTGGGATCCCGTGTACAGCGCTTTGAGAAAAGTTAATAAAGTTCGGCAATGTGGTCTTGTGGTATGACAATGCCTTTCGGATTGGAAGGTCCTGGGCTCGAGTCCCGTTCTGTGCGGCGCATAGTTGAGACCTTTAAAGGGGCTCTGTATTCATATTCCCTGTATTCCTGTGTAAAATGAGTACAATTAACAGCGTTGTCTTTGTCCGAAAATATAATGTAATATCTTTTTTAAGGCGCTATGTCTCGTCCTTCATGTTAAATATTGCTGTTGACTAGGGACACATTGTAAACCGCATTGAGTACGTTTAGTGTATATTGCGCTATATAAAACCAAGTTTTTTTTGTTTGTTTTTTGTTTGTTGTTGTTTTTTTTTTATTTTTATTATATTTTTTTTTAAATTACGAAATAGCAACCCACCACCATGCATACTTAGTGACAATATATATATATATATATATATATATATATATATATATATATATTATATATATATATATATATATATATATATAGTTAGAATGGAGTCTAACATCCACAGTTCAATCTACCTCCACTCCCCCATCCCGTCCATCCTTTTAACAACAATAATATTATTTAACAGTGTATGCTTCTCTTTTTATGGTCTTCTCTCCTTACTTCTACATTTTTCCCGCCCTGCGTTTAATGGCCGATAGGAGTGTAGGAAAGAGGCATTTGATAGTTTAGAATTCAAAGCGCAAATACCCTATCTCAATGAAATGTATTGATGCTGTGCGCTTAGATAAAATAATCACAGCACTCCGCCAGTCAGATAAAGCGTACTAACACACAAAACTATGTGGTACCCTTGAACGTTTATAGTTTGATATAATTTACTGATAACGAATCATTAAAACGGCTGTCTAAAAACAATAACAAAGATCTGAGTGACGTCAAATTCATTCCTTCTATATTAACTCCCTGCCCTTCTTACAAGCCATTTTTAGAATATTCGCCAAATTTTAACATCCACCCAACACAAAAATAGACTATTCTTACTCAATCAGAAAAAAAAAAACAAAAAACAAGTACATTCCATACATAATTTTGTATTGCAAAATGAACTCTACACCACAATGTCTGGTTTTATAACTGTAATAAGAATTAGATAAAGGCTATGTGGCCTAGTGGTATGACACTCGCTTTCAGATCGGAAGGTCCTGAGTTCGATCCTCGCTCGGCGCATAGTTGAATTCTTGGAAAAGGCTGTTTACTCACATTCTCTCACCGTACTCAGGTGTAAAATGAGTACCTGGCCGTTAACAGCGTTGTCTCTGTCCGAAAAATGTAATATCGCCTTACAGGCGTCATGTCTAGTCCCGCATGCTAAGTATTGCTGTTTGTCAAGGACACTTTGTAAAGCGCTTTGAGCACGTTAAGTGGATATTGCGCTATATAAAAGCTCAATTAAAAAACAGATTCTTTAAATTTTGTGATGTACAAAAGAAATGAGAATGAGAAAACGTTTGATTACATCGTGACAAATGTGACGATGATTTTCCCATGTTTGGTAATGGGAGGGTTAAACGAATCTGACATACGAGCGGGATGGTTTAGTGGATGTTATTGCACTATCTCCAAAAGGACCTTATTGTTAATCCCAATTTTCCCCGTTCTCTCGTGGCTATTAAGCTGTATAATTATGAGCGGGAGTGAGAGGGAGTGAGGGGAGATACAAGAAGTTCAATTCCTCTGTTGATTTGTATCGCTGCACTGCGGCTGACGCTTGGCCAATTTTGATTCTCTTCACAAAATTGATCCCGAGGACTAAGTAGAGATGGAAGGGGGGGGGGGGGAGAGGGAGGGGCGTGGGTTGTTGTGATATCTCAGTAGGGAGAGTACTCGATTTACACGCAAAAGGATCGAGTCAGTCCCAGGTGAAGTCGAGAATTTTTATGACCCCCCCCCCCCCCCGCCCCCCCCGTCCTGTCCCACCAGCAGTGATTGGGTAACTGGGTCTGTTAGATCTGACGTAAAGTACTTTACGATAGCAAGCGTCCTATCTAAAGGATAGCAAGCAAGCAATTGCCATTGTCTATTTTAAGCTGTAGAAACCGGGATAAACTCCGACTGCATGTGCCTTTTTATTTTTTGTTAAATAGAGGGAATTGTATTTTAAGTTATTTTTGTTTGAGGAAGGATCCTCTCTTGCGGAAACAAACAAGACGTGATTGTGTGGAGTAGCACAAAGTACTTTCCGTCAGATCTAATAAACCCAGCAACCCAATCACTGCTGTGCATACATGAGTGGTGGGGGGGGGGGGAGTGTCAGAAAAAATGATGATGATGATGATGATGGTGATGATGATGATGATGATGATGATGATGATGATGATGATGATGATGATGATGATAAAGTTGACGATGAATTTGCGATATTTATGATATCAACGACGCTTTATCGATGCAGTAAACGAGGTCAGTTGCACAAAAATTAAGAGAAATCATCAAATTATTAACAACAACCTTAACAACTTCTAATCTTCAAGTTTCGAAATGAAAGAAGAAGATAAAACAATGTTGTCCCGACCACCATGGGACACAGTGATCGTCACAAACGGCATAGTTTGTTGGACCAAAACAAAATCTAAGACATTAGTTTGATGGGCTCCGGTGTTTGTAATGTTATGTTTAGTATGCGGAGCGTCAGTTATTTTTGTTTCGACATAGACACAAGTAAATCAATCATTCTCCACTCCGGTGTCATCTGTTCTGTGTATGATGTTGATTCTGTCTTGATTTTATTCGAATTTTATTTCTAATTGGATTTGGATTTCAAGAACACTAGAAAGTTACTCAATATTTATTTGATGAAGAATCTGCTTTGATTTATTTATCAAATATCTTAATTCTTTGTATTATAGGATGTTTATTCTAAGGTGTTGAGGATTGAGTGTTGTATTTTGATTTCTCGTGCTCATGTCGTTGTTGTTATAATCGTTTCTAATAAGGACGAAATAAAAAATTACCCTTTCATTTTAAAGTTCATTTCATTAATAGATACGTAATTATCTAACACTCATTTGCCCGACAAAATAATGGAATGTCATGAAAATGCTAACGAAAAACAGAATCTTTCACGTTAAACCGTTTGTTTAGAATATGCACTTATTTGCAGGTCTGATAACCAAATTCCTTATGGACTCATTGTTGTAATACAAATCTCAAAAAAAAAAATACGCAAGATATTATCGATTACAACAATGTTAAAACTAGACCCATAAGCGGGTTCGATATGTCAGAACTGCATATATGTACATGTTGGTCTGTTTCGTTTTAGTCAAAAGAACAAATAGGTAGCCTAGAATCCAAAGAACGAAAATAAGCCCCAATGAATTAGCACTGAATGACTTCAATGAAACGCAAGGACGAAATAATTTTGAAAACATAACAATAAGCCGTGAAATAATGTCTTGATCAGAAATAACAAAATAATTTTAGGGCATGGTAGAAAAATAATTCTCTACCGTTTTTTAGAGGTTTAACGGCACTTGCAACAAACATGGTTTATGTAATACCAAGAGCTACTCTAGTGGTTTGAATTTCAAACTTGTTCCAAATACACTAGTCGAGTTTCCAGACTTGTGCTACAGTTCGGAACACGTTCGGAATTCTGTAAACAAAAATTAAAAGAGACCTGTGTTCTGAGCATTCAAAAAAAAAAATAAAAACAATTCCCGATACGGATTATAGCGGATTAACAAATTTCATAACTTCGAAAGCACTAGTCTTTGACTTTTTAATGTCATTAACTCAAATATGTTCATTTTTTTCATCAGAATCAAATAATATGCCTTTGAAGATAACCAAGCTTCTTGTGTTTCGTAGGAAGTATTAACATAACATTTCCCACTTTTATAAATATTCTATACTTGAAATACTTCATTTTCATTCACCTTCGGTTCTTTGCTTCTTTCGGCCGCGATTTTCTTGCTTACCATTAAACGGATTTGTTTTCATAATTTCGTCGCATAAACTCTTTGGATTGGATTGTGTATTATAACGACAGTGAATGACACTCAATTGTCATTGGTCTGTTTTATCTGGCCCATTCAAACGTTGTATAAGCCCAACAAGGCGATTGGATTGGATACACTGCGTTAAGGAAACTCATTGTCATTCTATCTAAACGTCTTTCACCTTAACCTGTTTCCAAACTTCATTATTTGACATCGCCCTCCACAACAGCACCAGCAACAGAAGATACAATAACATCAAAAGATACAACAAGAACGGCTTCTTCTACTAC
>NC_088369.1:24909762-25057262 GCF_034508935.2 Berghia stephanieae | reverse complement strand
TAAAGTACTTTCCGCCTGATCTAACTAACCCAGCTACAAATCACTGCTGGCTGGACAGAAGGGGGGAGGGGGGGGGGGTCATGAAAAAAGTCTCGGCTGCACCTGGGACCGATCTCGGTCCCAATGGGTGTGAAGCAAATGCTCTACCGGCTGAGCTATCGGGACCCCGAGTGAAGTGACAGAATGATAATAAAGAGCCTCGTCTAAGGACTCAACTTTCCGCCACTCTGTTCTGGACTCTTACCAGGGACCGACTACCGATCGATACGAGGGTACCACACCACAAGTTGCACAATAGAAGAAGAATATTTCAATAATGATAATGATAAAAATGATAATAATAATAATAATAATAATAATAATAATAATAATAATAATAATAATAATAATAATATAATAATAATAATAATAATAATAATAATAATAATAATAATAATAATAATAATAATAATAATAATAATAATAATGATAATGATTATAATAATAATAATAATAATATAATAATAATAATAATAATAATAATAATAATAATAATAATAATAATAATAATAATAATAATAATAATAATAATAATAACAATAATAATAACCCTTGACAATGCATTCAAACAGGATGTCGACGATATGTTGTAACAGACACTTGTTGATAATTATACTGACATTTGAATTCTTAGACTTTATAAAATAAGGAACTTGGATTCGGTTGAAAGCAGAATCCTGATAAAGCCAATCCCAATGGATCAATAGAATTTATTTATAAAATGAACAGAAAATCTCCAGCATTAGAATCATTATTATTATTATTATTATTATTATTATTATTATTATTATTATTATTATTATTATTATTATTATTATTATTATTATTATTATTATTATTATTATTATTATTATTACTATTTTTATTGTTATATTATTATTATTATTATTATTATTATTATTATTATTATTATTATTATTATTATTATTATTATTATTTTGACTGCCAGTTGGGTAATTGTTTCTCACTAAAATTGCGTCAATCGGTTTTAAATATTTAAGGTTACAATTAGATTTGTGCGTTGGTACAATTGATCTGGCGTGTAGAACACGTGAGTATTTTATCTCAAGCCATCAATGGACATCCAGTTTCAGAGACCACCCAAATGCCTGGGAAGTTCATGTTTCTGTCGTTTGACAATTGTAACCCACCGCCTAAAAACGGTATTATGGTAGGGTTATTGATATGCCAAAATAATGAATTAAAATAAAAATAAACATGGAATTTGAGTTCAGTGCCGCTATGTGGTCGAGTGATATGACAGTCGCTTTCGGATCGGAAAGTCCTGGATGCAAGCCTTGCTCGACGGATAGTTTAGTCCTTGGAAAAAGGCTGTTTACCCACATTCTCTCATCGTACTCAGGTGTATAATGAGAATATGACCGTTAACAGTGTTGTTACTGTCGGAAAAATTGTAATTCGCCTGACAGGCGTCCTGTTTCGTTCTACATGTGCGGCTATGTGGTCTAGTGGTATGACACTCGCTTTCGGATCGGAAGGTCCTGGGTTCGAGCCTCGCGCTCGGCGCATAACCTTGGAAAAGGCTCTTTACTC
Source organism: Berghia stephanieae (assembly GCF_034508935.2). NCBI lineage: Eukaryota > Metazoa > Mollusca > Gastropoda > Nudibranchia > Aeolidiidae > Berghia > Berghia stephanieae. The sequence continues at coordinate 25,055,669 of NC_088369.1, read as the reverse complement.
ACATTCTCTCACCGCACTCAGGTGTAAAATGAGTACCTGGCCGTTAACAGCGTTGATTTGTCCGAAAAATTGTCATATCGCCTAATAGGCGTCATGTCCCGTCCTACATGTTAAATTTTGCTGTTGACCAGGGACCCCTTGTAAAGCGCTTTGAGCACAATTAGTGGATATTGCTCTATATAAAACTCAGTTTTTCTTTTTTTACATTTACGTGTTGCTGTTAGTCAGAGACCCTTTGTAAAGCGCTTTGAGCATATTAAGAGGATATTGAGCTATAGAAAAGCTCAATTTTTTTATATATTTTATTGAATAGAATTGAAAAGACAAAAGCTATAATTTCACATTTGAAACTTTAAATCAAATCTCCTTTTCTGGATTGGATTATCGCAGGCATATTATCGTTTTGAGGCGAAGGGACACAAATACCAGGAACAAAAGACACAAAACATCGGGTCGATCCACCGATCTTCTGTTGTTGAAAAAGATGAGGGGTCTGCCCAAGCTTGACGAAATCGCTAATGACCGATGAAGTATAAGACCGACCCAAAACAATAACAACCTGTGTGTAACGTCCCGTGAACCGCCAGTACATTATTGATGTTTTGTACGTAAACATTGACTACAGTATAAAATTGACCATTCCGTGTGGATCCATCAAATTAGGTATTATTTTTTTAAGGGTTTTACGGCGCTTGAAACACAAGGTTATATCAGCGCCAGTAAAAAGGAAGAAAATGGGATAGTAAAAAGTTCTGGAATAATAATTAAAGCACCCAAGAAAAGGGGAATTGGTTCAAATAGGGAACAGATGTAGATTCCAAGAGCACACTATCAATGTACTTAGATTGAGATCACCTAAATGTCTCATCCAGACACAAGCCCAGGCCCCTGCTAAGAGGAACACTCTTAAATGTTTACAAATCATATGTTAAAAACAAAACAGTACATAACAAAAAGATGATTTACAAGGAAAATAAGATAACATCTCCCAAAACAATAACTAAGCATTCGACTGTTTCCCTCCCAGCCAGGGCCAGGACAAAACCAAGTAATCTCATTCCAAGACAAAGACAGAAAGCATGTTGGAAAGCAGATATAAAGGGATAGAAAACACAGTATGTACCTCCCTGCTCACTATGGGAGGATCAATTTAAGTAGTGTCCTGTCATTATAAATAAATAAAAATAAATAAATAACATTCTCTTCATACATCCCTATGGGGAAATTTGTCTTTAGGGTCTAATCCACGGGAAACTTCAATAACCCAGGCGAAAGCCGCAGTGCAGCGCCGCAAAGTGAGCAAAAGAGAGGTGACTTGCTTAAGGCTACACAACGAGGCGGGTAGTCAAACTCGGTACCTTTTGGGTACGAAACAAAGACAGTACAGCTGAGCCACGCTTCATCTGATATGATATAATCATGTCGATCCCGATATATATTCCGTACCAAAATACATTACTGTTACTGTGTGTAACCTTTAACGTTTATAGATAGTATGCAGATGACGTCACTCAGGCCTTTGTTATTGTTTTTGCCATCCGCGTTTGTGAGTTGTTCTCACTAAACTGTATTAACCAGACTATAAAAGTTCATGGTTACACAGAGTTTGTGTGTTGGTCCGTTATACTTCCGGATGGCAATGTTGTGAACTCCTTGGCCAAGCGCATTCTATCTATAATCTGATTAATACAATTTAATGAGAACTATTCATAAAAATGGCTGGCTAAAAACAACAATAACAAAAAAACTGAGTGACTCCAATTTTGTTCTATCTATAATTCATATTACTATGTTTTATTTTGGTCTTGTGGTAAGGCTCTCACCCTCGGACAGGAAGGGTCAGGGTTCGAGTACAGATCTGAGTGGCACATAGTTGAGTCCTTGAAAAAGGCCTACATGATGATGATACTACTACTACCACTACTACTACTACTACTACTACTACTACTACTACTACTACTACTACTACTACTACTACTACTACTAATAATAATAATAATAATAATAATAATAATAATAATAATAATAATAATAATAATAATAAATAAAATAATAATAATAATAATAATAATAATAATAATAATAATAATAATAATAATAATAATAATAATAATAATAATAATGAATTACGGCATGTATATCGTGCATTTTCATCACTGTGCGATGCTCAGTGCACGTTACAAATTAACTCTTGCTTAACTCTTGGCTAGTGTGACCGCTTGAAAAGCGCTTTGAGCACGTTTATTGGATATGATATTACGGATAAAAATGCTCGAGTGTAATCAAATGTCTACTAACTGTTATAAACTTCTCGAGGAAAACTTTAAACCAACATTTTTAAAGTGATCAATTCAGCTACTTCACGTGTTTACTCACGGACTGCTCAAACTGTCAGACACGTTAAGACGAAATAAAAAGCGTACTAAATGGCTTTCCCGAGGAAGATATTTCTGGATAATATTTTCTTTTAAAAAACCTAATTCGATTATCTAGTTCCCAAGGATTGGTACTCAAGGACATGGTCAAACGATCAGTTCATTTAAAACTATATAAAGGGTGCGGCTATGTGGTCAAGTGGTATGACACTCGCTTTCGGATCGGAAGGTCCTGGGTTCGAGCCTCGCTCGGCGCATAGTTGAGTCCTTGGAAAAGACTCTTTACTCACATTCTCTCACCGTACTCAGGTGTAAAATGAGTACCTGGCCGTTAACAGCTTTGTCTTTGTCCGAAAAATTGTAATATCGCCTAGGCGTCATGTCTCGTCCTACATGTTAAATGTTGCTGTTGACCAGGGACCCCTTGTAAAGCGCATTGGGCACGTTAAGTGGATATTGCACTATATAAATGCTCATTTTTTATTTTTTTTTTTACACTTCCCGGGGAAGATATATCAGGATAATATTTTTTTAACCCAATTAATTCGATTTTTTTTTAGTTCTCAGGATTGGTACTCAAGGACAGGTCAAACGGTTAGTTCATTTAAGACTATATATAAAGGGTGCATTGGATGCTCATTTACATCAACCAGATTGCGACCTGCCATCCTTAGCATTTAGACCAACAACTTTGTTGTCACAACCACCCCACAACCACACCAATAAATCAACCATGTAAGTAAAACTTTTATTCTCACTCTCTCAAATTAGCATCATTCTTGTATTTCTTCCCTATATCTCCCCCCCCCCCCCCCCCCCCCCCCCCCCCCCTTTCTTTCCGCCATATTATGTTTTCCATTAGATATAAGCTTGCTTCGTATGTCATCTCAAATGTTCTCTCTCTCTTTCTCTCTCTCACTCTCTCTCTCTCTCTCTCTCTCTCTTTCTCTCTCTCTCTCTCTCTCTCTCTCTCTCTCTCTCTCTCTCTCTCTTTCTCTCTATCTTTCTATCTATCTATCATTATGTCTACCTGTCTATCAATCTTTCCGTGATTCAATCTATTTATCGTCTTCTTCTTCTTCTTCTTCTTCTTCTTCTTCTTCTTCTTCTTCTTCTTCTTCTTCTTCTTCTTCTTCTTCTTCTTCTTCTTCTTCCTTCCTTCCTTCTTCTTCTTCTTCTTCTTCTTCTTCTTCTTCTTCTTCTTCTTCTTCTTCATCCTTCTTCCTTCTTCTTCTTCTTCCTTCTTCCTTCTTCTTCCTCTTCTTCTTCTTCTTCTTCTTCTTCTTCTTCTTCTTCTTCTTCTTCTTCTTCTTCTTCTTCTTCTTCTTCCTCCTCCTTTTTCAGTTCATCTTCATCCTCCTCCTCCTCCTCCTCCTCCTCCTCCTCCTCCTCCTCCTCCTCCTCCTCCTCCTCCTCCTCCTCCTCCTCCTCCTCCTCCACCACCACCACCTCCTCCCCCTCCTCCTCCTCCTGCTACTACTACTACTACTACTACTACTACTACTACTACTACTACTACTACTACTACTATTACTACTATTAAAACTTGTTAATATCATCATCATCATCATCATCATCATCATCATCATCATCATCGTCGTCATCATCATTATCATCATCATCGACATCATTATTTACATCATAATCAACCTGAAATGCGCGATCAAAAAATATGACACAACAAAAATTCGTCATATCTGTTCGATTACTTCTAAATTAATATATTTATATAATATTATATCTATGTTGTCTAGTGGTATGACATTCACTTTCGGATCGGAAGGTCCTGGGTTCGAACCTCGCTCAGCACATAGTCGAGTCCTTGGAGAAGGCTTTTTTACAACTTTCTCTCATCCATATCAGGCGTAAAAGGAGCACCTGGCCGTTACCAGCGTTGACTGTCCAAAATAATTGTAATATCACCTAACAGGCGTCATGTCCCATTCTACATTTTACACGTGTTGCTATTAGTCAGGGACCATTTGAAAAGCGCTTTGAGCTCGTTCAGTTGATATTGCGTTATATAAAAACTCACGTTTTTTTCTATTAATTTGGTTGGGTTTTTTTGGTTGTTGTTGTTTTTGTATTTTTTTTATTTTTTTTTTTTTATTTTTTTTTTTGCTTTTATTTTTGGGGGGGGGGGGGGGGGGGGGTATGTGATCAAATATTACCCCTCTTTGACGGGATTTCAATTTAAAGCAGATGCTGATTAGTATGGCTTGGTGACTGGGCGGTGCCCTGTATCGTCCTGTCCCAAAGTCAAGCAATTTTATCAGAAGATAATCAGAAGGTCTGCCAGTCGAGGTCGACTGAATTTTTGGGATGGTTTTTTTTTCTTGTGTATTTTTCTCTCTTGTTTTATCTGGCAGCTTTCAGAAACAATTGTTCAGTTCTTTATCAAGCAATTTTAATCGTGGTTAGAGACCGGATGGGTGACAGTAATCGTGAAAAAATCTGGTTTGGATGCTTGTCCTTGGGTTGGGAACTTAACACATAATATTAACCCACGAATCAGTACTTTGCTATAGGCAGTGACGGATATTATAAGAATGTTATTGCAAAAGGAAGCCTAACAGGCGACTGTTACTGTATGAAATGGAAATATGGCTATATGTGATCTGCTGGGAAAATAATTGAAACATTGTGAAACGAATTTAACCACGGTAAATCCACGGAAATGCACTACAGATACTCATATTTAGTAATGTTAATATACACAATCTAAATTCTTGTAACTTCGCGATGGTTGTGTGTTGGACCCGCGGTCGCCAGTAGTCGGTGAGAGAGAGAGAGAGAGAGAGAGAGAGAGAGAGAGAGAGAGAGAGAGAGAGAGAGAGAGAGAGAGAGAGAGAGCTCTCTAGTAATGAATGACCTGAGTTTGATACGATTTTTTTTGGGTTCGTGGATAGCACATACGACAGAATCATGCTCTCACCGGCCAGGCGGAGTTGTCGTACCAATAAGGTCGCAGGTTCAAACCCCATCACCGCCGCGAAAAATTTTTATTCTCTATTGTCTTCTGGCACTTTTCTACTCACTTCATCTCTTGTTGTTAATCTAAATTCTACGGTTTTTATAGTTCAACGGGATGCATTCCTCTTCTTCTTCTTCGTCTTCTCGTATGTTTTTATATCTGGAGTCCCGTTTCGAAGCTGAAGGTACTCGTCTTTTTGAGTTCTTCTGTTTTAATGTTTTTTTATTATGTTGAGAAGTTACAGAGGACCATATTATCACTTCTCTAAGGGTTGTTGTATTGTCTGCATTGCTGCAGTGTATGCCGTGGTATGCATGATATTGGTCATGTGACATGTGTAAAAAAATAAATTTTGACTCACAGCGCAGTGTAGACTTACTTGTAGAATCACAACTTTTTTTTTAAATAATTAAAATTGAGATTTTATATAGAGCAATATCCACTAAACATGCTAAAAGCGCTTTACAATGGGTCCCTGACCAACAGCAACATTCAACGTGTAGATCAGGACATGATGCCTGTTAGGCGATATTACTTTTTTTCGGACAGAGGCAACGCTGTTAACGGCCAGGTACATATTTTACATCTGAGTACGGTGAGAGAATGTGCGTAAAGAGCCTTTTCCAAGTTGCAACTATGTGACGAGCGAGGCTCGAACACAGGACCTTCCGATCCGAAAGCGAGTGTCATACCACAGGGCCACATAGCCACATAACTTCAATATCCACCAAGCACAGTGTGCGATGTCAGTTACCAAAAATATAGATAGTATGCGCTTGGCTAAGAAGCTCATAACATTGCCATTCGGAAGTATAACGGACCAACACACAAAACTGTGTGTAACCATGAACGTTTATAGTCGGGTTAATACAGTTCAGTGAGCATTACTCATAAACGCGGATGGCAAAAAACAATAACAAAGACCTGATTGACGTCATCTTCGAACTATCTATCTACATATATATATATATATATATATATATATATATATATATATATATATATATATATATATATATATATATATATCACTCAAACCACCCCGACATGATTCTGAACTGAGGCGGTAAGTCACATGATAATGATCATGAAATGATTATACTATTTTCTATTTACTTTAATACAGGGGTTTCATCCTATCTGTCCTCGCTGGTGTCATATCTGGACTGTACTCCGGACTCATATTGGAGGCAATCCCGTGAAACCGCAGCCTAGAACAGGAATGACGTCATATAATAGCTGTCCACCATTTTGTCTTATGTTATCTGAATGACGTCATTGTCTTCCAACCATTACGTCAACTGTATTGTCCGAATAACGTCATTGTTTGTCCACCGTTATGTCATGTCATATATGTATAATGTTATCTGAATGAGGTCATTGCCTTCTCACCATTGCGTCATCTGTATTGTCCGAATGACGTCATGGTTTGTCCACCATTATGTCACTTAAAATGATTTTATGATGACTTTGTTTTATCATACCATATGTGTATGCGGAGTGTTTGCATATTGTGTGTTTATTAGATAGTAGTAAAATATGTGTGATTGATTTCGGTCATATTATGATTAAATGTGTTCAAAAATTGCATATAGTAAAACATTGTGTTTAGTATAATTTGCCTTCATATGATGTTTTATTCGACGTGCGCTTATTTGCATATATGTACACGTCGGTTTTATTTATTCGTTTGCATTTTTATTATTATCTTAATTTATTTTTATTTTATTTCTTATTTTTTTGCATATAATTTGAGAATGATTATTTTGATGATGATGATGATGATGATAAAGATGATGATGATGATGAGGTGGAGGAGGAGGAGGAGGAGGAGGAGGAGGAGGAGGAGGAGGAGGAGGAGGAGGACGAGGAGGAGACGGATGGAGAGGATTAAGTAGGAGGAGGGGGGGGGATAGTAAAAGTATATTGTTTTTGGAATCTGTCGCACTCTTGGGAGAAGAGAAGGATAGGAGATACCTGAACGATTTATAGTTTTTGAAACTTGGTGACGCTTTTCCTGGCAAAAAAAAAAAAAAAAAAAAAAAAAAACCCAAAAAAAAAACAAACAAAAACAAACCCAAACAAGCAAACAGAGACCGTTATGGGACAGCGTGGCTCAGCGGTATGATCTTTGCTTCGTACCCGAAAGATACCGAGTTCGACTAACCGCTGCTTTGCGTGGCCTTGAGCAAGCCACTTAACCTTAGCTCACTTTGTGGCGCTACATTGCGGCTCACGCCCGGGTTATCCCAGTCTTCCCTTGTTGTAGATCCTACATAAAAAATTCCCTTTAGGGATGAAATAAATGGAATGTATTTATTATTTTATTTATAAAATAATTCTTCCGAGAGAAGCAAGCAATTCATTAGAAGTGAATGTTAAAGCTAATATAAAGGGAAAAAATAGATGAAAAACATAGACATATTATATGGCTGTGAGGTTCAAAGATCATGGACCATCACTTAGAAAAGTACAGTGCTACACCATTGCAGCTATGTGGTCTTGAGAAAATGACTCTAGCATTCGAACCAAAAGATCCAGGGTTCGAGACCAGCTCTTAGCTGTGCATAGTTGAGACGCCTCAGGTGTAAAATGAGTATCTCGCCGTTAACACCGTTTTCTCTGTCCGAGTAAATCTTGAGATTTTATATAAACGTGCTCAATGTGCTTTACAAGGGGTCCCTAGCCAACAGTAACAATTAACATGAAGAACGACATATGAAGCTTGTTGGGCGATTTTACTTTTTTTTTTTCCAGACAACTCTGTTAACTGTCAGGTACTCATCTTACACCCGAGGAAGATGAGAAACTGTGAGTAAAGAGCCTTTTCAAGGGACTCAACTATATGCTGCTCAGAGAAGAAATCGAACCCGAAGACGATTGTCATATCACTAGGTCGGAATTAAAAGAAAACGAGCTTTCAGATCGCGCAATATCCACTAAACGTGCTAATGTTTTTAGTTTTTGCATGTTAATGATAGTTGAATAAAACTACTTATCTATGTACACTCTCATTTTTAATACTTTTTCTTCGAATTTTGAAAAGTAGTAAAAATCTCTAGGATTGAGTGAATTCATAAAGGAACAGCGATGGAGGCTATTTGTTCACATCTTACATCGAGATGATAATATCCCAGCACAAACTGCAATGACAGAATATTTCCTTCATGGAAACAAATGTGTAGGGAGACCAACAACATCAATAGTAACTACCCTGAACCAGGATCTCTGTACATATAAAGAAATTTCTTTTGTTGGCGCTAACATAAGCCTTCTTTTCTTCCTCCCCATCCTGATCTTCCTCTTCCTCTTACTCCCCCTCCTTCTCCTCATATACATCATCATCAAGTCATATCAAAATCATCATCATCATCAACACCATCAGCATCATCACCACCACCACATCCACCACCGCCTCTCACCACCACGGTCACCAACACAATCGCCTCCACACCACCACCACCAACGACAAATCAACAACAACAACAATAATAATAATAATAATAATAATAATAATAATAATAATAATAATAATAATAATAATAATAATAATAATAATAATCATAATAATAATAATAATAATAATAATAATAATAATAATAATAATAATAATAAGAATCATAATAATAATAATAATAATAATAATAATAATAATAATAATAATAATAATAATAATAATAATAATAATAATAATAATATAATAAATATAATAATAATAATAATAATATAATAATAATAAAAATAATAATAATATAATAATAATAATAATAATAATAATAATAATAATAATATTAATATTAATAATAATAATAATAATAATAATAATAATAATAATAATAATAATAATAATAATAATAATAATAATAATAATTAATAATAATAATAATAATAATAATAATAATAATGGCCACAACAATAAAGTCTTAACATTCATGGCATGCATGAAAAAACGAACAAATGAAGGCACAATTAAAATCTATATTTTAATTCACGAGCACATTCAACCAATATGTTAAATAACATACCAACCATAGCCTTCATAACCTTATAGCCTAACACCGCCCAAAAATTATGCCAAAGTACATGGCAACGATCACCAAAAGAAAGTGTGAAAAGTGAATTGTATTCAAAATTACAACCAATAGAATTATTTTATTTTACCGTGTATTCATTTTCTGTTGGTGATCGTGTCCTTGTATTTTGACGGATTGATACGGATATATCAGACTATTATTTATTGAAGGCTGCTCACCCACACGGTTCACACAATAGATTTATACATTGAGATGTTAGACGAAAGCTTTATTTATTTATTTTTTTGTTTTGCTTTGTTTTGTTTTTTGTTTGTTTTAAAGTTTCGTTACTTTATGTTGATTTTTTTTTTTTTTTAATATATTTCATTTTAGGCGTGCACAATTCAAGATCACATTGCTGGGCTAAATTTGTGACTATGCAATAAATTCTTTTCTTTCGTTTCTTAAAACTTTATTTTATTTCTTATTTATCTATCAATTAATTTATATATTTATTTTGCGTACACAATTGGATTCAATAGTCTGATGTCATGTCGCCTAGTAACGGTGGCCATCTTGGTTCTAAACAAAGAAAATCTGTACTTTTTATTCTTCATGCGATCAGAATGTGTAAAAGTCAAAACATAATCAGATTTATAATGTTTTTTTCCCTCTGGATACGCTTTTACGCTCGTCGGAGAAATGCTTCATCAGTTACTTAGTTACCATGCGTCAATTCGAGGGAAGTGACGACATGGCTGTTGAAGCGTATTGAAGATCATATAACACTGCTAATCTATATAACAATGAAATACATTCTAAACTTTCAGCCACGTTCTCCTTCATGCACGATGTTAATTATTACACAGAAAGGCAACGTTCAATATCTAGAAATTAATATTTACTGATCATGTTGTATTGTAATATCTATTATACACCCCCCACCCCCACCATCCCCGCAAACCGGTCCCGCACACAGACACACATACACACACACACACAGAGAGAGCCATACTATGCGGAAATAGTCTTGTTAGAGGACGTAATGCCGTGGACAGCCAGGATTCTGCGTGGTTGCTCTCAAATTTTTAAAAACGGTATCACAGGTGTGGCTAGAAGAAAGGGCAATAGCACAAGGATGAAGGGTGGCCTGTTTTGGAAAATAAGAGGAAAAAAACAATTATGAGAATATTATAATGGCACCCGCATAGTGACAATCTGTACTGTTGTAACAGACACAATCATCTCGCACATATATAATAACACACAAAGAAAAACAAAACACAAGAACAAAAAATAATATATAATAATGATGATAATAATAATAATAAATAATAATAATAATAATAATAATAATAATAATAATAATAATAATAATAGTAAATAATAATAATAATAATAACAATAATAATAATAATAATAATAATAATAATAATAATAATAATAATATAATAATAATATTAATAATAATAATATAATATAATGCAATATAAATATATATCATATAATATTATCAATGTTAATATATATTAATATAAAAATAATATTAGTCCCTATTTTAAATTACTTATAATTTATTCAAATTTTATAATATTCTTCTCAAATTGTTTGTGTCAGTTCCTTGATGTACGGCAATTAAATCTATGTTTTGTTAATTTTTTAGAAATTTCAAAGCCCTACAGAAATGGATGGACCTCTTACCCTACAGGAACGTGCCCAGATAGCGCACTTCACGAAGTTTGGAGATCCGTTGTTCAAGTCCAAAGATGTTAGGGAACCATTAAATGAAGACATGCTAAAGTTGATGATAAGATTATCAGAAATTGTTGTGTTAAACTAATCACCACAGAATCTGTGACTGATACTCGAAGAAGCGGTCGTCACTCTTCCACTTCCAGACCTGAGCTGTCAACGCAATGTTGTCTAAAAGTCGCAATTCAACAAAAAAAAAAAAGCAGAGGAAAGTAGACTTACCTTTCACTGTGTACAAAATAATATGCTTAAAATGAGCATAAAAGGCGTGCTTGAAAGTTGAACAATTGTCAAGAACTCTCTGCCAAAATTGCAACAATCGTCTTGAGTTTGGAGAGATGATGTTGGCTTGGAATGGATATTGGCCTGGTCTCTTAAAAATATCCGAGGGAGTGATGAAGCAGTATTCCACATACTTTTATACTTTGAGTTTGGTTAGAAGACCAAGTCTAAAGTTGATGCTACGATTATCAGAAATTGTTGTGTTTAACTAATCACCACAGAACCTGTGGCTGATACTCGAAGAAGCGGTCGTCACTCTTCCACTACCAGAGACCCGAGCTGTCAACACAAGGTTGTCTAAAAAAGTCAATTCAACAAAGGCTTGCCTTTGTACAAAATATGCCTTAAATGAGCTTTAAAATATGCTTAAAATGAGCTTAAAAGGCGTGCTTGGAAGTTGCACAATTGTCAAGCACTCTCTGCCAAAACTGCGACATTCATCTCGAGTTTGGAGAGATGATGTTGGCTTGGAATGGATATTGGCCTGGTCTCTTTAAGATATCCTAGGGAGTGATGAAGCAGTATTCCACATACTTTTATACTTTGAGTTTGGGTCGAAGAGCAAGTCTACTAAACCAAACCAATGACTCAGAAAAAATTGTAATATTACTGAACAGGTGTCGTGTCATATCCTACAAGTTAAGTTTTGCTGTTGGCTAGAGACCCCTTGTAAAGCGCTTTGAACGTGTTTAGTGGATATTGCACTGATTTAAAAGATCAAGTTTAAAACTCATGTTTATTGCAAACAGGAAGAAGAAAACAGAAGATACTGTATCAACAGTCCCACCAACCTCTTGCATTATGTACTTATTTTATTCTATCCTAAAAAGTAAATAACAAAAAAGGTCTTGCTATCATTTTGAGATTATCACAGTCAGCATACTTTTATTATATTTTTGACAATTCATAATAAAGGTAAGAAAATAGTAAGAAAATACCAGATCATTCAAAATTGTTCAAAATTAAATTATAATACAAAGTGTGTCTAGAACTCTACGCTTTACAAATCTAGTCAACCACCTGACAATACAAAGTGTGTCTAGAACTCTACACTTTACAAATCTAGTCAACCACCTGACAATACAAAGTGTGTCTAGAACTCTACACTTTACAAATCTAGTCAACCACCTGACAATACAAAGTGTGTCTAGAACTCTACGCTTTACAAATCTAGTCAACCACCTGACAATACAAAGTGTGTCTAGAACTCTACACTTTACAAATCTAGTCAACCACCTGACAATACAAAGTGTGTCTAGAACTCTACGCTTTACAAATCTAGTCAACCACCTGACAATACAAAGTGTGTCTAGAACTCTACGCTTTACAAATCTAGTCAACCACCTGACAATACAAAGTGTGTCTAGAACTCTACACTTTACAAATCTAGTCAACCACCTGACAATACAAAGTGTGTCTAGAACTCTACACTTTACAAATCTAGTCAACCACCTGACAATAAATTCAAAATTTTAAAAATAAAAAATCATCCCATACATGCATTTGGCATCATAGTGGCCAACTTTTCAAGGAGCTAAAACTGGACACCCTAACGCACAATACCGTCATGACCCAAAAACAGCAGTATGTTTGGACTATGATTAAATATAATCTAGATGTAGAGCTTTTTCTGTTAACTGTTTTAATTTATTAGCCAAAACAAAAACATAACCATGCACAACAAGTCCATTTTTTTTCATTAAATTTTTTTCTCCATATTGCCAAATCGGGACAGTCCCGCTTTTATCAGGACAGTTGGCCGCTATGCATTTGGGCATTCTAGAACTCAAGAAGCCGTTGTTCTTCTTCATTAACACCAAGACACATCCATAAAAAAAACATACCCAAGCATGCATTACACATCATCAAACACACACACACATACACACACACACACAAACACTCACTCGCACTAAAGCATGCATCATTTGTAATTTTAACACAATCATATTCCCACAACCTTTTGGATTAATGGATTCATCATATTTTCGCAATCAGGTTTTTAAAATTCTAGTGTTATTTTGTTTTTACTGTCTTCTCAAAAAAAGATCTCCGAGAAAAAAAAATTGAGCAGATGCTTAAAGACCTTAAAGTAGTCCTTCAGAGCTAAGAGGCTCATGGAACCGGAGTTTATCATGGTTTTTATAGCATGAAACGGCAAAACAATTGATCGCCATCTTTTGGATAGGATATAGTCTATTGCAAAGTACTTTCTATCAGATTTAACAGACCCAACTACCAAATAACTGCTGGATAGACAGGGGGGACAGAAAAATTCTTGACTTCACCCAGGATCAACCTCAGTCCCTCAGAAGCAAGCACTCTATCGAGCTATTGGGACGCCCATCAAAAGACCTTAGCAGTCATTTCATTTTTTAAAAACTATAATATTACCCTAGATCTGTATTCTGTATTCATCTAAAATTTAGTTATCCAAATTTGAAAGTTATAAAATCTAGTAATTTGAAATAGTGTAATAAATTTAGCTATAGAGAGTTCTTTTCATTCTGAAGTAAAATCTAGTTTGATAGGTTCAAAATTTTAAAAAATACTCCAAATTTGAAGACAAAACATCGAATCGTTCTAAATAGGGTACATAATCAGATTGGCCTTGGAGACTTCTCTTCATTCTAAAATAAAATCAATTATGACAGTCTCAAACTCAGATAATGCTTTAGAGAAATGGGAGAGAGGTGTGAGTGGAGCTGGTTCAGTTGATATAGCATTGAGCCGAATCCTGCATGACTCAGGATGAGCCCAAATTTCAACGAGTCATTTTTATTTTCTCCCCGAGGAAATAAAAATAATGATAGAGATTATATTATCATTATATAAAAATACTTTAAGTTTGTTTAAAAGAATTTCATTGCATCATTGTCTCTGTCAATACTTAAAGTCTATAAATTCTTCATCCATCTTTGTAGTTGAAGCCAGTATCACAATGTGTATCAAATATAACAGATTACTAATTTTTTAAAAATTCTATCATAACGGCCGACTCCCTGGGCCAGAACGGCCTCCTGGACCAGAGGACGGGCCACTACCGCCACCACCACCACTACTACTACCACCAGCTGTGGGTCTTTCTCGTTCTTTCTGATATTCCATTTGAATCTTGTGATTGATGTTCTCCCAGTCTATTTCCACCTGAAAAAGACAAGAGAATAAAAAAACAAAAAAACACTTAAGCTTTTATATATCGAAATATCCACTAAATGTGCTCAAAGCACTTTAAAGTGTCCCCAACCAACAGCAACACTGAACATGCAGGACAAGACAACTGAACTGTAAGGTGATATTACAATTTGTTTGATAACAGAGACAATGCTACTAACGGCCATGTACTCATTTTACACCTGATTATAGTGAGATGAGAGCATGTGAGTAGAGAGCATTTTCAAGGACTCGACGATGCACTGCTCGAGACTCTAACCTTCTGATCCGAAGGCGAGAGCCATACCACTAGACCACATAGCAGCAAAGAATACAGGCTTTTCAAATTCCACAAAGCAGACTAGACCTGCAGCAAATGTGACCCACCCTGTCTTACCAGTCGTATGTCATTGTGAAGCAGATGACGAAAACCAGACTACTGGTGACATAATAGTCCAGTACTACGAAAAATGTGTATAAATATACAAATTGTTGGCTCCCGCTACAGAACTGCATTTTCCTCTTTGACTCAATAAACCTTATTCAAAAGGAAAGTTTAGTTCCTCAGAACCTATATTCAGGACTAAAGGGCATTTTTGGATTATGCTGAGGGCAAATTATGTATTTCTAAAGCTATTTAAAGTGAATTTTCTTATTTTACCCCCTTGGAAACTATGAATTTTAGAAATGTCAAGTAGGCAGCTCTGTAAGAGTATGAAGCACGGCTAGTGCGGCTATGTGGTCTTGTGGTATGACACTCTCTTTCGGATTGGAAGGTCCTGGGTTCGAGCCTTGCTTGACGCATAGTTGAGTCCTTGGAAAAGAGTCTTTACTCACATTCTCTCACCATACTCAGGTGTAAAATGAGTACCTGGCCGTTAACAGTGTTGTCTTTGTCGTAAAAAAAATTTGTAATATCATCTAATACGTGTCATGTCTCGTCTACATGTTAGGTCTTGCTGTTGGTCAGGGACCCGTTGTAAAGCGCTTCAAGCACATTTAGTGGATAATGCGCTATATAAAAGCTCTACTTTTCTTTGTTAGTCAGCTAATACAAAATTGACAAGTCAACTAAATTTTTGTTTATATTTCAACTTTGTGCCGGCTGATTGGACGCGTCTAATCCTCTTCTGCCATCTGTCTGGTTTTAAAGTGATGTATCAACGTTTTCACTGTTTTTGTTATGAGCTGAAGAAGTGTTTTGAGTCTAAAACATTCAATATTTGGTATTTTATTCTTTTTTGAAGGTGCTATATTCATTTATGTAAATTACCAACAGTAAATTCAAAATTTTTAAAATATAAAAGCAGATAAACTCATTCCATACATGCATTTGGCATAGCGGCCAACTTTTCAAGGAGCTAAAACTGAATACCCTAACGCACAATACGGTCATGACCCAAAAACAGCAGTATGTTTGGACTATTATTAAATATAATCTTGATGTAGAGCTTTTTCTGTTAACTGTTTCAATTTACTAGCAAAAAAAAATAAAGAATAACCCATAACATGCAAGGGTCATTTCCATACACATGAACATTCTGTGGATATTATGTCATTTCAAAGATCGCTTTGCGCCATGGTCTCAAATAGGTGACACATATTTTCAGGTCTGATTACTGAATGCAATTATAGGCGTGATTTAACATTGTTGCAATGGACAATATTTTGCGTTGGTTTGAGAGTATCTCCATTACAACAATGAGCCCGTATTCATAGTGACTCATCGTCTCAAAATGATATTATGTCAGGATGAATTGGTCCTCTAAAAGTAACTTAAGAATTAAGGAGATAAGAAATAGGAACTTTACTCTTGTTACAAAGTAAGAAATCATCTTTATTTACCACTTTAATGAGTAGAAATTATCTTAATTTACCACTATAATTTATAGAAATTAACCCTAAGTTTCATATTTCTAGTTAAACATTCAATTTTCATTACGAGCTCACCCCAACATTATACCACTTTGAGACGGTGAGCCAATATTTGGGTCATCAGACCTGCAAAGAAGTACACGTTGGTCATAGCCCAATTAACATTAAAATGTGATGGAGACTCACCCCTTCTTTGTACTGTAAGAACCTCTTGTTGGTTTCAGACTTGTCAAATCTCCCAAGGAATTTTTGCCTGTAGCCAAGGACTGTGTCGACATGCGTCTTGTGCTTGACGGCCAACTCAAGTGCCCTGAACATGTAAGGAGGAGAGAGAGGGAGGGGGGGGGGGGGGGGGGGGCCGAAAGGAACAAAGATGCACTTTAAGTTAAATAGTCCTTCTAGGCCCACGGAGCTGGACTTTTTCACTATTTCTACACCATTAAATAGACAATGACAGTCACTTGCTACCTGATCGTCTATCGCAATGTATTTTCCGTTTGATCTAACAAACTCAGCTACACAATCAATGCTGGATGGACAACGGAGCCAGAAATGTTTTTAAACTGCACTCCGTGATTGATCTCATGCATGAGAGACAAGTGCTCTACCAACTGAGCTATCAGGACCCCCAAATTGCACTATAAATCTAATACATATCTTTTTCTCACAGTGATAATAGTACAAAATCAAATAAGAATGAGTCCATGGTTATAGGCAAGCCAGAAATCTTTAGAAAGTGTCTAAGATTCAAATAGAAATGAACATTAAATCATTTACTATACAGACACTAAGCAACGTTCAGAACTTTAGTCTTTTAGAAATATTAGGTTCATGGAGCTGAAGTCTATTCATGATACATTCTGCAGATCTAACAGTAAGCCTTATCATCCAATACTTACTGTGTGGAAATGGAGGCTAAAAAACAGAAAATCTGACATAAACGGGTAGTTTTCTTATCACTATGTAAGCTTTATTAAGTGTATTTAAAAAAATGCTTTATAAATAAAATCATAAACATTTAAATAGTATATTTTGAATTATTTTGCAGTCCCCACTATTCTTCACACTGATTAATTCATTTTTCCAGAATGTTTTTAAAAAGGCGCTAAATAAATAAATAGATACATAAATAAATTAAAACTTTTTTTAAAAATAAAAATTAGATAATAAAAATTCCCTTCATTCATCCCAAAGGGGAAATTTGTCTTTATGGTCTATTCCAAGAGAAGACTGAAATAACCCAGGTGTCAGCTGCAGTGCCACACAGCACATTGGGCAGTCGAACTGAATACCTTTCAGGTACAAAGCAAAGACCATAACACTGAGTCACACACATTTATATATTCTATTTCTATTTATTTTGCGATATTCACTAACCTCCATATTGTTTGATTTATTCTTCCAGCAGGCCATATAGAACCAATTCTAAAAGACGACATTGGAACTTTCATGTAGTAATGACCCGATTGACAAGAGGTTTCAAATTATGCTGGTCATTTTTTTCCCCAGCTATTTTTTTATAAAACCCTAATCTGGTGCATGAATAAAAGCCCTTTCAGGGATTGTTTTCATGTGTGCTGTCTATTATTATTATTATCATCATCATCATCATCATCATCATCATCATCATCATCATCATCATCATCACTCAGTGACAGACCACATTCTCCTAACAGTCCATATGGGACAGAGCCGTTAGGATTCTGAGTCACAAACATCTCACTTTGTGCCGCTATGTTGTCTAGTGGTATGACACTTGCTTTTGGATTGGAAGGTCCTGGGTTTGAGCCTCGCTCAGCGCATAGTTGAGTCCTTGGAAAAGGCTCTTTAATCACAGGTGTTACTCAGGTGTAAAATGAGTACCTGGCGGTTAACAGCGTTGTCTCTCTCATTTAAAAAAATTGTATTATCGCCTAACAGGCATAATGTCCCGTTCTACATGTCACGTGTTGTTGTTGGTCAGGGACCCCTTGTAAAGTGCTTTGAGCATATTCAGTGGATATTGCGCTAAATAAAAGCTCAATTATGTATTATTGTTTTATCCATTTGGCTCAAAAGCCTGACTTTAGGTCCAATAGACAACGAATCATCAAAAACCATTAACGTGCCCCAAAAATGAATAAAGAGCAAATAAAAGAACAAACCTATCCCAGTTGTAAAGTTGTACATTTAGCATGATGGCCCTGAAAATCAAGCTGGCCTGTAGCAGGATGGCCTCTGCATCCTGTTGGTTACCACACAGTACGGCCATCTCTGCATTGCGAGCCTCCTTAATGGGAATGTCTTTGATGCTGATGATAAACTGTACTTTGTCTGCCTGTGAAAAAAATAAAAATAAACAGAGACAAAATTATCGACCAATTTAATAAATTATCATTTTAACACCACAAAAAAAAAAAACAAGATACTCTGCTTTGAGGTAGATTGGTATTAGATAGTTAGTGAGTGTGTGTGTGTGTGTGTGTGTCCGGGGGGGGGGGAGGGGTCCTGATAGCTCAGTTGGTAGAGCACTCACTTCACAAGCAAAGGGACCGAGATCGATAACGGGTGCAGTCAAGATTTTTTCTGACCCCCCTGTCCTCCCAGCAGTGATTGGGTATCCACTAAACGTGCTCAAAGCACTTTACAAAGGGTTCTGACCAACAGCAACACATAACATGTAGAACGAGACATGACGCCTATTAGGCGATATTACAATTTTAATAGACAACACTGTTAACGGCCAGGTACTCATTTTACACCTGAGTACGATGAGAGAATGAGAGTAAAAAGCCTTTGCCAAGGATTCAACTATGCGTCCGATCCGAAAGCGAGTGTCATACCACTAGACCACATAGGAGGTTTGGATACGTAATTAAGTATAACATTTTTGGGGGGATTTTTTAAATAACATTTAATCAGTATCCCATCTGTTGAGTATTTAATCAGTATCCCATCTGTTGAGTATTTAATCAGTATCCCATCTGTTGAGTATTTAATCAGTATCCCATCTGTTGAGTATTTAATCAGTATCCCATCTGTTGAGTATTTAATCAGTATCCTATCTGTTGAGTATTTAATCAGTATCCCATCTGTTGAGTATTTAATCAGTATCCCATCTGTTGAGTATTTAATCAGTATCCCATGTGTTGAGTATTTAATCAGTATCCCATCTGTTGAGTATTTAATCAGTATCCCATCTGTTGAGTATTTAATCAGTATCCCATCTGTTGAGTATTTAATCAGTATCCCATCTGTTGAGTATTTAATCAGTATCCCATCTGTTGAGTATTTAATCAGTATCCCATCTGTTGAGTATTTAATCAGTATCCCATCTGTTGAGTATTTAATCAGTATCCCATCTGTTGAGTATTTAATCAGTATCCCATCTGTTGAGTTTAACATACCTCCTTGATAGCAGCATAGGCGACCTCTGCCGTGTTCAAGTCTTTGGCATACGTTGCCATAGCAGCCAGACATGCCCAAAGGTTGTCTTCCTGTTAAAGAACAGAACGAAAAAAAAAGACAATGAGATTCAAATTGATTGGCGTTCCATCTCCATAACAAAGATTAAAACTAATGATAAATTGAAAACCCAAGGTCACCCATAACTCAATGTAGAATGCAACTAATGTATTTGTTTTTAAATTTTAAAAAGGGGGGGGGGGGGGGGGGGGGGGGATTTAAGCAATCGTTTTCAAAATAAAACAATCTAAAAGTCTGTTTAACAATTGCGACTCTCCTTTGGCAACTAATTTCATCAAAAAGTTATTTAAATTGTATAGCATGTTTTTATGAGGAAATAGAGGTGTGTTTTTTATTCTTGCTTTATGTCTATTGCAATTTTCTAATGACTTTGGGAGGAAAACAATTAAATTGGCTAAATTTTTCAGTTTCAGATTTGATTATAAACCGCTAACTTCCGTTTAAAATGTAACAAATTGTATATTTTCAAGCTTTAGAACAATTCTTTAAATATAAACAGCATCGAACAAAAATTAAAATAACAGCTTCAAAAAAAACACATTCGAAAAGACAAAAATTTCATTCAAAGTTCAGAGAGACTAAAAAAAAAAGGAGGATGTTTGATGTTTGCTGAGGAAGGGTTTTCGAGTCCAAAACATTCATTAATAAGTAAATTGGTTTTTTGTTTGTTTTTTTTTTGTTGGTTTTTTTTTCAGCTATTACATTAATTTTTCTTGAATACTTTCAACAGTCTGCAGCATCTTGCAGCTTAGTACAAAAACAAACAAACTATGACTTGTGATTATTCTCTACGTTACTAATGCAACAAATTATTCGAATACACACCTTGACAAATCTACACAGCCTAAGAGCGTCATCCCACTTGCTTGCCATGACATAGCTGTGTAAGACGGAGGGGTAGGGGGAGATGGAGGTTGAGATCAGGGAACCCTCGGACCTCCTTAGGATTAAATGGCTGCCAAGGAAATTTACTAACAAGGGAGACTTTCCAAATTGGCTGCGGAAAGAAAAGACAAACAAAAGATAAATAAATATAGGTCCACACTTGAATAGTGACTGAGGAAAGAAAAGACTACCAAAAGATCAATTAATATAGGTGCACAATTGAATAGGTGATTGAGGAAAGAAAAGACGACCAAAAGATCAATTAATATAGGCGCACAAATGAATAGGTGATTGAGGAAAGAAAAGACTACCAAAAGATAAATCAATATAGGTGCACAATTGAATAGGTGACTATCAGAACCTACTAAGTGCAGCTATGTGATCTAGTGTTATGACACTCGCCTTTGGATCAGAAGGTCCAGGTTTCAAGTCTGGCTCTGAGTGGCGCACAGTTTTGGAAAAGGCTCTTTACTAAAATTTCTCTCCCCGAACTTCTCATTCAGTCTATTTTACCCCTTAGAATGACTATGGAATAATATGACATTTGAAAAAAACACTTCTGGTATTGTTCTATAAAGCGAAAGTTCTCTTTTTAAAAAATGAGAAAAAAATAGCAAGGACAACAACAGTGTTTTCCCCAATGATGATAAAGAGATTTAGCAGATGTTTAAAGTGGACTACGGGCTCCCGATAGCTCAGTTGTACAGCACTTGCTTCACACAAAAAGGGACCGAGGTTAACCCCAGGTACAGTCGAGATTTATATTTTTTGTTTAGATCTGGTGGAAAATACTTTGAAATGGGCTAGCATCCTATCCAAAGGACAGCAAGCAATTGCTATTGTCCATTTCATGCTTTGGAAACCAGGATAAACTCCTGCTCTATGGGCCGAGTGGCTCTGAAGGAATTTTTTTTTTTCTATTTTAAAGTGGACTCGTCATAAATTAAAAGCATAAATTAAAAGATGGTCATATACTAATTTACATTTACATTCTATGAAATATTGAAAGTAAAAAAAATATTTTAAAAATCAAGATCATACAGTATTAAAAGACATGTTATAGATTAAGATCAATGAAAGGAATTAAAGTCATCAAAGGGAAGGGAAATAATCCAGAATAAATGATTGCATTTAATACTGACCTTGTCTCAATTTCAGACAATGTCTTAGGCAGAAGATCTTTGTCCACGTAGACAGCATTGGGATAAAACCAGATTAGAATCTTTCCATCTGTCATGGCTGACAACATGTTTGTTTCATCATTCCAAACATGGGATTGGATCATTGTGGCTGTAAAACATAAATTAAGGACATAAATCCCATAGAAGACATTCAGAGATCATTGTTTTGTTTTTAAGGGTTTTACGGCGCTTGCAACACATTAAGCAGTGATGATACTCACAAAAAGTCAAAAAGGAGGAAAAGTCTCGGAAAAACGGAAAACTCACCTAGAACATTCTTGCACCACAGGAAAGTAGGCAGGATGACTTTTTTTGAGTACAATTTTAAAACGCCCGGAGTCCAGTAAAAGGAGGAAATTTTTTATATATATATATTTTTTTTAAAAAGTAGGTATTTTTTAAAGATTTATTATATTAAAAAAAAAGTAAAAGGAGGAAATGAAGGAAATATCCGCGGATCGAGGATCTGAGGAGGAAAACCGAGGAAAGGAGAGAAAACCGCGGATTTCCGCGGATCCGCGGAAAAGTATCATCACTGATTAAGGTCATATCAGCGCCAGTAAAAAGGAAGAAAATGGGATAGTAAAAAGTTATAGAATTACAATTAAAGCACAAAAGAAAAGGTAAGACAAAGGGGAACTGGGAACAAATAGGGAACAGATGTAGATTCCAAGAGCACACCGTCAAAGTACTTAGTTTGAGATCACCTAAAAGTCTCATCCAGACACAAACACAGGTCCCAACTAAGAGGAATACACTCAAATGTTTACCAATCATATAATATAATATTTAAACTAAACATAATACAATGCATAACAGAGAGATCATTTACAAGGAAAAAAATATCATCTCCCAAAACTATAACTATACATTCGACTGTTTCCCTCCCAGCCAAGGAACTCCGGCAAGGATCAGGACAAAACTAAGTAATCTCATTCCAAGACAATGACAGGAAACAATTGGAAAACGAGTATTGGGGATTCAGAGATCAGCTGCAAGATTTGCCACAAATTGCCGCAAGATGGAAGTAGGGTGTGTGACAGCATGTCTAGACACACTAAGATGGCCAACACTCCAGTCTTGTCAAAAGTACGTGCACATACATCTATTTCACAAAACAGTCAAAAGCAAACACTCAGCCATAAACATTCCAATCTACAATTTTAAAAATAGATACTCGACCAGGCCAACAAATTCCACCAACCATTTGCAAGAACAAACATATATACAAATACAGTTGAATGGAACAAACTACCACACAGACCCAACATATATACAAATACAATTGAATGGAACAAACTACCACACAGACCCAACTTATATACAAATACAATTGAATGGAACAAACTACCACACAGACCCAACTTATATACAAATACAATTGAATGGAACAAACTACCACACAGACCCAACATATATACAAATACAATTGAATGGAACAAACTACCACACAGACCCAACATATATACAAATACAATTGAATGGAACAAACTACCACACAGACCCAACATATATACAAATACAATTGAATGGAACAAACTACCACACAGACCCAACATATATACAAATACAATTGAATGGAACAAACTACCACACAGACCCAACATATATACAAATACAATTGAATGGAACAAACTACCACACAGACCCAACATATATACAAATACAATTGAATGGAACAAACTACCACACAGACCCAACATATATACAAATACAATTGAATGGAACAAACTACCACACAGACCCAACATATATACAAATACAATTGAATGGAACAAACTACCACACAGACCCAACATATATACAAATACAATTGAATGGAACAAACTACCACACAGACCCAACATATATACAAATACAATTGAATGGAACAAACTACCACACAGACCCAACATATATACAAATACAATTGAATGGAACAAACTACCACACAGACCCAACATATATACAAATACAGTTGAATGGAACAAACTACCACACAGACCCAACATATATACAAATACAGTTGAATGGAACAAACTACCACACAGACCCAACATAATTTCAACACGTTTTCTACATATACAAAAACATGGGGAGGATTGAATGACTTGAGTGACAGGGTTAGAGTGGTGTGATAGGTAATATTTATGTGTATAAGATTTGCGATGATGGACACAGTGTGCCTTTTGTATCTTATGGACTTGAACTTGAACTTGAAATTAACAGAATGTGAAATAACTTTAAAAGCAAGCTAGGCTTCAGAAACAAATTTCACTTCATTCTTTTTTTTATTTCCTTTTTCTTTTAATTCTTTTCCTTTATAAATCGTTCAAGTCGTTGTTAATTTTGTTTGTTTCCTTAATTAACGCAAAAACTGGTTAAAGTAAAGATAGAAACCTCAATAGAGAATAATAAATACAACAATATGTAAAGTTAAAATCCTTCGTCAGTCAACAATACAAACGATGACAAATTATAGAAAATGTTGAGACAGGCTGTCCATATAAAAATATAAACAAAATTCTGAATCCTTTTACAAATAAATAAATAAATAAATTAATTAATTAGTTGATAAATAAATACATAAATCAAATAACAAAAACAAAAAAACAAACAAACCAACAACAAAAAATGCTTTTACCATGATTTTCAATATGGCTTTATAACTTGTTTTATACTGTTGTCAACAATTATAATATTTAATTTTCTTAAATTCTAACATTTAATTTTCTCATTTTATTTCTTTAATTGTCTCATGTCAACTATGTCTTGTAATTGAACATGTTCGAGGAAGATTGGCACTCTATTAATGTCATTTATCAATTTTTATTTATATATATATATATTTTTTTTTTAATGGAAACCATTTTTTTTTTTTACCATGAGGGTGTTTGCTGAAGTGAATACGGCACTCTTAAATAAAATTCTGGGGTGAGATGACCACAAAACAACTTAATTCAAACTTACCCATTTTAACAACTTTTCTCTCAGCCCCAAATATCCGAACGGATGTCATGAACAAGTCCCTATTCTTGTCAATAAGAGTTATCCTTCTTTCAGCTGTGATGCCGCACTGGTCCAAACCGATGTCCATCACTTCAACCTAAACAGTAAAGTAAGAATGCAAGTTATTTCAACAGGAACAAGGTTTTGATTAGATTGTACGATAGCATATTGGTGTGAAAAATTGGAATCAGACAATGGAGGAGTAAAATAAAAACCATGAAAAAAAAAATGATGCCCTTCCACCACGACATCATAAGATATCGTTGCCAAGGCATTCCACGAAGGAATATAGATAATTCATCAAACAAGATGTCTGATGTCAACAGGAATCACCCATGTTGTCCAAGTGAGAAAATTGAGGGTTAATAATCTTGCCCAAGGAAAAAAAACAAAGTGCCTGAAGCATGGCTCAAACTCGGGACCTTCCGGGTAACAGTGCAATGCCTTAACCACTCCCCTATTCTTATTATGCATACCCCTAAAAAATGAGAGAACAAACATGGAAAGTTAGCTCAACATCTAGAAATCAAAGTAACTTACGCTGATATTGTAAAATAAATTTCTCATGCATTCTTCTATTTGTTACATCGGCACTTTCTCATACACGCTGCATGGCCATCTCATTTGTATGTCCATATTTCCGATTTTACAATAGAGGTTAACGTCATTAACACAATCTAACCTGGAATTTTTTTTTTAATTTGATTTTTTTTCTATGGTTTTTTTTTCAACTCAATGTCCATTTTTCAATTGCAAATATTCCAAATTTTGTCCAGAGATCTGTCCGTAATGCAAAAATCAATTCACTTGGTCATGTATTGTATTCCCACAATAGCAAATTGAGAATCCTCCCTACCTTGTGTGTAATGGGTTTTCCATCTCCCATGGTCTTTCCTGTCTGTGCGTCAAATACATACACAACTGGAGAGAACAAGTTCAATAACTCATGAAAAAAAAAATCAGTATTTTTTTTTTTAACAAGAGAGTAATCTGAACCTAAATCAACAAAAAAAAATTGCAACTAAACGGTTTTAAGAGCATGATAACAAGAAATTTAGGAAATATTCAACTAGAACACTTATAAGGAGTCCCTAGCCGACAGCAACAATTAACATGTAGGACATGGCATGATGCCTGTTAGGCGATATTATAAACAGAATCAAACAATTCCTTAAGCCAAGTGAATATTCTTACTTTGAATAATAGAAGAAATGTACAGTTTTGAATAATAATAATAATAATAATAATAATAATAATAATAATAATAATAATAATAATAATAATAATAATAATAATAATAATAATAATAATAATAATAATAATTTATTGTATCCCAAAAAGGATTTTTTTTATACAGACGTGTAATAATTTACACAGTAAGATAAACAGATAATGGAAATATGACGTATATATAAATAAGGAACGGTTCCACAGCCAGAGCCGCACTTTATATATGAATAATTTCAACTAGGTAAAATAGTTAAAATTTGAAAGTAAAAAAGGGAAAATAATTATATAAAATGATTATTGCTTGTTGTTATAAAGCCTAATACTGGACGGCAGGATAAGATTTTCGGTGCCTCTCTATTTTTGTTGAAATAGAGAAAGGGCGACCACTCCTTTCTTACATAAGAACTGATGGTCTTAGTGGATGACGCTGGTCATTCAATATTTTAGTTATTTTACTAATACAAAATTTCTCATATACAAACCTCTATAACTGTACTAGTCAAACCTCTTATATCTACAGAAAATTGTGTTCAACACTGAGGCTGTAACAGTAATGAATTGGATTGAATTGGGTGTGCCGTAAAAAGAAAACAAAAAAAAAACCTCATCCCAGGTCATAATCCCAAACATGAAAAAGAAAAGACAATAATTCCCTTATCTCATCGACTATACTTCAAGGATCTTTAAAAAAAAAAAATAGTTGAGTTTTTATATAGCGCAATATCCGTCCAACATGCTAAAATCGCTTTACAAAGGGTCCCTGACCAACAGCAACATGTAACAGAGACAACGGTATGAACAGCAATGTACTCAATTTACACCTGAGTATGCTGAGAGAATTTGAAAAAAGAGCTTATCCATGGACTCAACTAGGTGCCAAGCGAGGCTCAAACTCAGGATCTTCCGATCCAAAAACGAGTGTCATACCACAAGATCGCATAGCCGCACAAAGCCCCTAGCCCTGACCTTTTTCATCAGTCTTGTCCCGAATGGCTACTGTGTCATTGCTAAGAGCAATGGTTTGTTGATTCAAAATGTCTGCCTTCATGCCTTGGTAGCGTGGGGAGCAAACAAGACGACCATCATAGGAAAACACATAGATACCCGTACCATCAACCAGCAAGAAGTGCCTGGAAAGTGTAAGATCATAAATAAAATTGTGAGATTGAAATCAAATATGAAACCAAACACTTAAAGGTTACTACATGTTAAAGTGATACTACGTTGCTAGATGCTGTGGACTGTGGAAGGTAATAAACAAAAATGAATATTGCAGGTTCTTAAAAGAACAAAATACCCAACACAGAGAATTTTGGGCTCAAACCCGTCTTCAGTCAACAAGTACAATAAAAGCATAAATACTTTTTAAAATCTTATTATTGTTAGCTGAAGAAAAGTTTTGAGGCCGAAATGTTCCGTGTTTATTATTCTGTTCTTTTTTGAAGCTGTTATATTCATTCTTGTTTATAAAATAATAAAAAAATAAAATTCCCTTTATTCATCCCAAAGGGTAAATTTGTTTCTAGTGTCTATTCCAAGGGAAGACTGGAATAACCCAAGCATCAGCCGCAGTAAAGCGCCTCGTTTGAACTAAGGCGAGCTGACTTCCTCACGGTCACACAGCGTGGTGGCGGGTGATCGAACTCTGTATCTTTCAGTTATGAAGCAAGGACTATCCGCTGAGCCAGGAATAAAAATAATAATTCATAAGAATTACTTAGTCAGGTTGCATTTAGGACGTTCATCTGTTGTTCCTAAACTTTGAGGACATACATTACTGTAAACATATTAAAATAAACATGTTTGACACTACCCGAAACTGATATTACACACAAAGACTCATCATTGGCAGAAAGAGAGAGAGAGAGAGATAGAGAGAGAGAGAGAGAGAGAGAGAGAGAGAGAGAGAGAGAGAGAGAGAGAGAGAGAGAGACAGACAGAGAGACAGGGAGTGAGAGAGAGAGAAATTTGACATACAATATCATAAATTGGAGAGCACAATTAAATGCTTAAAAAGCAATAAGCATAATACAAACTTTTCTGCTTGTTTGATAAGAGTGACGCTTCCTTCTTTCAGGTCAAAGATCATTGGAGTATTCCAATTTCTAGTACTGAAACAATAATAATAATAATAATAATATAATAATAATAATTATAATAATAATAATAATAATAATAATAACAATAATAATAATAATAATAAAAATAATAATAATAATAATAATAATAATAATAATAATAATAATAATAATAATAATAATGGTAACAATAATAACAACAAAAACAACAACAAAAATCGTGTCTGATTCCTCGTATGCTTGAAAATTTCTTTTGTTTGTTAAAAAGTTACAATAAATCAAAATAACAACACTACCTCATAAAGTCTAACATTGTTTAGGGCAGAAAAACTGGTAGGCCAAATTTGAAACTGCATCTTTTTTTTTTTTTTTTTCAAAAGTCAGTTTGTAACAAACATTTTTTAAAAATTAACCAAACCCCATATTACGTGATTATAGCAATGACAAAAAGGAAGAAAAGTTTCCATTTAATTTACGACGTCAAATGTGACCAAACTGCGCAAAGGTAACCAGATGCTAGAAAGTGATTTTTGAAGTAAAATTGATAGAAGATTGAATTTATTTTATTTTGTCATTTAAAGAAATTATATCTCTTGTCCTTAATAAATCATAAATTTGAAAAATTTTAAATTATGCCCATCTGCCACGACATCATATGATATCGTTGCCTTGGCATTCCATAAGGAATATAGATAATTCATCAAACAAGATGTCAGATGGCGACAGGAATCACCCATGTTGTCCAAGTGAGCAAATTTGGGGTTAATTATCTTGCAAAAGGAAAAAAAACGAAAGTGTCTGAAGCATGGCTTGAACCTGGGACCTTTTGGGTCACAGTACAGTGCCTTAACAAATCTGCCACTTGGCCCCCCCCCCCCCCCCCTTAAAACATTTTTAACCCAAATTTTATACCTATGAGTACAAATAAATTCAATATTTAGCACCTAAACAATCCCAACTTAATAATGTATTGAGGCGGAGTGGTACAAATGATGTGGACAGGTTTCCCCTCTGTCAACAATTCATAATGAATGAGACAAGAATGTGAGATAAGAGGATCACGTTGATAAGGCAAAACCGTTTAATTTAATTGAAGATTCTATTCCATGATCTCTTTTGTAATTTTTAAAAACTTGAGCTTTGCTATAGCGCAATATCCACTAAATGTGTTCAAAGTGCTTTATAATGGGTCCCTAGCCGGCAGCAACAAGTAAATGTAAGACGTGACATGACACCTGTTAGGCAATATTACGATTTTTTTCTGACAGTGACAATGCTGTTAATAGTCAGGTCCTCATTTTACACCGGAGTATGGTGATAGAATGTGAGTAAAAAGCCTTTTCCAAGGTCTCAACTATGCACTGAGCGAGTTTCGAACACAGGGTCTTCCGATCCGAAAGCGAGTGTCATACCACAAGACTACATAACCGTACACAGAGAGAGAATTTACTTCTAGTCTTCAAGCAGCAATCTTTGCATTATTTTCATTTTACCTGTATATATAACACTGGGAGGATGTTGCCACTACCAGGTGGCCAAATCCTAAGGAAACTTTAATAACTCTGTCTCGGAAATCAAGTTTCTCTGTGGCATCGTTCATAACATTTCTAACATGAATTTGTTTGCTGCCTGCGACAGTAGCCTCGTAATTTTTCCACTCAAGTCGTCTGTTAGGAAATGAAAAAGAACAAGTGAACAACAGTAAATTAGAATGTACAGATAGGTGTAAGGTCTCTGCTTGTAATCTCATACACACATTCTTCCCACCAAACCCAAGTACCAGTTAGACATTTTACAGTCATCTGGAACGACTACAAAAGACATCCAACTTTGACATTATGGCACAAAACCAAAACGTTGGAGCTCAGCTTATAACTGGTTTGGAAAGTAAGTACATAATTAATGTTTTTGTTTTTAAGGGTTTAACGGTGCTTGCAACACATTAAGGTCATATCAGCACCAGTAAAAAGAAAGAAAATGGGAAAGTAAAAAGTTCTAGAATTATAATTAAAGCACCCAAGAAAAGGTAAGACAAAGGGGAATTGGTTCAAATAGGAAACAGATGTAGATTCCAAGAGCACACTATCAAAGTACTTCGTTTGAGATCAACTAAAAGTCTCATCCAGACACAAGCACAGGTCCCCACTAAGAGGAATACAGTCAAATGTTTGCAAATTATATATAATACGTAAACAAAATATAATACAGTTCATAACAGAGAAATGATTTACAAGATTTAAAAAAAAATCATCTCCCAAAACTAACTATACATTTGACTGTTTCCCTCTCAGCCAGGACATCCAATCAGGGCCAGGACAAAACCAAGAAATCTCATTTCAAGACAAAGACAGAAAGTCAGTGGAAAACAGATATAGGGGAATAGAAGAGGCAGTAAGTACCTCCTTGCCCACTATGGGAGGTCAGTAACCCCACCCAGAAGTACATAATTAAGTCTCAAATCAATTGTTTATTAAATGCTAAAGAAAATGGGATGAACTCATAAAAAAAAAAATCCTTCAGAGTTTAACCAATTTCTGTAGTGAAGGACGGTAGTAAATTCTTGCAACCCTTTAAACAGGATACTGCTAGGCTAATGCAAAAATCCTTTCCACTAGATCTAACAGATCCACAACTACCCAATCACAGCTGAGTGGAAGGGGAGTCCGAAATAATCGTGATGACACTCAGGATTGGCCAATCCCTTTGTCTATGAAGTGAGTGCACTACCACTGAACTATCAGGACCTGAGTACCACCTTTCAGGTGATTTGTAATTAGGATTGATTTATAGTATTAGTAACAATTATTTCCTTTACCATTCACTACTACAAAGAGACATCTGTAACTTCAAATTATTCATTTCACATCCAAATACAATGAAATAAATTATCTGCCTTTAATTATCATCTTTTCAACAGTTTTAGTAATACCAATTTAAAAAAAAATAATTTCAAGATATAAAAACAGAAAATAGAAAATTGTCAAATGCAAAAGACGTCATTCATTCAAGTAACAAATGAATTGATAGTATCACAAAATACCTGATAAGGATAACCAAATTCAAATTAAAGATAAAATACATAAGTGTATGGAAGTGTAAATCATTTAACAAGAATCATAATCTTTTTTATTCAAGGAAACTATACCTTTCAACAACATTAGCAAAAATAATCTGCCCATTCCCACAAGCCCCTGCCACTTGTGTCCCATCACCTGACCATGCCAAACTGAAGATACTTCCTGTGTGTGGCTTCTCTAATGCGTAGGACCACTGAAACAGACAAAATGGAAAATTTATTTAACGTGCGGCTATATGGTCTTGTGGTATGGCACCCGCTTTTGGATCAGAAGGTCCTGGGTTCGAGCCTACTCGGTGCAATAGTTGAGTCCTTGAAAAAGGCTCTTTACTCACATTCTCTCACCGTAGTCGCTGTTACCAGCGTTGTCTCTGTTGGAAAAAAAATCGATCGAATTATCGCCAACAGGTGTCATGCCTCGCTCTGCATGCTACATGTCGTTGTTGGTCAGGGACCTTTGTAAAGTGCTGTGTGCACATTTAGTAGACATTGCGCTCCATAAAAGCTTAAGTTTCATAAACAACATTGAGCCATATCTCTTTTTTATGTCTTATTAGAGTTAGAAAGATAAATACTAGATGTTATATTCCTTTGGTTTTGGGGATGATTCAATTTTACTCTAAGGTAATAGTAAAATTATTACAAGGCCTGCCTATTATCCTTTGTAAAAAAAAATTGTAGCATTTTAGTTTTGACTGGGAGACCCAATGGGTGCATTCGATACCACTAAGATTTACTTCTATCTCTATTAAAGAAAATTGTCAAGAACTATCCAAAACAATGATGAAGGGTCAAGAGTTGGAGAGTGTGTGTGTGTACTCCTTGGTGTTTTAAGTTAAAATTAATCAAAAAGCTTTGAACGAATCCATTGGGCACATGTCTGCCCTGTTGACAGGGCAAGAACACAGGGCAGCAAGCCTAGTGTGTTGACCTTAGACATCAATTCTAAAAATAAAGGCAAAAAGAAATGGAATTCTATTTTAGACTTACTCCGCTGCTGTCACATAGCCTAAGAGTGTTAAAAGAGCCCACAGCAAACATTTCTCCATCTGGGGTCCATGAAACAGCTGTCATTGGATATTCGTGGCTAGAGCTGGAATACAATGGGCGTCCATACACATCCCAAACCTGGTGGAAATGACAATTTTAATAAATAAACATTTAATAAGAAAGAGTGCTATCTATGGAAGAACAAATCGAGGGGTGCCTGCGCAAAGGCCGTAACGTCAAAAAATTCAATTTTTAGTTTTTTACATAAATCAACTTGGGTTGGAGTAAGGTTTATTTCTACAAAAAAATATATGCAAAAATATTAATTAATTAATTTTTATTAATTAAAACACGAACACCGTAATGTTTTTAGACAGATAATGTGGCTGCCCAAAAGCCGTAGCGTGTAATACAGACTTGAGACGCTCTAAACAGTGCCTATCAGCCACTGCCCAAAAGCCTTAACAGTAACTACCGTTTTACCGCCTGCCGAAAAGGTGGAAATGCAAAGGTAAAGTTGACTGCCCAAAAACCGTATCTAGCAATAAGGCGTTTGGGCAGGCATAAAATTATGCCACCGTGGTTACAATGGCGAGCTCAATGGCCTTGACTGAATTTACGGTCTTAGAGCAGTGAAAAATATGGGGTTGGAAATGAGAGTTAGATCATCTGAAAGACCGTAATGTGACATTGTATGAGATGCTACAATGACTTTGATGCAATATTGTGTTACAATAATGTAAAATTCGACTTTTAACGTTCAAGATTGATGGTGAAAGACAATTGGGTAACACTTAATCCAAGTCTTGAAATTCCCTACCTGCCAGTATCGATTACAGGATAAGACATCACAACTTAAGGGATGGGTCAAGCTCTGGATTATGAGACGGTTTTTTTCCTTTGGCCACCATTGAACTTGATAAGTCTAACTATTACTTGACTGAATCTGCGTTTTGATGATTAAGGAAAGCAATCCTGATCTTTTTTTTTGAAATGTAATTTTCACCTCGTATGCATAGATCTCATCGTAGGGAAAGAGAGAGAGAGAGAGAGAGAGAGAGAGAGAGAGAGAGAGAGTGAGAGAGAGAGTGAGAGAGAGAGAGAGAGAGGGAGAGAGAGAGAGAGAGAGAGAGAGAGAGAGAGAGAGAGAGAGAGAGAGAGAGAGAGATGCAGACAAACAAACAGATAGGCACAGAGAGAGAAAGAGAAAGTTTTTATGTGTGTGATAGAGAAAGAGAGACTGGCAGTTAGAGAGAGAGAGAGAGAGAGAGAGAGAGAGAGAGAGAGAGAGAGAGAGAATGAAAGAGGAGGCAGAGAGAAAGAGAGGGAGAGTTAGAGAGGAGAAAAAGAGAGAG
The DNA here is from genome assembly GCF_034508935.2 of Berghia stephanieae. NCBI lineage: Eukaryota > Metazoa > Mollusca > Gastropoda > Nudibranchia > Aeolidiidae > Berghia > Berghia stephanieae. Next base: position 25,021,997 of record NC_088369.1, on the reverse strand, counting down.
AAGAGAAAGAGTGAGGGAGATTTAGTGAGAGAGGAGAACGCGAGAGTGAGAGATAGAGAGTTAGTGAGAGAGAAGAGAGAGAGAGAGAGAGAGTTGGTTGAGAGAGGAGGAAGGGAGAGAGAGATTTGGTTAGAGAGGGGAGAGAGAGTTAGTGAGAGAGAGAGAGAGGGAGGGAGAGAGAGAGAGAGAGAGAGAGAGAGGAGGAAGGGAGAGAGAGATTTGGTTAGAGAGGGGAGAGAGAGTTAGTGAGAGAGGAGCAAGAGAGAGAGAGAATGAAAGAGGAGGCAGAGAGAAAGAGAGGGAGAGTTAGAGAGGAGAAAAAGAGAGAGAAGAGAAAGAGTGAAGGAGATTTAGTGAGAGAGGAGAACGCGAGAGTGAGAGATAGAGAGTTAGTGAGATAGAAGAGAGAGAGAGTTGGTTGAGAGAAGAGGAAGGGAGAGAGAGATTTTGTTAGAGAGGGGAGAGAGAGTTAGTGAGAGAGGAGCAAGAGAGAGAGAGTGAGAGAGAGAGAGAGAGAGAGAGAGAGAGAGAGAGAGAGAGAGAGAGAGAGAGAGAGGAGTAGTGGTAGCGCATGGCTGCAACTCCAAATTCATTTCATCAACCAGCTTGGGAAGTCTTCCTCTGCCCTAAGAACTTTTTCATAGCCACCTACAGTTCTCGTTACTGGACAGCGGAGGACGCTGTGATTGCTGGTCTCTGGAGCTGCCCGACACTTTCACAGGCATAGTTGTTCCCACGATTCCATCTGCACATATTTGATGCAGTTTTGCCATGTCCTGTTAAGGCGATTTGAGGAAACCCAGTATTTCCTGGCATTTTGGAATGCAGGCATTCTTTTGGTGGGATCTTTTATGATGTTTCCTCCTTTTGGTGTTTACCCTGTTCCACATTAGCTCCAGTTCTCTTTCACTCTGAAGTCTACCATTTTTGTTAGGTGGAAAGGTCTTCTCGATTTGAGCCTTGTTGTTGAAGGTGCTCCCTTTATGATTATTTTTATAGGAGTGTTATCCGTGGCTTCATCAATTCTTGCATGTATCCTTTGATTAGCGTCTTGTGTAAGACTTGGCGATGCAATGCCTCTCAGTGTTGGGAGCCACTGAGTTGGAGTTGACTTGAGACAGCCTGTTATTATTCTCATTGATTCTCTTAATCGGATGTCAATGCGGCTTACATGTGGGCTCCTCATCCAAAAAGCATTCTCACACATAGTAGCACAGTGCCAAAGCAGACATTCTCAGTACCTGTGGTGAGGCTCCCCAGGTGGTACTTGTGAGTTTTCTCAGCAGGCTGTTTCTTTTTGCGATTCTCTTTGCAGTTCCCTCAATGTTTTCGGTAATTAGCTGTCTGTCAAATGTGAGGTATTTAGGATTGGGGTTTGAAGGAAGTATTGAGTTACCACCTATGACTTTCAATTCCTTTGTTGCTTCTCGATTATTCAAGTGGAAAATTGTGGATACTGATTTGGTGATGTTCATTTTTATTTACTACCTATCCAAGTATTGTTTCAGGAGGGAGGTGTCTTTGAGTAAAACTTCTTCAATCTCTTTCCAGTTTTTCGATCGATAGGCTAAGGCCCAGTCGTTAAGACATCCAAGTTTGAGTGCTTGGAAGTTTGGCATTTCAGAGATATAAATATTGAAGAAAGTTGGTGTTAAAACTGAACCTTGTCGTGCCCTGTTTTTAATTTTTGGTATTTTGCTATTGTTTTCTCCCAATATGACATGAAATTGTCTTGTCCAGTCATGGTAGACAGCAGTTTAAGCGTCTGTCAACAGGGAATCATTTTTGAAAGGTTTAACATCGTCCGCCTATCCAAACAGATCCGTGAGCTACAGTTAAGTCTATTAGGACTGCACCAGTTTTCTGGGGGTTTTTTTCTCTCAAAGCCTGCTTCAATGTATGAGGTCAGTGCAAGGACCTGTTCACGTCTGATTATTTGTAGTCTAAAGCCCGTTTGTTATGGCAGTGCGCAGGGATTTACAAATGAGTTGATTCACTCTAGTACAATTCTTTCCAGGAGCTTGTATAAGCAACAAAGTAAAGATATTGGTCTGTAGCTGGATGGTTCAGTCATTGGTTTGTCTGGATTTAATATGGCTATTACTTTGGCATGTTTCCAAATTTGTGGGTATGTGCCCTTGTCCATGATGTCTGTCATAGTATTTGCCAGCCAGTTTATTGTTTCTGGTCCAAAGTTAGTAATCATGTCGGGGTATAACTCATCAATGCCAGCAGTTTTGCCATTTTTCAGAGAGAGAGAAAAAAAAAAAAAGAGAGAGAGAGAGGGAGAGAGAGAGAGAGAGAGAGAGAGAGAGAGAGAGAGAGAGAGGGAGAGACGAGAAAGAGAGAGAGAGAGAGAGAGAGAGAGAGAGGGAGTTAGTGAGAGAGGAGAAAGAGAGAGATTTTGTGATAAGGAGAGAGAGAGAGAGAGAGAGAGAGAGAGAGAGAGAAGAAAGAAAGAAAAAGAGAGAGAGAGAGTCAGTGAGAGAGAAGAAAGAGAGAGAGAGAGAGTTAATGAGAGAAGAGAAAGAGAGAGTCAGTGAGAGAGAAGAGAGAGAGAGAGAGAGAAAGAAGAGAGAGGAAGAGAGAGAGGAGAGAGAGAGAGGAGAGAGAGAGGAGAGAGAGGTGTGGAGTTGTTGAGTCCCTCTTTGGACGAATTACGATTATTTGCATCAGAATGAATGTTTACTATAATTTTTAAAGTCAAAAATGTGTTTAGAGCTCTGTTATTTTCTTTATTTTCTCAGTGTTACGGTGTCATTTCGTAGTCTTTGAACAAAGTACATCAGTCATTCACTCCTGCCCAAACACCGTATCGCAAGTTACTGTGTTATGGCAGGCCAGAATTACGCTTAGTTGTGGTTTTTATTGCACCGTATCACTAGTTACAGCTTTTGAGCAGAATGTGTTTAGGGTAATTTCTCTTGACAGCTCTGTCTTATTCCCGGTTACGGCTTTTGGGCTGCCAAACCTCCACATGAGAACGGGATAGGCGGCATGCACTATGCAAGTAACATGATGTACGGTAAATGGGCAGAGCGATACTGTGACATTTTTCAAAAAATGTCCCTGCACAAAAGCCGTAATGAAAATAGCTACGTAAAATGCGTCGTTTTATTAAAAATGACAATATAAAAGTGACAGAGGTCCTGACAATCAAGCAGACTATATAATCACGGTTGTATTGGTATAAAAATCATCACGATAGTCTTTGGTTAACTATTTAAATTCCATCCGCAAAGTTTTGATTTGCTCTCCTGAAAAATCAACAAAATCATCGTTACGGCTTTTGCGCAGGCACCCCTCGAAATACTGTCATATACTTCCAGAAGAAAAGGTTGAAAAAAAAAATCCATTGATTAATTAAAAGAATAAAAATGATTATGATAAATGTTCAAATCGAACTGTGCAAAAGTGTAGTAATATAGGCTTCTTTCATGATTTATTAGTTGAATCATTTTAAGTACACAACTTATCACTACAGTAAAAAAAAACCAAACGAATTAATCAATCTTTAGCCATGAAAAAATACATTCATTCCACCCCTTTAAGTCAAATTCTTAGATATTTGATAACCAATTAGTTGATTCACCATTCTAATACAGTTGTGTTTTTTCTTCATCTGCTAATATGACAATTTTGACGATAAAATTAATTGGATTTCTATTCATATGCACCAAAAAGTTATTGCAGATGACAGTCAGCTGTCTTTTCAACCTCTATTTAAGCCAATGAATTGAGCAAATGTATTATACATTCTTTGAATAGAATTTTGATTCAATGGGTTCAAAGCATTATTCAACGAGTATGCTTAAACTAAGAAATGACAGGCTTTTCCAAGATTAGGAGTGGAATAATTCCACTTATTTTCGGATTGTTATGTACATTGCAACTCAGATTTAATAAGCTCAGATCCAAACAGATATTATCTTTTAGCCATTGGCATTGGATCCACATTTCAATGTGCAGTAAAACATATTATTCAACATTTCTTAGCACAACATATTCTTCACAACAACAACAACAACAAAAAAAATAAATAAATAATAATAATAATATTAATAATAATAATAATAATAATAATAATAATAATAATAATAATAATAATAATAATAATAATAATAATAATAATAATAATAATAAAAAATGACAAGAACATGATATTTCATAATTTTTAAATTGTTTTCACCTTGTATTTTTTATCCTCAGCTCCAGATAAAATAAGCTTATTTACTGGATTCCAATCAACACTCAAGATGATGCCTTCGTGAGCTTTCCACTGTCAAAATAAACAAAAGTAATAAATTCAGAGTATAAAAACAAAACTCACACACACTCCAATATTTTGCCTCGTCTTTTTAATATTTTCCTTTAATGTCAAGATCAACAATGAATTTGTTAATAGATTATTCCCAAAATCGTCCCAAAAAAATGAAAGCCAAATAATAGAATTAATTGAGTTGTAAAATAACATTTTTTAAAACAAATCTTAATTTATAGAATTCCAAAATTCCAAAGAAAGTTTGAGAAAGTGTGCCTTGTAATTAAAAAAAAAAGAAAGAAAGAAAGTTATAATGAATCAAATAATTTTCTTCCCCCCTTCCTTCAATCATTTATATATATATATATGTATAGATGCTTGATTTTTATTACAATGTCTACGTCTTTCTATCTGCTTGCCTACCTTTCTATTTTTCTCTCTTTTTATACCAAAACAAAAATGCTGAATACAAATAAAAAGTTCTCAATCTAAAACTTTTAATCTATCTATCTATCCATCAAAAAGTGGAGCACTATTATTTCATGGTTTTAGTTTTTATGATTTTATATCTATCTATTCATTGATCTATCTATCTATCAGATCGAAGCTATCCAAACAAAAAGTAATCATTGTACCATGTGAGGTTTGGCATTGGCCTGCAGTGGTTTCACCACCAACTGTTTGCCATTTGTAAAAAGGACTTGATCTGATTCTGGACCCCAGGCCACACCGTAAACTGGGATACCTGAAGTAAAAAAATTATTTAAAAATTAAAAAGGAAAAAAAAAAAAAAAAAAAGATGGGATGACAAATATTGTATGACTTTCATGTAACACTAAAATATCTTATGTTATATCCCTGTGAACACAACAGCAAAACAAGCAATTTTTATATTTTTTTTTTTTTTTGATTTTTTTTTTTTTTGTAGCTTTACTTTTTAGAACCTTAAAATTGAAAGCCCATCTTCACTAAAATAAAATTTTACAAAGAAGTATATATTTAAAAAGCCATTTCTTTCCATCACCCTAGAACAGCAAAAAGAAAAAAAAAAAAAAGAAAGAAAGAAAATAAAAGAAAAAATAAACTTGTAGGCTAAATCTAATGCTTGAGCCCAGATGTTCTAAATGACGGTGAAAATGATATCACAGTTATACAAATAATAAAGTCAAAACCTTTTTTTAAAATAGGGGCTGGCATTTGAATTCTGAAGAGAAAGATAAAGTGAGTAAATGTGACTCATATATAAGGGAACAACACAAAACAAACAACGTTTCGGCCCTTGGCCTTTGAATTGCATTCTGAAAAGCAATTCAAGGGTTGTGAATAGAAAACATTTTTTTTAAATACCAACAATTGATATAACATAAAATGAGTATCATTGTAAAAGCCTTAAATGGCAACATTTCAATTTATCTACTTTTCCAAAAATTGATCTGATCCCCTTGCTTATCTCATTGTCTGTTTTTATTACCATAAAGTAAACAAATAATGTTGAAAGAAGCAAAGATATCGAAGAAACTTTTAAAAAATATTTGAAAAATAATAACATTTCGTCAAAATCCTCATCTCTAACTCTAAGGCTGTAAATTCATGCATTTAGACCTGTAAATGAGCTCGATAAAAATTGACTGAAACTCTTCGTAATTCGTAGTGGGAAAATCAAAAAAATCAAAATAAATAGTAAACAGCAAGCTCACTTGAGCAAAACAAAGGCAGAAAACTAATTTGCGAGGGAATTAATTAGGCTACTTACCATTGTTCCTTATAATTAGGTACCCAATCATCAGTGAAGAAACTATCTAGAAACGGTCAACCAGTTTGTTTACAGTATGAGGCAATCGAGATGTGCTTGTAGCAATCATTTAACTTTCGATTTGAAGGTGTCTACATAACGCACTTCCGGCGTTCTAATTTTTCTTTTTCATACTTTTACTGTCCTCCAGGTAAATGTGGTCAATTTTCGCTTAGACGAAACAGTGAAATTTATAGCTTAGCCGCTCAGTTAAAATTGGCTACCATTGGGATCACGACAGGTTTGGAAAGTGAGAAAATAATTTCACGAAGGCTGTGTGAAAATACACGGCAATTCTAAAAAGTGTCGCTTAGCCTTAGCAATATATCTATCGTTAATATAAACGGCCCATGAGCTATGCGTAGCACTGTGGAACATTTCTAATTAAGCTTACGGTCATTCGACTGCGATTAATGAATTCTTTCTTTATTCAATTCTTTCTTTCCTTTTTAAAAATATTTGAATTTGACAAATTGACTGATTTCAGTTAATTGACTAAGAATTTACAGGTCTATGCATTATACTGATTACGTTGAGTAAATATATATTTACAAAACAGTCATGACTTGTATGGTTGGTGAGGATAAAGTTAACATAAACTCACTGTTTTGTGTCAAAGTTGATCGTAGCATTCCACTCCTGGACCAAATCTTAACCTGTCCATCTTCCCCTGCAGTAACCAATGCAGTGCCATCATAGCTCCACCTACCACATAACACAGCACCTTTGTGTGCATCAACACTTTTCTCCATCCTGCCAGCACGAGTTATCAAATGAAATTTTCCTTGAAAAGTAGATTAGAAGATAGTATTATCAACTATTATGAACTGGAAAATAATTGAATGGAAGAAAAACATTTTAAGTTTTAATATATAAATAGTAAAGAACAATGCTATAAGAAAGGCAATTCCAGCATTCTTCAGTGAGATAAGACATACTTTGCAGCTTACTTGCAGTTCATTGATTATATCTTGCACTATGTGGTCTTGCAGTATGACACTCGTCTTTGGATTGAAAGGTCCTGGGTTCCAGTCCCACTCTGAACGGCACATGGTTTAGTCCTTGGAACAGATTCTTTACTCACACTCTCTCACCCTCTTCAGGTTTACAATGAGTAACTGGCTGTTAAAAGCATTGTCTTTGTTGAAAAAAATGGTAAGATCACCCAGCAGACATCATGTCTCGTCCTACATGTTATGTGTTGCTGTTGGTTAGGGACCCCTTATAAAGTACTTTGAGTATGCTTCGTGGATATTCTGCTATATAAAAACTCAAGTTGTAGCTAGCAGGAGAGAAAGGTTGCAATATCTCATATAAAGCACCTCGCCCAATACTAATGTGACAGGTTAAAATCTGTGTACTGTTTCTTTTCCTGGCCCCTTTGTCAACTGAAAATGATTGGAAGCTAAGTCTGTTAGATCTGGTAGTAAGTACTAATAACAACAAACTAGTCTCTTACTTAAAGAGCCATAACCAATTGTCACTGTTCAATCAGGGAACATACATACATAAATAAGTAAAATGAATAAAATTTCCTTTATTCATCCCGATGGGGAAATTTGTCTTTAGGGTCTATTCCAAGGGAAGACTGGAATAACTCAGGCGTCAGCCGCAGTGCAGCGCCGCAAAGTGAGCTAGGGTGAGGTTACTTGCTCAAAGCCACACAGCGCGGCGGGTGATTGAACTCGGTACCTTTCTGGTATGAAGCAAAAACCGTACTGCTGAGCCACGCTGTCCCATGCATACATACTTACAGAGAAACCTCGTAAATGACAATGCCACCTCTTCACTCACACAGTGGGGTGAAAACTATCAAGGCAGTGGCAGACTAGACATGGCAATAAATAGGATAGTGGTTTCTCTGTATGTAAGTCCAGTGGTTCAATCCTCGTGAAACGAAAATAAACTATGGCTCTTTAGACCTAATATAGATAATAGACAAAGTAAAGGTGACAAATTCAGTGACTCACAACCAACTAATCTATGATCTTAAAAAAATAGCATAAATCAATAAAACAACTGACTTAATTCTTCAAACCAAAAACTTCAATTCATCCACCAACAACTAGAAGTATTTGATTTTTTTTTTTTTAATTGAACCAATATCCACTAAACATGCTCAAAGCGTTTTACAAGGGTCCCTGACCTACAGCAATATTTAACATGTAGGACGGGACATGATGCCTGTACTGTTAGGCGATAGTACAATTGTTTTCAGACAGAGACAATGCTGTTAACGGTCAGGTACTCATTTTACACCTGAGTACGGTGAGAGAATGTGAGTAAAGAGCCTTTTCCAAGAGAGACTCGAACCCAGGACCTTCCAATCTGAAAGTGAGTGTCATACCACAAGACCACATAGCTCAAATTAAATGCAGAACAACACAGCGTAATTTACCATCTGTGGAAGTGAGGACAAAGACATCAGATACAGCTTTCTTCCCACCACCACCACCCATGGCAGACTTTGGAAACCAATGCATGCTGGTTGGGTAGCAATCTTTTGGCAGATCAAGAACTGTTGCAGTTTCATTGTTGGTCAAATTCCAGCGTATAACATGGTGATCATCAGCACTAGAGAAAAGCTCATCAGGTGATGTCCACCCAACACAACTTGCAAGTTCGGAATGTAAGTATTGTTAAGGAAAATGTATATTATCATGTATTTGTAAATGTGGTGTTGTAAAAAGCTTTCTAGTATAGAATGCTTCTTAAAATGCTGCTTAGTGGGAATGAAAATTGAAATACTGATATTATCTATATTAATGGTTAATCTATACTTCCTTATGGAAAAAGATTTACCTGTCAACAAAATTACATTTTGAAATAATGAGGAGGGACGACTCGCTGTTATTTCAAGTTTGAATCCATCGAATACTTATGTATCATATATCTATGAATGCCTTTAAGTATATGTGTATTATTATCGTATAATAAACACCTATGTATTATATATACTATAACCTATTACATTTGATGTGTAATCACGGGTCTTCCGTGAGTGCCGCCTGTATGTGGAAGTTCTTTATGAAATCCCACAAGCGTACAAACATGCTTTTATTTCTATGGTGTGGGAACGTATTTATTTCTGTTTCAATGTTTGTTGTTGTTTGGCTATTGAGTTGTTGTTGTGAATTGTTTTCATGTTAGGTGTCACTGTTAGTTCAATTCACTGTTATGTGTTATTTCTTCCCTGAGTTTATGACGTCACAATGGGTATAAAAACGGGGTTGCATTCATTTCAAAAGCCCTTCTTACTACTTAACTATGGATTGTTGATTGAAACTAAGTCAAGTGTTGACTCTGATTTTAATACTATTACCGGATGGACATTCCAAATTCCCGGACTTCGCGTGATGCCTTGATTTTGATACATGGCATTTTTAACCGCCCATATATGTCCTTTACATATATGGAGAACGCCCACTTCGGTGGAGAATTTTTCTTTATTATTTCCTATAATTTACCTATCCTGAACTAGATGGAGAAATCCGTTCACGACAATGGTGTGTAGACTCAGTGTAGAGGCAGAGGCCCAATTCCTCTCTACTCAGTTGACTCAATTCGTTTGTACCAAACTTCTTTCCTTCTTGTATATTTAGTACCTTTGCTATTAGTTATTAGGTAAATTCGTATAGAAAGAAGAATCATGTACGCCAATGAAATTAGATCTGGATATAAGGTTCAAAGAGATCAAGATAAACAACACACACACTCACACTGCAACCATCCCAATTATTTGGACCCCAAACGTACAACTTCAATAGCACAAAACTACGTAATAGCAAATCAAGAAAGGCTCCAATTAAATACATTTGTAACAAAAAATGTTTAGTGATCAGTAAAAAGGATATGTTTTGGTTCCTTCTGTAATGTTGTCTTGAACCTCATGTTTTATCCCACAGATTCTGGACACAAAAATGTGGTAACTGAGGTAAACAATTTCACAGGAAAATTCAGATTCCGGTATGCCGTTTGTGCTCATGCGCAACGATTGTTCTAAAATTTGTGAAGTCCTCCGGGCATTAAAAACTTAAATTCAAGCTTTTTATGAAAGAAAATTATTCCGTGATATTATTGTTTTAGAGAAATAATAACAGATCAGCTTTCGGAAAGCTTTATCCTGTATATGCCCATGCTAACGTTTATCATAGTACCTTAATTTTTAAATGACGTTTCTCTTCATTTGCATTCCGATCAAATTGGAGGAAATAATATACAATTCGGTTACGCATGCGCGGAAATGATTTGTTTTCTTTAGATACAAAATGGTGGAAAAGCAGAGTCTGAGTGGTCAACGAAATCGTCAATAAGTTTGTTCTTGGTATGTGCTTGTGAAAAGACACATCTCGTCAAAATGAGTTCAACAAGCCGTGACAATGAAATGAAATCACCAAGCAGAACGTCGATCAATGTAAAAATACCATCGTTACCCTCAGGTCAAAGTGGACCAGCCAGTCATGGAACTCACACACCAGAGAGCAGAGTTTCGATGCCTGGATCTGTGGACTTCCCAGGGTCTGAATGTGGTACTCAAGGACCCCAACGATCGCATTATTCCAAAAATAGATCAACCATGTCTCCGACCAACTCTCAAAGCCAAAGTTTAAGACACGGCGCTCAAAATGAGAGAGAGTAAGTACTGAATTTATTTTTACTCCATATTGTTGCACCATTCCTCCACATTTCAATTTACTAATTTACTTTATTTAAATAATATTTCATGGATTAGGCGAAACAAAAGAGGCATGTAATGTATTATCCGAATGTTTGGGAGTTCCGATAGCTCAGTTGGCAGAGCTCTTGCTTTTCACTCAAAGTCTCAAAGGGACTCTGATCAATCCCGGGTGGGAAAGATTTTTTTATAAAAAATTTTATACCCATGTCCACTCAGCAGTGATTGGGTTGCTGGGTCTGTTAGATCTGGTAGAAACCACTTTGCGTTAGAATAGCAAGTAATTGGTAATGTCCGTTTCATGCTTTAGATAGAGACCGTGATAAACTAATGGCACTGAAGTCTAAAGGACTACTATTGTCCAATTATTTTTACTTGATATGTTGAGATCAACTTTTAATAGTTTGATAGATGCCTCAAAATGTTAATAAATAGCTATATAGCGAATAACCACTTCATTAATAATACAGAATCATCCGATACAATCCTGCTACAAGTAAAATTTCATTCACTTTCTCCATGCATAGGTTTTATTTACGGAAGTGTTGAGACAGACGACAATTGTGGTCCAGAGGAATCATTCTTCTTATGTATCTCTTCGGGTAGACATGGATGCATTAAAGCTTGCTCGAAATAATTCTGACATACCTATAACTTGAACTTTTATATAGCGTTATATCTACTTAACATGCTCAAAGTGCTTTATAAAGGGTCCCCAACCAACAGCAACACGTAACATGAAGAACGTGACATAACGCCTTTTATGGGATATTATAATTTTTTTGGACCGAGACAACGCTGTTAACGGCCACGTACTCATTTTACACCTGAGTACAGTGAGAGAATCTGAGTAAAGAACCTTTTCCAAGGACTCAACTATTTGCTGAGTGAGGCTCAAACCCAGGACCTTCCAATCTAAAAGCGAGTGTCTTACCACAAGACCACATAGCCGCACATATGAAAACATAAACCTATTTTCCAACCAAACTTGTCTTGGGGGGTGTGATTGAATGAACTAGACAATGACTTTGTTGATCGCTTTTCTAATGTTTTAATCAGGTTTAATTTGGCTACATTTAATTTTAATTCTGAAAGTAAAGGAACAAAAGAACAATTACTGGATAATAGTGATGAACTTAAATAACAGGCGGATAAGAATTTCTCTTTTTGACAGACGTCTTGGAATAACAAAAAGAGGATACATTTTTTAAACTTAGGTGTAAAATGAGGACCTGGAAAAATTGTAATATCGCCTAAACAGGTGTAATGACTTGTTATGTGTTGCTGTTGATCAGGGACCCTTTGTGAAGCACTTTGAGCATGTTTAGTGGATATTGCGCTATATAAAAGCTCTGGTATTTAGCTCTGTCCTATCATCGAATTGTTAGAACTGAAAAAGGAGAATTTGGTATAGTATTGTACTGTGTGAAGGGTATGACCATGACCTTTTTTAAAATTTCAGAGCTGTTGTTTTTTCTTCATCTTTTCATAGACTTATACGTCAAGCTGCTGCATTAGTTATTGAAAGAGCATGGATCAGTTATAGAGATCGCCAGATGTTTAGATTGTTAAAACACTCGGTCTGTGCTGCTGTAAGTACGATAAGGGAATTTTTTTCTGATTTATTGATAATATGATCTATATCAGGGGTCTGAATAGCTCAGTTGGTAGAGCACCCACTTCACATGCAAAGGGATCAAGATCAATTACGGGTGCAGTTGAGATTTTTTTTCTGACCCCTCACTGTCATCTGCATTTTTTGCCAAATTGGGACCTAAAATTTGCCAAAAGTTGCCAAAAAAACCCCCAAAATTTGCCAAGAAATTTGCCAAAAAGACCAAAATTTGCCAAAAAATTTGCCGAGAAGAGCAAAGCGTTTCAGTAAAAATTAACACGCGATACAGAAAACAATATATATAAAAGACAATTTATTACATTTAAGGAGGCTACATTTATTTATTTACACAATAGCGTTGTTACAAAGATTTTAAAGGATCATTATCCGTAGAGAGTAGCTTCCCTTGGTTTGGGCCCAGGCAAAGCTGCAACATTTCTCAAGTTTTGCACTTTTTTTTTCGTTATTTTGTTTTCGCTTCTTTTTTTTCCCCAAAATTTGCCACGTGATTTGCCAATTTTCCCAAAATTTGCCACGATTTGCCAATTTTGGGAAATTTGCCAAAATTTGCGGATCGCCCTGATATTTGCGGCCGCGCAGATGACAGTCTTAATAGTGATTTGGTAGCTGGGTCTATTAAATACTTTGCAATAGACTAGTGTCCTAGCCAAAGGAAAGCAAGCAATTAGTATTGTCCATTTCACGTTATAGAGACTGGGATAAACTCCAACTCCATGGACCATTGGGTCTAAGGACCACTTAATAATCTATGTCATTTTATATTTTATGATGTGAAGATATTAAGGAAAAAAGCTAATTATTGTGTGAATTTTATGTCTTTTAAAGATAATGATTTTTATCTGAATAAATTGCTTAGTTTTGATAATTTTCTATTTGTGTACAATCATCGATTCTTATTACTTCTACTTTGAACTGCTGTATGATTCTCATTTAATCACCCCTTGCTCAGACTTGAAATGAATTTTTTGGGACCTCTTCTTTAATCAATGAATGAAATAAAAAGCACTGTTAGTTGCTTCTTTTGAGGATCCAAATGATTTAATAATTTGTCTGTGTAAATATAATTCATAATTCCATGTATATTTAGAATTTGCATTAATAATAGAATATGAACCCAGTTCAGACATAAACACTTGCTACTTATGAGTCAATTATTACAAGACGAAAACATTTAAACTGTGTTCACCTGATGTTTTACATCACAAGAAATGTCAGACATTGTAAACGTGTTTTCTTTTCTTTTTTTTTTCAGGAAAATTCATTATCATGTGAAATTTTGCGCAAAGTATCACCAACTGAGGCAGAATTTTTGGCAGATAAAAGCCAACAAGTCAGAGTAAGATTCAGGTTAGTTTAATCATTTTTATAGAATACCAATATAATTACAACAAAAAAAAGTGAGTGGAGGAGGCACTTATGTTGATGATGGATAAGAAATTAAATGAGTAGAAAAATGTCAAAGGGCATCCCGACTGTAACAGTCTGGTCATGGATTTAAAAATAATATTAAATGAAAATAAATGAATAAATGAAATTCCCTTTATTCATCCCATAGGGAAATTTTGTCTTTGAGATCTATTCTTAGGGAATACTGGAATAATGCAGATGGCAGCTGCTGTGCAGCGCTGCAAACTGAGCTAGGGCGATTGACTTCCTTAAGGCCATACAGCTCAGCAGGTATTTGAACTCGGTATCTTTCGATTATGATGCAAAGATCGTAATGCTGAGCCATGATAAAACACCCTCTCGCCTCTAAAATAGTTTCTACTCAGTTCATTGCTTTTTATCATAATTACAACAAAGAGTAGTCAATTATTGTAATCATGATTTTGAATTGGGTAAGCAAGGTAGATTTTGGAGGATACTCGTAGTCAATGACGACTATGATTGAGTGATTTGAGATTATCAGATAAACATTTTTCTTCCTTTCACAATTCTATAATTAATTGTAAATGTACATTCATAGGTACGGTAAACATTTATCTTTTAACCTTAAGAGTAGTTTCTTCTTTAAGTCCTTGGTGGTTAGTGAGCAGGAAAAATAAGCATTGGTAGAATGAATTATAAAATGCTTCAAGATTTAAAGTATTGTTTTGCCCCTCGGCTCCATTGCAAAGTATTGGTTCCACTAATTTCTATTCATTACTCATAGTTTATACAAACTCTAATTTTTACAAGCAATAACATTCAAATTTTGGTACTCTTTATAAAGCTTTTCTCTGTTCAGGCGCATAATGTACTGTTGTAAACTTCATTTTTGAAAGAACTCGATAACGAACTTGATTTTTTATTTTATTTTTATTTTTTCTCTCTTTTTTAACTTTTGTTTTTCACCCAGATTTGGAGGGACTGAATTTCCACCTATGATTTTCTTTAAAATTTTTATCCACAATACTCATCAAAAAGTAAAATACATCAGTGGTCGTAAGATGATCAAGCCGGCTACAGAGGTATGATACTCGTGTGTCAAAAGTTAAGAGCTAAGCCTTATTTTCTTTTTTTGGCAAATTACACAGATGGATGATGTGTATTTGTAATCAATTGCCTATACAGTGATAGGATTCATTTGTGTCAATATTTAAATGCTAAGCTCTTTTTTTTTACTATTTAGACGGAAACACAATATGTATTCAAAAATTTACACGTGGCATGGTTCTAGAGCTAAGCTTTTTTTCACAAACTACACAGACGTGTGATATGTAATCAAATGTCTATATTTGGCATAATAAAGTCACGTTGAAGTTGAGGCATATGTCAAAAAACTGACCTTCTGTATACTTATGTCAAATGATGAGAATAATAGAATGTATGTTTGTTTTGTTTTGTTTTATTACTAATAATAGTAATATTATTATCATTATTATTATTATTATTATTATTATTATTATTATTATTATTATTATTATTATTATTAATTATTATTTATTATTATTATTATTACATATATATATATATATAAAATATATATATTGTATTTTTGTTTGTTTTTTTTTTTGTTTTTTTTTTTGTTGTTTGTTGTTTTTTTTTGTTTGTTTGTTTGGGGTTTTTTTGGGGTTTTTTTTTTGGGGGGGGGGGGGGGGGGGGTTGTGGTAAAACTATTTATATACTTTCCATTGGAGCATTCTAGGTTATCTTAATGTGTAGTTTTCTGGATATTAAATTCAATCTCAATTTCTTCTCCAATCCAACATCACACCACAATGAGGCATTGGGTCGCATGTATGTGTGCAAATGCCATGTAGAAATGATGCTATTGTGAAAATTAAACTTAGATTTTAATATATGTCAAAAATGAAATGAGATTGATTTTCATATTATCAGATAGATCTTGACATATATAATATCTTGCCACCACACACAGGCTGCTGAAGATTCATTACGTCAGATGGGAAACCGAATGTTTTATGATCAGATGCTTCAAGACACGATGCGTCAACAACAATGTGCTGTCAATGATGAAGTGGATGTTACTACACTTAAAGATTATATGCAGGTTTGTATATTAGGGGGTCCCGATAGCTACGTTGGTAGAGCATTCGCTTCACAATCAAAATGACGGAGATCAATCCTGGGTGCAGTTGAGGTTTTTTTTCTAACCCCCCTGTCCACCCAATAGTGATTGGATAGCTTGGTCTGTTAGGGGCAGCGTGGCTCAGTGGTATGGTCTTTGCCTCCTACCCGAAAGGTACCGAGTTCAATCACCCGCCGCTGCGTTGTGTGGCCTTTAGCAAGTCACCTCGCCCTAGCTCACTTTGCGGCGCTGCTCTGCGGCTGACGCCTGGGTTATTCCAGTCTTCCCTTGGAATAGACCCTAAAGACAAATTTCCCCATCGGGATGAATAAAGGGAATTTTATTTTTTTTATTTTATTTTATCTGGAAAAAGTACTTTGTGATAGACTAGCATCCTATCCAAAGGGTAACAAGCAATTGCATTTGTAAATTTCATGCTATAGAAACTGAAATAAACTCGGGTTCCATGGGCCTTAAGGCTCTGAATGACTACTTTTTTTAAAAAATAATAATAATAATAATGCTGAAAACTTATATAGCGCTATAACTCCGAGACACCAGACTCTAAGCGCTTAAATTACAAATTACTTTGGCTGAAACATACTCATTCACACACACAAGCACACACACACACATACACACACACACAACACAACACACAACACAAACCAAACCTATCTTGCTTCTCATACCATCTACTAAAATCGAAACAAATATGTTTTAAGCGAACGTTTAAAAATAGACAAAGATTCTTTTTCACGAATGCTCTGCGGTAAGGCGTTCCAAATAGAGGGTCCGAAATGAGAAAAGGATCTCATTCCAGCATTTTTCTGAATTCGAGGGACAACTAGTTTTGTGAAATCACTGGCCGAACGTAAGGGGCGGGGTTTTGAATACGGTATCTTTCAATTAGTTCTGAAAGGTAGGAAGGGGCAGTACCTTCAAGACAACGATACACTAAAACACAAGCTTTGAATTTAATTATTTTCCCAACAGGCAGCCAATGCAGGTCATGAAGTAGAGGTCCGGCAGAGTCGCACCTACGCTTCATGAATACTAGTCTGGCAGCGCTGTTTTGGACAATCTGAAGACGTTTCAGATTGTATTGCGAAACGCCAAACAACAGAGCATTACAATAATCCAATTTCGATAGTACGAGGGACACAACCAGGTGCTTGGTCACATCCTCAGATATGAACCGTCTAATGGAAGCAATCTTTTTTAGTTGGAAAAAGAGAGATCTAACCAAATTATTAACCTGATGCTCCATCGACAGTCCAGAGTCTAAGTCTAAGAATGTGCCAAGGTTTTTCACTTTGTCAACAATTTGAATAGAGGCATCCCCCAACTTCAAATCTGTTTCACTTTTCCACTTCCTGTTCCCCACATACAGCACCTCCGTCTTATCATCATTCAGTTTCAGTCTGTTCTCATTCATCCATTTCTTAACACTTTGGATACAATTTTTACTATTGGCTGACACTTCTTGTAAATTTCTCGTATTGGAAACGCAGTACAATTGCGTATCATCAGCGTATTGATGGTAAGACAGACCAAAACTTCTGATGATTTTAGACAGAGGGCCAACGTACAAAACAAAAAGAACGGGTCCAAGTACTGAACCCTGGGGAACCCCACAATCAAGAAATATTTCCTCCGATCTATATTCATCCACCGTAATAATCTGTTTACGATTAAACAAATATGACCTAAACCAATCAAGCGCTGCACCAGACACGCCATAAGTAATTTCAAGACGTTTGAGGAGAAGATTGTGATCAATAGTATCAAAAGCAGACGATAGGTCAAGCAAATTCAGCAAAGAACATGAACCATTGTCTATAACAGAGAGGAGATCATTAACAACCCTAACAAGTGCGGTTTCCGTCGAATGATGTTGCCGATAAGCAGACTGAAATTTTTCTTCAAGACAATTATTTTTAAGATGAGATAGTAATTGTTTCAAAACAAGCTTTTCTAAGATCTTAGAGAGAAAAGGAAGATTAGAGACAGGGCGATAGTTTTTTAAGTTCTCTTTATCGAGATCAGGTTTTTTCAAAAGGGGTTTGACATGAGCAACTTTGTAAATGTCTGGTACAGCACCTGACTGCAACGAATTATTAACAATACATGTAAATGGTGTTAAAATTACATCAATGCATTTTTTTAAAATGGCAGTATTTAAGGGGTCTAAATCACAACTTTTAGTTGGAGGCGACATAATGCAATCACATAAGTCAGCTTCAGTAATCTTTGAAAAATGTGTTAATGAATCACCATGAAACGTGTCAAATGTTGTATGGATCGATTCAGACGAGAGTTCTTTCCTGATGGTATCCGTTTTTTCTTTAAAATATTGACCAAAGCGAGTTGGTAGATCTGCACGATCGATTAAAGATGGGAGAGCTGGTTGCGTCTGTTGTCCCAGCAGTTCCTTGGTCAAGGCAAAGAATTGTCTCGAACATCCCACGTTTTTGAGGCTTTCTTCATAGAATTTCTTTTTTGGCCCTGAAATTGACGGCTTTTGCATCATTTCTAGCCGCGATGTATCGCTTCTTATCGACAGCATCTCTGGACTTGAGCCATTTTCTTTCTGCCCGCCTCCTGGCTAATCCATTCAATTTTATTTCGGTATTATACCAGGGTGCTTGACGTCTCACTCTTACTGCTCTAGTTGTTAAGGGAGCATGCTTATCCACCGTACCAACAATTGACTCGTGGAGACCATTCGCATCATGTTTATTTTTAACGTTATGGTCAAGGTCTTGTTTAAAAATGTTCATGTTTATATTCTTCAAATTACGAGATGTTATCATCTTTTTTACTTCGTGCTTCATTGGAAATAAAACGCAAAACACAATTAAATGATGGTCAGAGATTAATTTATCAATATTTGAGACAGGTGAAGAGAGAGAATGTTCAATGTCTGTAATGACATGATCTATTGTGTGTCCATGGTTGTTTGTAGGACCGCTTACAAGTTGAATATAGTTGTTTGTGTCAATAATCTCCCGAAATACTTTCGATTCATTTTTGTTTCCGAAATAATCAATGTTAAAATCACCCATAAAAATATTATGCTTTTTGTTAATGGATTGCATAGACATAAATTCTCCCAACTCAGATAAAAAATCAATTGTTGATATTTTGTTTTGTTGGCTTGGTGGTTGGCGGTAGACACAGTGAAACAACTTTTTAAAACTATTTTCATGAATGGCAAATCCAGCGTATTCAAAACTTCTAAAATTTTCATGGTGAAATGATATCTTGTCAAAGAGTGACAAGTTGTAAATAATTGCAATTCCACCTCCTTTCCTCCCAATGCGTGGAAATGATTTAATACAAAAGCCTTCGGGTGTAATTGCTTTCATAATTGGATCATCATATGAATGATTAAGCCATGTTTCCAAGATGACAAAAATAGTAATTTTATGATCTTCAATAATGTCGATTATGTCTTGAGTTTTATTATGACACGATCTAACATTTAGTAATCCAATTTTTAAACTGGTATGATCACTACGTGCAGGTTGTTGTTGTTGTTGTTGTTGTTGTTGTTGTTGTTGTTGTTGCTCAAGACGGTGCTGTTGCTGCGAGTTGTTGTCATGGTGGTCGTTAATTTCATACTGACTGTCACGGACAGTGTTGACATTTGACAAGGAACGGTGAGGATTACTCATTGAAGTGATTAGATTGGATGGGGGACGAGTGTTGATAAATTGAAGCGAGGATCGAGGTCGTAGGGGGTGGGGTTGGCCGATGACCAATGACGGTGGTTATAGGGCGTTGTTTTCGTCTACCCCCTCTGAGTCTGTTCATAAAATTAGTATTATAAATAGATCGATGTACACGGTAGTTGTTAAAAGTTGTAAAATATAGCACAGTGAATAAAGTTTCCAATATGGCTGTAAACAAATAGCAGTTTAAAACTATGTTCGACTTTGGAAAATCCATACTTAAATTTTAAAATTTTAGAAAAATCCTCTGTTAGAAATCGTTAAAATGTTTATCAATAAAACCACAAGACTATCACAAATCAGATGGTATTAAAATCCAGGCGAAATGTCAGATAAAAATCACTCAAAACACGTAAATGAAAGAGCCAACAAAAACAAGACTCGCCGGTCAGGCGTGTTACATAATAAATTTTTTAATATTAGACGTGAGTAGAGAAGTGCTGGAGGTTATTAGAGTATAAAAACTTTTTCCAGCGATGGGGAGTGAAACCAAAAATAAATAAAAATAGTTTGCATCATAGTTGGCAAAGAGTGTAGGACTCCCTATAGGTCAGTTTTAAAGCATACGCTTTACACGCAAAGGGGCCAGTGTTTATCCCAAATGCAGTCAAGATTTTTATCTGACCTCTCTGTCCACCTTGTAATGATTTATGGTAGCTGGTTTTGTAAGATCTGGTGGAAAGTACTTTACATTAGATTAACACCCTATCCAAAGGGTCACAATGAGTTGCTATTTAACATTTAACGTTACCAAAACTGAGAGAAACTCAAGCTTCATGAGCCTCATAGCTTAGTTTTGTTTTTTCAAAGAATGTAGGGTTTTTTTTATCTTGTTCAGGGAACAGGGATTTTCCTCCATTGAAATAAATAACAAACTAACACTGTATCAGCACACAGTCTGTATCAGTCAAGATTAAACAGTAAACATTCAGTTGTTGATTACCTTTACTCTTTATCTGTCAAATCCTTTTAAAGGTTTGTTGGGGGTTTTTTACTCAAATTGTTGAAGTTTTGAAGAATGATTACTTGTGGAGTTTTAAAAAACATAGCACTTGGCATGACGTGTTTAATGGGGAATGACAATTGATAATCATTAAACTTAACTTAAATCCAAATATATTTTATTTAGTAAGATTGATGTTTGGCAACCTTTTCCTATATATTTAGTATACTAGATTCTCTTTAAAATATGCACATATAGCTTAAAGGTAAAGCGATAAACATTAAGACCATGGAAACAATGTATATCCCATGGCCCAGTTTTCGTTCATTAAACAATCAAGAAAAATCCTTTGGGTAGATTTCAGGTCTGTTTCAAGGTACTTTCCAGCAGGTATACCAGATCTTATTTCCAAGCTACTGCTTGGAGAAAAAAAAAGAATAAAAAGTAAAAACCTCAACTCAACTTGGGACTGATCCAGTTTCTTTGCTTGTGATTCGAGAGATCTCCCAATTGAACTATTTTTGCTCTACCCAGTTGATTGTTCACATTTTTCTTCATTCCATTATTTGATGAAAATTCAAAAGAAAGATTTGTAAAATTTATCAACGTTCTGCATCAATGATTCTTAATCTATGAGATCTATGAGCAAATGAAAATCCTACTAATAAGAATGTAAAATCAAGAATAATCAGATCAGTGTCCATATAAAGTGTTTGAACACATGACTATTTTCACAATTAAGAGATTATTCAATATTTTATTTTGTTTTGATTTCTTTTCTTTCCTTTTCTTTTTGTTTGTTTGCTTTTGTTGTTGTTGTTGTTGTTGTTTCGGGCTTTTTTGAGGGGGGGTAGATTTCGACATAATTTATCATTTTCTTTCGTTTCAGTATTTATCCAACTTAGACGAGAGTCCTGCATATCAAGGTGGAAAGGAAAATTATTGGAGAAAATTGACTTTACAAGGTAAGGCAGTGATGCAATAAACCAATAAAGAAACAAACGCACACACACACACACACACATGCACACACACACACACGCACACACACACACACACACACACACAAAATAAAGGCACAATAATTATGTTATATAAACTGTTTGATGTGGTTGTTATAGATTTTTATATAATAATTGCGAAAAAATATAAAGGAGGAGCAGGTATTTATATTAAGTGATTGCACTCGTTACCTAATTCAATCCTGTGATTGGTGAACAAACGATAATTTCAAAGACCCAAACACAGTGTATCTCTGTGTTGAGGCTTATTGTAATTATCAGTTGTTTGATTTGTGGGGTTTGTTCATTCATTTATTATATTATCAAGTCTTTTCAGATGTTGTTAAAATATGTAAGTTGTGTTCATTCTAAGGTTTATTTTGATGGATACAACTAAGGGACAATGATTGACTATCACATTTCTATAATACTGTAGCCATCAAGAGGTTAGGTTGTATTACGGCTATGTGGTCTTGTATGACTTTCACTTTCGTATCGGAAAGTCCTGATTGCGAGCCTCGCTCTGCGCATAGTTGAGTCCTTGGAAAAGGCTCTTTCCTCACATTCTCTCACTGTACTCATGTGTAAATGAGTGCATGGCATTTAACAGCATTGTCTTTGTCAAAAAAAAATTGTATTATCACCAACCAGGCGTCATGTCTCATCCTACATGTTACATGTTGCTGTTAACCAGGGACCTATGTAAAGCACTTTCTGCACGATTAGTGGATATTGCACAAAATGAAAGCTCAAATTTTTTTTTTATTTGTTGGGGATTTTTTTTTCGTTTTTTTTTTTTAATTGAAGAATGTTGACAAAAAAAAGAACAAACAAACATGAAAAGATATACAGTGAGGATTTAAATAGAACGATGCATGACATATTATATAGATATTTTAAAAAACTGCAAAATAACACATGAATTTATTTTCTTTTTAATAATTTTTTATTCAGACCTTCCCCGACACACCATATTTTTTGATGTAGTAGACTTTGCATACAACAACAGAATTACTCCACGATTGAAACAAGAGATCCCCTTGTTGATGTCGCGTCCTGTCACACAAGAAGTTCAAGTCAGACACATCAAGGCTATTTCAAAGATGAGGTAAACAATTTTGAAAAAAAAATAGATATATTATATAGTGTATGAAAATATATATAATGGCAATGAAAAATTGGGAAACTGACTACAATACATATATATATTATATAAAACATTTCAAGTACAATTATGATCAACTTCTACAATGTTGTTTCGAGCTTTGGCTCTCATCAGGAAGTGGAAATGAAAGAAGATTGTTGTGTTTTTCATACTTTTCTAGCTTTGTGCCAACACTCGAAACAATATGTGACCTTCCGTCTCAAAACGGTATTATGTCGGGATGATTCAGACCCCAAAAAGTGAATTTAGAGACAGATTGATGAGAAATTGGAGCTTAGAAGTTTTTGCAATGAAAGAAATAGTCTTTATACTCCAGCATAACGTACAGAAATTAAACCCATGTTGGATATTGGTGGCTATGAATTCAATTTCCCTTACCGAGTGGATCCCGACATAATACCGATTCGATACGGTGGGTCACATATTGTAGAAGTCGATCATAATTATACTTGAAATGTTTTATAAATAGCTCCTTTTATCAAAAGGTTGAGCAATATTATTTCATGGTTTTTGTTTTTATAAGTTATATATAGAGAGAATAAAGAGGATATCTAAAGTACATACACAGAGCTGATGGTCACTGATATAAAAATCTAATTAAAAACTCACCAAAAAAATAATCAATTTCTTGACTCAATGTCGAATGTCAGATTTTTCAGACTCATTTATTTAGTGTATTTGTAAGTTTTTATCTTGCTATTCACACAGCTTCATGTATTCCTGCATCAAACAAAATGGATTTAAATTTCGGTTTCATGCAGTCCAAATTGCCTGAAAAGTAGCCTTTTTTTGCCTAGCACTCGTAAATTATGTTACTTCCTCTGTTTAGTTACTTATTTACACCTGAGTTGAGTGGGATAAAGTGATAATGTTTACAAAACTGTAATTTTCGTGTTTTGTAACCCATCTAATCTCAGACTTTAGACATTAATAGAGCTCATATGGTTTTATTTCGTTTTATTGCATACTCTCCTTTTTTCCAAATGCAAGGTATGTTCTTGAATTATATTTTTATAGGCTGCCACGCAGAGATGCATTTTCTTGTTCTATTTTGAATAGTAAAATCACTTTTTGAATTGATTAAGTAATCAAGGCGTTTTTTTTTCGATTATTTATTTGTTTATTTATTTATCTATTTATTTATTTATCTATTTATTTATTTGTTTATTCATTGCTTGTGTCAGAACCCCAGTCTTTCCATTTGGTCCTATGCCTACCCCGTCAAAGTCTAAAATGTCAGGGGCAGTAACCCACAGTCAACTTTCCTCAAGTCGCAGATCCAAGCAAGCCAGATTGAAGGCGATGAAAATGAGACGGTTATACAGTAGGGAAACTGTAAGTTGTCTTGTACATTGTTGTGATCTTTATTTGTTATGGGTTTTTAAAACAGTACTGATTTATTTAGATTGAGTATTAATGATAATTAATTTTAATGGGGAAAAAAACAACAATAAAAAAAAAACAATTGAAAGATTTCTTAAAAATATACAAATAAATAGTCCTTCCTTCAGAACCACTAATCCCGTGGAACCAGAGTTTATCCCAGTTTCTGTATTATGAAATGGACAAAGCAATTGCTTGCTACCCTTTGGGTAGGAGGGTTGTCTATCGCAAAGTACTTTCCACCAGAAATAACAGGCCCAGCCACCCAATCACTGCTGGGTGGACAGAGGGATTTTTTTAAAATCTCCACTGCACCCGGGATTGATCTCAGTAACTGTGTGTGTGAATTGAGTGCTCTACCAACTGAGCTATTAGGACCTCCTATAGAAATAAGAAAAAACGAAAAACAAACACCCAAATAATTTAAGTTGTGACCCATCACTTCAAAACGGTATTAATTCAGAATGATGTTAATGTTGAAATGACCAGAAATGTGAAATTTTAGATTTTGTCAGTTTAATATTTATTAAGAAGAAATGAAGTGAGTAGGAAAGTGCCAGAAGACAATAGAGAATAAAAATGTCGTGGCGATGGAGGCTCAAACCCACGACCTTACTGGTACGACAACTCCACCTGGCCAGGGAGAGGGTAGCACTACTGCCAGAGCTGTCCACCACTCAAAAAAAAAAAGTGTATCAAACTCGGTGTCTATCTTGAAACCGCTCTCCTCAACTTCTTGACGTCATGGGTTCAACACACAAACTGAATATTTATCCACATTCATTCCCTTCAATAAAGCATAAAAACTGTCTCATATTTCTGACTGTAATTTCAATTTTCAGCATTTGAATTCCATGACATAATACAGTTTTGAGGCAGTAAGTCAAATGGTTAGTTACTTTTAAAAAGTAAATTTACTACCATTGTTATCTTTACCACAGGGAGACGGTTATCCGGAGAAAGACGGAATGTCTATGGATGACGTAGATGATTATTTCAACAAATTTGGACTAACTGGAGAAGATGACGAGGACTTTAATGAGGATGATATGGAGGATGATGATGAGGAGGAGGAGTGGGACAAAGAGGCTAACAAACTATACCAATGGACGCAGCAATTGTCGTACCATGATGACGTCATACAGACACCACTACTTACGTAATACCTAGGGTCTTAGTCAAATAAATATGGACTGCAAAATTGAATGCGCAGGAAGCATATTGTAATATAGTTATAAAATGAGTATACAATACAGGATGATTGGATTTAGTGCAGCTCTTTATTTTCAAGCTAGCTGGATACGAAACGAAAAATAATAAACGGAAAAAACAAGGGAGCTAAAAAGTTATTATTATGTGAAGTGGTTCTTATCAAAAGGGTTGGTATGAACGTATTATTTACACTACTGTTACATCCCCCTTCTCAAATAGAACGTAAGCATATTTTTAAATCAAGATTGAGATAGATATATAAACACGTTTTTAGTCAAGACTGAGATAGATATATAAACACGTTATGCTCGTAGGGCCTGTCTAGAGCATAGAACTTAGAACATCAAATGTAATTTGGGGACCCTAGGTTAAGAACCTCAGATCAGCCAGTCAGTGGGCAGGATGCCAAAAAGTAACAAAACATAACGTAAAGATTTAAAGTTCCAAATGACCTCAGTAAGCTTTCCTAATGTTTTTAGATTAACATAAGGTTGGATGAGATCATAATAAGTTGGGAAATAGGCTCTTCAATGTGGGCATCACCTGAAAGAAAAAAGACTAGAGGTCTCGTGACCTCGACCCAGTGGAGGGCATTATTGTGTCCCTTTATCCACTGGTCCCTAACCTAGTGTTTGTCTTTGTGTTCACCTCAATATCCATTAATATTCAGTGTAGGCGTAGAAATTTGGTGCATTGTGGGTATTGTGTATTGCATTCTACAGCACTACCTATACTAGTGACATTGCCTATGAAATGACTGTAGACTATTCTGACAGTCACTCTTCCTCAAGGGTATTATTGCATGTCTACCTGTGTAGAGGGTAATGAAGAGTGAGAATAAAGTGAGGTGACAGGTGACGATAGTAGAACTTATGGTTAGTAGTTTTCGACGAGCCTTTTAGGGCGGATAATTTCCCGACCAGACCTTGTGTGGTGGGTAGGTACAGGAATGTGAGTCTCCAGGGCATTGTCTGGACCATTGTTTGTCTCCTGCTGTGCAAGTTGTGTTGTGTACTCTTCGTTGTTGTTGAGCGATGGAGAACCTGGAGTCTTTCTTTCCTTAAGATGTATACGATTTCTGCGGACAGTACCGTTGGGTGTCTCCACTGTGTAGCTTCTTGGTTCCGCGGCATGATCTATCACTGTTGCTGCTGACCATGTATGGTAAATTGGGTCTTGTAGGAGGACCGGCTGACCTCTATGCAGCTGTGGAAGAGTGTTAGATACTTTGTCGTATTGTTCCTTTTGTTTCAGCTGTCTATGTTTCAGGTTGTCCCGAGCTTGTTCTATTCTGGGGGCGATCTTCATTGTTCGTGGTATTGGAGTTCGGATTGATCTGTTGAACAGAAGTTCAGCGGGGGAAGGTAATGTCTGGTCAATCGGTGTAGTTCTTAGGTTGAGTAGAGCAATCTGCGGATTTTGTTTGGTCTCTTTTGATTTCTTTAAGCAGTTCTTAACCGTCTGCACCATCCTTTCAATGAAGCCGTTTGATTGTGGGAAATAAGGACTGGAAGTTATATGTTCGATTTCCCATTCCTTCATGAATGCTTTAAATTCCGTGCTTGTGAACTGTTTTGCGTTATCGGTCACAAGCGTGAGAGGAATACCGTGAATAGCAAACACTGATTGAAAGTATTTAATTATCTCTTGACTTGTCATGGTTGTCAGTGTTTTTACGAATGGCATCTTGCTGAAGTAGTCTCCCATTAGGATATAATTTTTTCCATCCAGATGGAATATGTCTGCCGCTAACTTCTCAAATCTGGTAGTTTGGGCTGTAATAGCGGTTGACGTACCTGGCTTTTTCCATATTTGTTGCAAATCTGACACGAATGTACCTTCATGATGATGTCTTTTGTCATACCGATCCAAAATACATTGTTTTTTGCACGTAGAATGCATTTGTCTCGACCTTGATGACCAGCATGAATTTTGTCCAGGATCATTTCTCGTAATTTCTTTGGTATCAAAATAGCTGTGCCTTTAATGATGAGGTCATTGTCAAAAGAGAGTAACTCTTTCATGGACCAGTAAGGTCTAAGTGCTTTCTTCACTTGACTGATGTCTTCAGGCCAACCTTCTCTTATTTGCTTTGCGAGTGAGGCAAGTTCTGCGTCGTTTGCTGTTTCCTCTAAAAGCTCAGTCCTCCTCTCTGGGCTTATTATTACATGATGGATTGTGGCGTCCAACTCAATTTCCTCACCACTTGTAGGTTTGTTTCGGGATAAAAAATCGGCAAAAACCAT
The DNA here is from genome assembly GCF_034508935.2 of Berghia stephanieae. NCBI lineage: Eukaryota > Metazoa > Mollusca > Gastropoda > Nudibranchia > Aeolidiidae > Berghia > Berghia stephanieae. Next base: position 24,994,435 of record NC_088369.1, on the reverse strand, counting down.
TTCTTTGCCAGGTTTGTATGTAATGGTGCACTGGTATGGTTGTATACGTAGGAGCATGCGCTGTAGTCGTGGAGGTGCCTTTGCAATGTTTTTCAACTGGATTGTCTCTAATGGCTTGTGGTCAGACTGTACAGTTATCTCTTTGCCGTAAATGTACGTATGAAATCTTTCACATGCAAAGACGACGGCCAGCATTTCACGTTCGATATTTGCGTATCGTGCTTCTGTGTCTGTCAGGCTCTTGGATGCAAAGGCAATGGGCTTTCCATCCTGTAGAAGCGCTGCTCCAAGACCGTTCAATGAGCTGTCCACTTCTATCGTGGTGGATTTGTGAGGGTCAAAATAAGATAGCCTCAAATGCTGGTGGATGTCATTCTTCATCATTTGGTATATTTTTTCATGCGAACTATTCCAGTTCCAGACATTATCCTTTTTCAAAAGCTCTCTCAGTGCGGTAGTTCTTTCGCTTAACCTTGGAATGAACGGACTTAGGTATTGGATCATCCCAAGAAACGACTGCAGTTCAGTTTTGTTGCTTGGACTGGCCTTTGATTTGATGTTGTCACACTTGCTGGGACTAGGCTGGACACCTTCTTGGGACCATTCTAGACCAAAAAATGTAATTTTATCCTGTCTGATGAAGCACTTCTTACTGTTGAAAACAAGGCCATGTTTTTTTGCTACTTCCATTAAATGGAGCAAATTTTTGTCATGCTCTGCTTGGTTCTTGCCATATACACATACGTCATCTGTGATACCTTCTACTCCTGGGCATTGTTCTAGAATTTCATCCATTTTTCTCTGAAAGACATCTTGGGAGACGCTGAGCCCAAAAGGGAGTCTTATAAACTTGTATCGCCCAAAGGGTGAATTGAACGTTGTCAGCAGACTTGATTCTTCATCTAGTTTGATTGCCCAGTATCCATGCTGCGCATCTAATTTGGAAAAGACTTTTGCATTGGAGAATTTATGCGAGATTTCTTCAAGGGTTGGTGTCCTATGGTGTTCTCTTTTAATGGCTTTGTTAAGATCTTTGGGGTCCAAGCACACCCGGAGTTTTCCATTAGATTTTCTACTGAATGCCAATGAATTTACCCAATCTGTTGGCTGACTCACTGGCTCAATGACACCTATTTCTTCCATCCTGTTTAGCTCCTGTAGTAGCTCGTCCCGTATGTGTATGGGGCATTTCCTTGGTGGATGTATTACAGGTGTGGCGTCTTCCCGGAGAGTAATATGGAATTCCCCTTCAAAGTTGCCAATGGAGTCGAAACATTCGGAAAGTCGTGCTTTAGCTCATCGAGTGGTGTTTTTGTTTTGGCTTGTATAGCGCAGTTTATTTTCACCAGGTTGAGTAGACGACATGCTTCAAGTCCTAAAATATTTGGGCTGTTTGAGTCTACTGCATAAAATGTGAGGCTGTGACCTTTGCATTTGACTTGTAAGCATCCTCTCTGATCAATTGTACCACCTCCGTAGCCAGATAAGACTGTCTTGTTTCCTGTGAGCACTTTGTCTATGTCTTCATCAGGATATATTTGGTTCAATGCTCTCACTGTGATAATGTTTGCATTCACACCAGTGTCGACCTTGACTCTCAGGTTCATAATTTGTGATCTGTGAGGTACTTCCAATGGAATTCTCGTATATATTTCATCTCTCTTATTTTTGTCAATCCCGACAGTATCAATGTTGAATTCATCGTCGTTAATAGTTTCTGCCATTAGGTCATGAACTTTTGGCTTGAGTGTAAATCTATGATTTTTATCCCATTGTTTATGGTCTCGATTGTTTTGTTTCGAGTTAGGGGGGATGGATCTGCAAACGTTTGCCCAATGGTTAGGCTTGTCACATATCTTGCACATTGTGCCGAAAGCAGGACATTTTCTTCGTTCGTGTCGAAGACCGCATTGACCGCACTGTTGTAGTTGTCTATGATCTCTTGCTTTTATGGCATCTAGTTTGGCCTGTGTTCTTGACTCCGCTCCCGAGGCTGCTGTGCTATATTCTGCCATGTGCCGGATTGATGCCTCGTGGCTTTTAAGTAAGTTTATGGCTGTTTCGAGATTAAGCGCATCACCCTGTTCTAGTAGTCGCTTTCGTTCGTTTTGGTATTTACAGCCTTTAATCAGCTGCTCCAGCATCCTGTCATTGCGTATGTTCTCATCTCTAAACGAACATTTTGCTGTCTTGTTCCGTAGACGCAATACAAACGCTTCTAGGTTTTCGTCTGTCATCTGGGACAGTGACTGTAGCTCTATCCTTTCCACCCATTTGTTGGGTTTTTCTACTAAGAAGTTTTCAAAAACTTTCCATACCTTTATTGGGTCTTGTTTATCCACTGCTGATAGTTTGGAGGACTGGACGATGTCTCTACCTTTGGTGCCCGTAGATAGCAGGATGTAATGATACTTATTTGCATTATCGACATTGTTTATAATAAAAAACGATTCCATGAATTCCTTCCATTCGTCGTATGCTTCTTGTTTGTTGTCTTTGCACCAATCAAGATAAGGCATTGGTACCTGACTAAAAGCCATATTAATCTCAAAAACAATGTTACCTGCTCAAAATAATGGACACAAGGGGTAGATAAATAGTAGGTTTACCGCTGCCACCATGTAATATAGTTATAAAATGAGTATACAATACAGGATGATTGGATTTAGTGCAGCTCTTTATTTTCAAGCTAGCTGGATACGAAACGAAAAATAATAAACGGAAAAAACAAGGGAGCTAAAAAGTTATTATTATGTGAAGTGGTTCTTATCAAAAGGGTTGGTATGAACGTATTATTTACACTACTGTTACACATATTCCAGGCAAGTTTGGGAGGGATTTTGAATATATAAGATTTAGTCATTAACTGTGAATACATTTATGATGTATTTTATTCAAATTTAATTTGTTGTCATTAACAAAATAGACATAAGTGGGTGCTTTTGTGATGTATCAGGAGGGTAGGGGATGCTATAATGAGCTTTCATTATAGTATATAATTTTTTTTATTTTTTTATTTTTTATGTACCTAAAATGTTCTGTAATGGTAAGAATGATACTACTCTCAATTACATTACGTTTTTCCTATGATAATATATATATATATATATATATATATATATATATATATTATATATATATATATATATTATATATATATATATATATTTTAAATATAAACTATTTGTTGAAACATCATGATATGTGTCATTTCAACTGATAATGACTTTTTTCTCTGACTGTGATGAATGTTCATAAACAATAAATGACTCAAAACCTCAACCCATAACTATTATAAAGTCAAGCGACATTGAAAGGAGTAAGCGACTGAAAAGATAACAATAGGCGTAAAACTCAAACCTAAATGTTGTGTCTCCCCCCCCCCCCCCCCCCCCCCCCCCCCCACTCCCCTCATTCGACTCAAGTTTGAGTGCATATCTTGTTATGCGCAGCGATATAATTACTGTAAAAGCCCCAGTACATCAAAGGATCCCTAAAAGGCGACTTGCACCATGTGAAATCGAACCTTGCTTCCATAATATAGCTTGTTTGAGGATTTAATGAAGCTTTGTTGAATGCTTTGGCATGGTTAATTCATGTGTAAATTATTGTGTAAATGTGACAAAAGGTCTCATCCCGGTTAAAGGACTGCAACTCGAGAAACTGGCAGGTTGGGAACAAGGGCACCACATGGAGTCCATCTCCAAAAAGAAATCTCCAATCACATGCAATTACAAGCTACACAACCACACATTAGAGCACATAACCTCAGCTAAATATTTAGGAATAACAATAAAATCAGACTTACAATGGGACAAGCACATCAACAACGGCACAGCAAAAGTGAATAGGATCATGGTTTTACTCCTAAGAAATTTAAAGATTAAATCAACACGCCTAAAATCATTAGTTTACAAGTCATTAGTTCTATCACAAATTGAATATGCATGCACTGTTTGGGACCAATACACAAAACACCTCGTTGATAAACTGGAGGCAATACAGAGACGAGCCTTTCGTTTTGTTACTGGAAACTATGAGAAAACATCAAGTGTGAGCAGCATGATTCATCAACTTGAATAAGTCAATCCAAACTAGGAGGAAAGTAGCACGCTTGACCATGATGTATAAGATAAAAAACAAACTGGTGGCTATTTCAAATCCTGACCTTCAAACACCAACACGAACATCCAGGGCTTCTCTTATGGACAGTATCATCCCCCTGACATCCACCAATGATCTCAGAAAATTCTCATTTTACTCCAGAACCATCACAGATTGGAACAATTTACCGGGGGAGTTACATCTACACCCACTTTAGATTTACTTACTTACAGAGCTTCTAGATCACTGCTGAATTTTCAACATAATGTTATCGTTCATGTCAAAATCTTCAAGAGCAAAGGTGGAAATTAAAGGAAGATTCAGATTCAGAGATTCACTCCCCATTATACCTGATGGCATGTAGGGCAGCATCCAAGGACCTCCTTCCTCTGTCCGTGGGCATCATCTTCAGGAACTCCAGGCCTTTCCCTTCCCTCCAACTCTCTCATCTCTCCCTCCACTCTTCTCCTCCAAGTTGCCTGTGGCCTTCTTCTACTTCTCTTTCCTCCTTGTGTACAGTTTAGGGGTAAATTATAATGTTTTAATTCAACGAAGACATTGAATGCATATCGTTTCTTTTTAACAAGTGTGTATGAAACGGTGTCAGACATAGCAAGAAAGAAAAAATATAGGAAAAAAACATCCAAATAAAATCCGTCTTCCTCAATCCCCATTCGAGGAAGACTGAATTTTTTGGGGGGATGGTTTACTTCTTGTATTTTCCTTTCTTGCTTTGCCTGGCACCGTTTCATACACACTTGTTCAGATCTTTATCCTGCACAGGTACCAACTCTCTAATTTTTATATTTGTATTTTGATCATTTCCGCTTAAATCTCAATATTCAGTTTTCCTGGTTCATCCAGACATCTTACTGGTTTGAGACAATGGGTCATATTTATTTATATATTATGCTTTTAATGATGTTGATATTCTCTACAAATGTTATATTTACTGAGTTTATGTGACTTTTTTTGATCTAGTGCTATGCCATTCGCCTTTGAACCTTTAGGTCTTTGGTTTGAGCCCTGCTCTGAGTTAGGCAAAGTTGAGCCCTTAGAAGAGGCTCTTTACTGACATTTTCTCACCGCACTCAGGTGTAAAATGAGTACCTTGCCAGTGACAGCATTGACTCTTTCTAAACATAAATGTGTAAATATTGCCTTACAGGCACGATGTCTTACATGTTAAGGGTTGCTTTGGCTAAGGATCCCTTGTAAATTTTAGCACTTTGAGCACATTTAGTGGATGTTGAACTATGTAAAAGCTAAGTTTTCATTGCAAAATCAACTTATTTTAAAAATATGTAAGTATAAGACACGTTTGTTAACTGTTTACCCCTCGGTGAATAAATGTCGTCTCTGGAAGTTGTTAATTATTAAGAAATGTACGATTGATTAAAGGAGATTAATGAAACAAAACTTTCGTTTGTTTGTTTGTTTGGTTGTTTTTTTTTTTTTTTTTTTGTTTTTTTTTTTGTTTCTTTTTGGGGGCAGGGGGGGGGGGGCGGGTTCCTCTTTTTTTTTATTGCAGTACTCTATGGATTCAAGCACACCAAATTTCTAGCATGCTCTGCAAATGATACGCTGGAGTTGGGTTGCCAAATGTATTAGTTACCTCATTTGTGCATCGGATTGTGGCACGCTCGGATTCTAGCGTGCTTTTTTTTTTTTTTGGCTCCTCCCGAGAGCAGACTGGAATCCAATGAGTACTGTATTATCTTCTTATATTATTGTTGACAAGCCTTGTCAGACCTTATTATAACTTCCTTTCACTGGCGGCTAGATGGCCTACAAGTATCTTTAAAGCGCCCTAAAATCCTGATTAAAAACAAGCAAACAAACTTCCAGTTTTCCTCTTTTTTTTTTTTTGTAAAATTTTACACCTTTTTGGGACATCTCCGCCCGCTCTCCCCAACTCCTCTTACACTTTTCTTACATTTGCTTCCAACCTCCTCCCCCCATTTCTTTAATATCACATCTTGAAATGGGAACAACAAGGTTTGTGGTCTCTTTCCTCATGCCATTTACAGCTTTAACTGTTTTTAGCGCCTCTTATCATCAGTTCCTGTCAGATTTTTCTGCACAATATTTTTTTCAAGGCCTCTAAAATTGCAGGTTGGATCTCTTCTATGTGCAGATCAATTTTAATTGAGTTTTATATAGCGCAATATCCACTAAATTTGCTCAAAGCGCTTTACAAGAGGTCACTGGTCAACAGCAATATTTAACATGTAGGAAAGGACATGATGCCTGTTAGGCGATATTACAATTTTTCGGACGACAGCGCTGTTAACGACCAGGTACTCGTTTTACACCTGAGTACGGTGAGAGCATGTGAGTAAAGAGCCTTCTCCCAGGACTCAACTACACGCCGAGCGTTTTGATCACTTGACATGTGAAAAAGTTATAGCCAGCATGAAGAATAAAAAGTACCGTTTAGAACCAAGCTGCTCATCGCTTGGCGGACGTGACATCAGACAATTGAATCCTATTGTTGAGGGTAAAGGAGGAGGGCTGGCAATGGTTGGAGTAGTAATTATTAAGGGTGGAGGAGTATGGCTTGCAGGGGCTGGAGGAGTAGGAATTTCAGTGGCTAGAGAAGTAGGGCTTTCAGTGGCTGGAAGAATGATGATTGTTGATGGTAGATGAGTAGGGATTGCGGTGGCCGGAGGAGTAATTGTTGATGGTAGATGAGTAGGGATTGCGGTGGCCGGAGGAGTAATTGTTGAGGTTAGAGGAATATGGCCTGTAGTTGCTGGCGTAGTAATTGTTGAAGGTAGAGGAATATTATGGCTTGTAGTTGCTGGAGTAGTAGTAGTAGTAGTAGTAGTAGTAGTAGTAGTAGTAGTAGTAGTAGTAGTAGTAGTAGTAGTAGTAGTAGTAGTGGTGGTGGTGGTGGTGCCGGTAGTAGTAGTAGTAGTAGTAGTAGTAGTAGTAGTAGTAGTAGTAGTAGTAGTAGTAGTTGTAGTAGCAGCGTATGGCTACACTTCCAAATTTATTTCGTCAACCCAGCTTCCTCCGCCCTGAGGGCAGTTTCGTAGCCACCTTCAAGTTTAGTGACTGGACAGTGGAGGACGATGTGATCGCTGGTCTCTGCTTCCTGACATTTCTGGCAGGTATCACTGTTTCCATCGGCACATATTTGATGCAGTTCTGCCATGTCCAGTTAAGAGGCGATTTGAGGAAATCCAGTATTTCCTGGCGTTATTGAATGCAGGCACTCTTTTGGTTGGATCTTTAATGATGTTTCCTCCTCTTGGCGTTTCCCTGTTCCACATTTCTCTCCAGTTTTCCTCCACGCTGAAGTCTGCCATTTTTGTTAGGTGGAAAGGTCTTCTCAATTTGAGTCTTGTTGTTGAAGGTGCCCCCTTTATGATTGATTTTATGGGAATGTTGTCTGTGGCTTCGTCAATTCGTGCATGCATCCTTTGGTTAGCATCTTGTCGTCTTAGACTTGGTCGTGCAATGCCGCTCAGTGTTGGGAGTAGTAATTGTTGAGGATAGAGAATGGCCGACTAGAGTAAAGGCCTTGTCGCACGCGTCTTGAGCCGAGTTGTTTAAGGCCATTGACTAGCGCTGTGTCGTGTGTAGGCAGTGTGTTAGTGAGAGTTAGTAAAGACCGTATGCAATGGGGCAGTGATGTAAGAGACGAGTTGTAATTATGTAACTCATTAAAGGTGTCGGAGTGATGATTTACTAATAAATAGCCTATATCAAATTAAAATTATACACCACGATGAGATGACTAGTTAAGCTTTGTTTAGAACTATCCGTACACAAAACTTTATTTGAGATGGACTAAAAATACAACAATGGGAGAGAGAAGACAGACAGACAGAGAGAGAGAGATAGAGAGAGAGAGATCGAGAGAGAGAGAGAGAGAGAGAGAGAGAGAGAGAGAGAGAGAGAGAGAGAGAGAGAGAGAGAGACTTTTGGGGAATTTTGTTTGTTTCTTTTTTACAGTAGTGGGCAGTTTCATAGTCAACACTGAACCTTGATGAGTAATAACGAACAAAATTTTGTGAACAAGAAGCACTTCAATGTGATGGCGGTGATGGCAGTAGAGGTCGTAGTAGTAGTAGTAGTAGTAGTAGTAGTAGTAGTAGTAGTAGTAGTAGTAGTAGTAGTAGTAGTAGAAGTAGTAGTAGTAGTAGTAGTAGTAGAAGTAGTAGTAGTAGTAGTAGTAGTAGTAGTAGTAGTAGTAGTAGTAGTAGTAGTAGTAGTAGTAGTAGTAGTAGTAGTAGTAGTAGTAGTAGTTAGTAGTAGTAGTAGTAGTAATAGTAGTAGTAGTATAGTAGTAGTAGTAGTAGTGTAGTAGTAGTAGTAGTAGTAGTAGTAGTAGTAGTGTAGTAGTAGTAGTAGTAGTAGTAGTAGTGTAGTGTAGTAGTCAGTGGTGCCAAAACTCCGGGTTCCGGCAGCTTCCGTCAAATTGTTCCAAGGATACCCCCCATCCGTCCAATCATCACTACTGCTACAACCATCATCACTACCATTACTACTGCAACCACCACCACCACATCATCATCACTACCACTAATACACTGCAACCACCACCACATCATCATCACTATCACTAATATACTACAACCACCAACACCACATCATTATCACTACCACTACTACTACACCACCACCACACCATCATCACTACCTCTATTACTACAACCGCCACCACCACATCATCATCAATACAACTACAACCACCACCACCACATCATCATCACTACCACTACAACCACCACCACCACCACATCATCATCACTACCATTCCTACTACAACCACCATCATCACTACCTCTACTTCAACAAGCACCACCACCACCTCATCATTAGCACTACCACTACTACTACTACAACCACCACCACCACCACCACAACATCATCACTACCACAGCTACGACAACCACCACCACCACATCATCATCACGACCAATAATAATAGTAGTAGTAGTAGTAGTAGTAGTAGTAGTAGTAGTAGTAGTAGTAGTAGTAGTAGTAGTAGTAGTAGTAGTAGTAGTAGTAGTAGTAGTAGTAGTAGTAGTAGTAGTAGTAGTTGTAGTAGTAGTAGTAGTAGTAGTAGTAGAAAGGAGATGGTAAAGGGAGTCGTGATAATTTTATAGTGAACAAAAAATTGATAACAGGAAAAAAAATGTTGGATATAAGGGGGTAGGTAAGATATTAGGGAGATAATAAAAGATTGGGAAAGCGACAAATGATGATGACAATAATGATAATGATATGTGATGATGTTGATGATGAAGATTGCATTATCTTACTTTAAACGCGGTGATAAATAAATAAATAATCCGATAAGGAAATGATAAACTAAATTCCGGAATGTCACCAATGATAAGCACACTTCCACTTAATTAATTATATATAACATTTAAAAATCCAGCAAATTGAATGAAGCGAGAGAAAAAAAAGCGGTTGTGGCCAACCTAGGTTGAAACAAAGAATGACGAATTAAATTCCGGAATGTCAACAAAATTAACACCGTAAATTAAAACACTCAGAATATGGACAGTTTTTATTCTAAGCTAATGTAAACATACACTGTTCAAAGATGTTGCTAAAGGGATTTGGTCAATATATCGGAAATTATCCCATTTTTAACGGAACGCTAGCTCTTACCACTCGCTTTCCGCCTAAGGCTTATTCATCTATTCAATTACATGTTCATTGTCTGCATATCTCTTGCTAATTGTCCTTTCCAAACAAGACTGCATGTGTGTTTATGGCCAGAGGTCCGCGTGTCTTTCAGGAGTAGCTAAATCGAAATTAATATTCTAGGTTTCCGTTAACTTCTACCCAGTTGTCAATAAAAAAAAAACAAACCTGAACATCATTGGCCATCTAAATAGTACCATTCTTTCTGATTGGCTATCTCCATAATTGTTTGACGTGGCCTTATTTTATACAACCATATTCATCTCACAAATCAGGCACACACACATTAAGAATCCCAAGAAAGAAGAACCATTTCTCAAACTTCAAACTTGTAAAAACTATCTCTCGGTTGAGGGTAATTTATTATTGGTTATCTTATTCAAAGTGGAACAAGATATTACTGTGAATCCAATGCTTAACCTACCATTAGTATTATGATTTGTATATATGTATGCTTTATTCTATGGATGTTCGTAAGTTGAAATACTTTACAAAACTATATCTATAAGAATATTATATTATAGTTAACATTGTTTATGACCCATGCTATTACTTTCTTTTATATTAATTATGTATATTGCATGATGTCTCTAATCTACCGCCAATCTCCGGCAACACATCATAATCACAATTTAAATTTATAAATTGTAAAACATAAGGGACATAACGATGTTAAACTCTCATGATGTAAGATAGCTCAACTGTCAGTTGATGTTTGATACAAATGTAATAACAGTAACCATTATCACGGAGTTACTACTTCTCCTTGCTTTTGGTCAGCAAATATAAGCTATTATGATGTGTCGCTCAAGGACGACCAAGTTGCGAAAGATAAACTAGAATTGGCTCTAAGATCGTTTTGTTTATTCTCTTAATTGAAGGCCCTTGCTTAGTACCAGGTCCCCGCTGTCAGACCCTGGAACCCAGGACCAACTCTTGAACTTGCTGATACAGCATCATCCTGAGAAGGGTACCAATCAAGCAAGCCGGTTGGATTAAAGATAAGCCAAGTGGGCTTATACCATTTTCAAATGAATCACTCACTGACACAGCGGTCCCAAGCGGAGCGGTCCCAAGCATGTGCGGTCCCTGGGAAATGAGAACCGCAAGGACCGGTTTCGGTTCCAGGAACGGGTTCTTTTCGGCAATTCACAAGCGGTGTGTCTTTTTTACGAAACCCGCCGAAACCCGCCGAAACCCTGCGAAACCCGCCGAAACCCGCCGAAACCCGACGAATCCCGACGAACCACAAGTTATGGAAGTAGGTGGCAGTGGGGAGTGAACCTAGAACTCAGGGAAGTGTACACCATTGGGGAGTGAACCTGGGACTGGGTTTCAGCGGGTTTCGTAAAAAAAGAACCAGTGCTTTTTTACGAAACCCGCCGAAACCCGCCGAAACCCGGCGAAACCCGACAATATCCAGCAAAGTTATGGGAAGTAGACAACTGTGGGGAGTGAACCCGAGACTCAGGGAAGTGTACACCAGTCGGGAGTGAACCTGAGACTAAGGTTATCGGCCGGTTTCGGCGGGTTTCGTAAAAAAGAATTAGTGCTTTATTACGAAACCCGCTGAAACCCGCCGAAACCCGCCGAAACCCGACAATATCCGGCAAAGTTATGGGAGTTTGGCAACAGTGGGGGGTGATCCTGGGAGTCAGGGAATTGCACACCAGTGGGGAGTTAACCTGGGACTGTGTAAAAAGGGTATCAGTGGGAAATAAACCTGGGAATAAAGGGAGATGGATACCATTGAAAGTTGAAGCCGGATATGGGAGTTGAGTACCAGAGGAGAATGAACCTGACACTATGGAAGGTGGGCGCCAGTGGGGAGTGAACCCGGGACTCAGGGAATTGCACACCAGTGGGGAGTTAACCTGGGACTGTGTAAAAAGGATATCAATGGGAAATAAACCGGGGACTAAAGGGAGATGGATACCATTGAAAGTTGAAGCCGGATATGGGAGTTGAGTACCAGAGGAGAATGAACCTGACACTATAGAAGGTGGGCGCCAGTGGGGAGTGAACCTGGGATTCAGGGAATTGGACACCAGTGGGGATTTAACCTGGGAATATGTAAAAAGGATATCAGTGGAAATAAACCTGGGACTAAAGGGAGATGGATACCATTAAAATTTGAAGCCGGGTATGAGAGTCTGGTACCAGAGGAGAATGAACCTGACACTATAGGAGGTGGGCGCCAGTGGGGAATGAACCTGGGACTAAGTAAAAAGGAGATCAGTAGGAAATAAATCTAGGACTAAAGGGAGATGGATACCATTGGGAGTTGAAGCCGGATTTGGGAGTTGGGTACCAGAGGAGAGAGAAACCTGACACTATAGGAGGTGGGCGCCAGTGGGGAGTGAACCTGGGACTATGTAAACAGGATATCAGTGGGAAATAAACCTGGGACTAAAGGGAGACGGATACCATTGAAAGTTGAAGCCGGATATGAGAGCTTGGTACCAGAGGAGAATGAACCTGACACTATAGGGGGTGGGCGCCAGTGGGGAGTGAACCTGGGACTATGTAAACAGGATATCAGTGGGAAATAAACCTGGGACTAAAGGGAGATGGATACCATTGAAAGTTGAAGCTGGATATGAAAGTTTGGTACCAGAGGAGAATGATCCTGACACTATAGGAGGTGGGCGCGAGTGGGGAGTGAACCTGAGACTATGTAAACAGGATATAAGTGGGAAATAAACCTGGGATTAAAGGGAGAAGGATACCATAGAAAGTTGAAGCTGGATATGGGAGTTGAGTATCAGATCAGAATGAACCTGACATTATAGAAGGTGGGCGCCAGTGGGGAGTGAACCTGGGAGTCAGGGAATTGCACACCAGTGGGGAGTTAACCTGTGAATATCTAAAAAAGGATATCAGTGGGAAATAAATCCGGCTTCAACTCCCAATGGTATCCATGTCCCTTTAGTCCAAGGTTTATTTCCCACTGATATCCTGTTTACATAGTCCCAGGTTCACTCCCCACTGTCGCCCACCCCCTATAGTGTCAGGTTCATTCTCCTCTGGTACCAGACTCTCATACCCGGCTTCAAATTTTAATGGTATCCATCTCCCGATAGTCCCAGGTTTATTTCCCACTGATATCCTTTTTACATATTCCCAGGTTAAATCCCCAGTGGTGTCCAATTCCCTGAATCCCAGGTTCACTCCCCACTGGCGCCCACCTTCTATAGTGTCAGGTTCATTCTCCTCTGGTACTCAACTCCCATATCCGGCTTCAACTTTCAATGGTATCCATCTCCCTTTAGTCCCAGGTTTATTTCCCACTGATATCCTTTTTACACAGTCCCAGGTTAACTCCCCACTGGTGTGCAATTCCCTGAGTCCCAGGTTCACTCCCCACTGGCGCCCACCTTCCATAGTGTCAGGTTCATTCTCCTCTGGTACTCAACTCCCATATCCGGCTTCAACTTTCAATGGTATCCATCTCCCTTTATTCCCAGGTTTATTTCCCACTGATATCCTTTTTACACAGTCCCAGGTTAACTCCCCACTGGTGTGCAATTCCCTGACTCCCAGGATCACCCCCCACTGTTGCCAAACTCCCATAACTTTGCCGGATATTGTCGGGTTTCGGCGGGTTTCGGCGGGTTTCGTAATAAAGCACTAATTCTTTTTTACGAAACCCGCCGAAACCGGCCGATAACCTTAGTCTCAGGTTCACTCCCGACTGGTGTACACTTCCCTGAGTCTCGGGTTCACTCCCCACAGTTGTCTACTTCCCATAACTTTGCTGGATATTGTCGGGTTTCGCCGGGTTTCGGCGGGTTTCGGCGGGTTTCGTAAAAAAGCACTGGTTCTTTTTTACGAAACGCGCTGAAACCCAGTCCCAGGTTCACTCCCCAATGGTGTACACTTCCCTGAGTTCTAGGTTCACTCCCCACTGCCATCTACTTCCCATAACTTTGTCGGGATTCGTCGGGTTTCGTCGGGTTTCGTCGGGTTTCGGCGGGTTTCGGCGGGTTTCGGCGGGTTTCGCAGGGTTTCGGCGGGTTTCGGCGGGTTTCGTAAAAAAGACACACCCTTCACAAGGCATCGTTGGGACCGTCAAACGATGGGATTCGTGCCTGCAGTAGACGTAAGTATAAGTGAGAGCCGAGAAGGCTTGTTGCCTCAAAACATGAAAATATCGCTATAACACTATCCATTAAGCATGTGTGTGTGTGTGTGTTTGTGTGTGTGTGTGTGTGTGTATGTGCGCGCGCGCACATGTGTGTGTATGCGAAGATTGATGGAGTGGGTCAGGTCAATGTTAGGGAGTGAAAGGAAAAGGGATAGTAAATATTTTGTGTCTGTGGCATGCTGGACCAAAAGTATGGGAAGAGTTTGTTTTGATTTTTTGTTTTTTGTTGTTGTTGTTTTTTTTTGGGTTTTTTTTTTTTTGGGGGGGGGGGGTGTTTTTTTTTTTTTTTTTTTTTTTTTTTTGTCTACATTCCTTTTTTCTCTTTTTTGTGCAGCTATGTGGTCTTGTAGTATGACACGCTTTCGGATCGAAAGGCCTCGCTTCGAGCCGCGCTCGGCACCTAGTTTATTCTTTGAAAGACTTTTTACTCACATCCTATCACCGTATTCAGGTGTAAAATGAGTACCTGGTCGTCAACAGTGTTGTCTCTGTCGGAAAAAATTGCAACATCGCTAACAGGCGTCATGTCTCTCATGTCTCGTTCTACATGTTACGTGTTGCTATTAGTCAGGGACCCTCTCTCTCTCTCTCTCTCTCTCTCTCTCTCTCTCTCTCTCTCTCTCTCTCTCTCTCTCTCTCTATCTATCTATCTATCTATCTATCTCTCTAAATTTCCCCTCTCTACCGGTCCGCCTCTACCCCCCCCCCCTCCTCCTTTTACCCCCTCCCCTCTTCTCTATCTATCTATCTATCTATCTATCTATCTATCTATCTATCTATCTATCTATCTATCTATCTATCTATCTATCTATCTATCTATCTATCTATCTGTATATTCCACTTTACTATCACATTGCTATCCGGCCGTTCGTCTTTTCTGTTTGTATTTCCTTCGCGAAGATTCGACCGTCGCTCATTCAACACACCCCCCCCCCCCCCCCCCTTCCGACGTGACTTTTTCACCTCACCCCCTCCACCGCCCCCTACTGTTAAACTACGGCTTTCTACTACTACTACTACTACTACTACTACTACTACTACTACTACTACTACTACTACTACTACTACTACTACTACAACTATAACTACTACCACTACTACTACTACTACTACTACTACTACTACTACTACTACTACTACTACTACTACTACTACTACTACTACTACTACTACTACTAGTATGTCTTTTATCTTCCATTATTTTCTGGTAGGTTCTGTCCCTCACCGCTGACATTTTCTCATCAATCGAATCACCCCCCCCCCCCCCCCCTGGGGCCCTCTACCCACAACCACGCCACGCTAACATAATTTCATTCATACTGCAACCACCATTGAGTACAGACTACAAGTTATTTTGCATTATATTTTAATTTTTTTTCCACGTCAATTTGTGTATTGTTGTGCTGACGAAGGGTTTGTACCCGAAACGTCCATTGTCTGTTTTGTTCCCATACGAAGCCTCTCCATTTTCACTCTTTCGTTAGTATTTTATAAAGGATCCTTAGCTAACAGCAACACTTAACATGTAGGACGAGACATATCGCTTTATAGGCGTTATTACAATTTTGTTGTTGTTGGACAGAGCGAACGCTATTAACGGCCAGATACTCATTTTACACCTGAGTACGGTGAGCTCGTTATAATATTCATTTTTGATAATTATTTTACTTTTCTTTTGTTAGGAGTTACTTGTAATTGATCATTTTGAATTGGAGGAAAAAGAAGTAGCTACTCTAGGGTAGAATCGGGTAAGTTCGCCGACGGGGAAATTCGCCGCGACCCTCCACCCCCAAGAAATAATGCTTGGTGAACATTTATCCTTACACCCCTCACGTTGGAATAGTCCATATTCAAAAGACAAGATGTGAATGTACGTATTGCTTCAGTTTGAAGGAAGCAAATGAGAAATCTTTAAGAGTTATAGCACTTCAAAATGAATGTAGTAATCAAGATGTTGTGACATCCTTGACTTTTTGATTGTAACGGCAACTCTACACTAACGTTCCCCTAGTTGTGCAGTTGAATGTGAAAGCCCTGTCACAAATCAATGTTGTATTGACTTTGTGGTCATCCATATCCATTTTATTTTCATTATCAGTGTATATTATCATCAGAAAAATATTTCTAAAAATTGTAATACAATATTTCAAAATCTATAATTTCGGGTAAATTCACCGATACTTTCGGTTAAATTCGCCGCACATCACTATCATCATACTATAATTATTCCAAAGACGACTTTAGTGTGCAATAGACGCTGTGCGTTAGCACTAAATATAACTAAGTTAAAAAAGTAAATAATAAATATGTAAGTGGGTTTAATAACCACAAATCAGTCGACTCGGGTATGGATGGGCAGCAGGCTATGATCTTGTGATTGGCATTGTAATGTGTCCACAGGAAGGCACTTTACATACATCATCACACTCGATTCCAAGTGCCAATAAATATGTGTTAATATTGCACTATTGGATAATGTAGAGAGATTTGAGGACAAGAAGAGTTTAAGAAATGGAAATTGTTCCTCATATTGTCTTGTAGGGAGAAAAACTAAGTACAAAATCTCGCGGCGAAGTTACCCGCCAGTGGCGGCGAAGTTCCCCGATGTGCGGCGAATGTACCCGACAACAGTGGCAGTTTTAAAAGGACTTTTGTGAATAAAATACAATATAAATCTACGTTAACACTTCATAAAAACATAATTGATTGGCCAGGTAAACTTATTGTCAGTGTTTGGGTTGCCCAATTGGCAAATTGGCCTCCCACGGCAGGCCAGAAGTGAGACAGTGAAAAAACGGCGAAATTACCCGATTTTACCCTAAATGTTACCACCTTGGCTTTTTCCTCTCTGGCATATGTTTCATTTTGCATGAGTAACAGGGTTGCCAGTTTGGCATTTTAAATGCCAGATTCCAAAAATCTGGCATTTTTGAAAACCGTTTGGCATTAGAAAAATCATTTGGCATTTGGCATTTTCATTTGGCATTTTCTTTTCTTGTATATTATACTTCAAATGACACCTTTTCTCGACCGTGGTGTAGTGGTTTAGCACTCCACTTAGTAGTCAGTAGGTAAAAAATTACCCCAACGGGAAATTTAGTATAATTTAAAAAAAAAAAGAAAAAAAAGAAAAGAAAACACGCAAGCCACCAGGATATGATAGTAAATTGTCTATCAAAAGTGAGTAGTTTTCTTAGAGGGGGTGGGAGTCAACAGACTTTGGCATTTTTTTGAGTGTTTTGGCATTTTTTGAGTCTTCTCCTGGCATTTTGTTGAAAAATAATCTGGCAACCCTGATGAGTAAAAGACCTCTTGATTCAATTTCAAGGTTGAGTTATAACTTGATAGTAAGTTGAATAATTTATGATTCATATGTACACTGTAGTGGCCTTGCAATTCGATGGCACCGGAACTGACTTTTTGCTAATCTGCTGAGTATAAGTGTAATGCGCATTTGCTGACAAAAAAAAGGCCACCTCTACTCTATTACTGGTCTATTATGAATGTCACTCTATTATCTGACTCTGATTCTATTCGCAGATAGTTATTTCCTTCCTCTATTCGCAGTAGTACTGCGAATAGTAGATAGCAATTGTTTTCAAATAGCGAATACGGTTATTATTATGTTATTATTATTATTATTATTATTATATTATTATTATTATAATAATATTATTATTATTATTATTATTATTATTATTATTATTATTATTATTATTATTATTATTATTATTATTATTATTATTATTATCATTATTATTATTATTATTATTATTATTATTATTATTATTATTATTGTGGTTGTAGTGTCGGTGGTAGCGATGATGACGAAGAAAAGGTGGTGGTGGTTGCTCTAGTTTTGATAATATTAATAATGTCAAGGTTGCTGTGATAGTAGTAGTAATGATGATGTGGTGGTGGCTGTAGTAGTAAAGGTAGTTTATTGATGGTAACTTCTATTATATGAGTCGAGCAATGGAGAGAGAGAGTGAGAGAGAGAGAGAGAGAGAGAGAGATTCCTAGAACTGTATAAAATATATTTAACGAACTGTAAACATTACAATAAACGGGGACAGAACTATTCTTATTACAGTAATCCGACAGATAAGCTGCTAGATTTCAAGATGTGAACAAATGGAGAGGTGGGGACGGGGAAATTTTCATCGATTGGATTGGGGTAACAAAAACAAACCAAAACCGTCTTGTCAAGTTTCAGACTTGAAGGAAAAGTTGAAAAGTTAAAAATCTCAATTCTAAGTCACACAAAATGTTTCAATCATCCCTCCTCTTCTTTCCTTCTCAAACTAACACACTCTCATTCAACTTCAAGCCAATAAACAACACGCCATTTTGAACAGAAAATGCAGTGTTGTGTTCAGTGGGGGGACAACGACTAATTTTCAGAGATGGGAGAGTGCTTCTACTACTGCGAAAAGTGGTTCAACTGTGGCCTCACTATTTGCAGTACTACTGCGAATAACCACTCCGGGGGAAAGAGCCCCATACCTGAACTGTATGACTGTACTGTCACTGTATAGTGATAGTGATAAGAAAGAGTCTTAGTCAGTACGAGTCATGAGTATGAGGTGTCTGAGCCGTCTTAGTCTTGAGTCTTAAGTCTGACATCTATGATCAATGACAATTCAATTCGAGAATCACAGTCAGCTTAAATTTAAATATGATTATGACCCTTTTCAATGAATTTCAAATTCAATATCGGCATTGGTAAAGGAGTGAGGTCCTTGCCGCCATCTTGCTTTGTTTACGCAGAGACTGAGTTGCCACCTTGGCTGGTCTTTAGTAAATAGCAGTTCGGGAGTCGGAAAAGTGAAATAATAGTGATGGTAGTAGGGAAGGAGGGGGGCAGGCACTCGTTTAGAGTTAGATTATAATTATAAGAAGAAGAGATGACACCACCCATTCATAGTTTTGATTTACAACCAACAATATTATCACTTTCCATGTTTTGTGTTTCATTTCAGATTCCTTGCCTACTGTTGCAAAACTAGGATATAATAGCCATAGTCTTTCCTTGCATTTCTTTTTGGTTTGATCCTAATTTTGATCCATTAAACACTTGAGAGGGTTTTGTATTAGATGGCAGGAAAAAAGAAAGCTGACAGTGGTGCTATTAAGCTGGACGTTGCAAAAATGGATCCGAAGGATAAGAATGTGTTTGAGAGAGTTCTCCATCTTGTCTTTGGAGACATAACTAAAGCGTCAGCAGCAAAACAAGTTGTTGTTGGTGGAGGAACTGGATGGTAAGTGTATTTCAGTATATTGAGAGAGAGTTAATTCACAAATTCATACAAAAAAAACTTGAGCTTTTATATAGCGCAATATCCCTTAAACATGCTCAAAGCGCTTTACAAGGGGTCCCTGGCCAACAGCAATACGTAGAACATGACATGACTTTTGTTAGGCGATATTGCAATGTTTTCGGACAAAGACAACGCTATAAATGGACAAGTACTCATTTTACACCTGAGTACAGTGATAAAATGTGAGTGAGAAGCGTTTTCCAAGGATTCAACTTATTCTCCAAGCAAGGCTTGAACCCAGGACCTTCTGATCTGAAAGCAAGTGTCATACTGCAAGACCACATAGCTGCACAAATTGTCATTGCTCAAGCTACTTCATTTGATACAGTTGTTATTGTAATTGAAGGGAATGTTTTCATTCTGAGCTTAAGTAGAGAGATTTTCTTTCTTACCATCTGACCACCCACCCTGTTGTGACTGGGTATCTGGGTCTATAGTACTGGATGATCTGGTGAAATGTGCTTTGCAATAGACATAATTTTTTATGCTTTGGGGAATCAAGCAATTGTTCTGGTTATGATAGAATGATCATATTGGCTAGTGGAAATGATCACTATATAAATCAAAGCTGATGGTTTTCCTCTGATCCGCGGATATACGCAATTTTGGATTCAGAGGAGGAATTTCATCCTTTTAAAAGACTACATTTCCCTCAATCGATGTACTGGCAGTGAGAAACATGTTCCTCATTTTTTTTCACTTTTTGTTACCATCAGCATTAATAAATAACAAAATATTACAAGGATTGTGACAGTGGCTCACTTGAGTCTTTTATCTATTTTGTTTTGTAAAAAAAAATTTAAAAACCCAAAACAAACTTGATGTATCCAACACTACATATTATAAAGATTTTATTTGGAATATTCAGATATAAAATTTGTTTTCCATTGTGAAATGAAAATGTTTTAGGGGAGGAAAAAGGGCAGATGGGATTAAATGTATTGATAATATGGCCACACTCTGTCTAGGTTACCACCTCAAGCAGTTTTAAAAGTGATAAGTTCTCAGGGCCATTGCCATATATGGCCATAAGAACGCCCATTGAGCAAGTGCTTATTCTGATTTGTGTTTTGTTTTGTAAATAACAATTTCTGACTATCTGTTAGATGGTTTACTGACTATAAGCTTCTGTCAGATCTAATATTAATGGACCTAGCTATTCAATCACAGCTGCCTGGACAGGGGGAGCCCAAAAAGAAGAGGAAAAAAATAAACCTGACTCTACAGTCGCATTGAAAATCAATCCCATTTGCTTAATGAGTAGGTTGCAATTTCCTATTTTATGAACCGAAAAGTTATTAGGTATTTAAATATACTTGACATTTGGAATCAATTGGATAAAATACTTTTTTGCCATCAAATAGCGGCTATGTGTGGTCTTGTGGTATGACACTCGCTTTAGCATCAGAAGGTCCTGGGTTCGAGCCTCGCTCAGTGCTTAGTTAAGTCCTTGGAAAAGGCTCTTTTCTCATATTCCCTCACCGTACTCAGGTGTAAAATGAGTACCTGGCCGTCAACAGCATTGTCTCTGTCGAAAAAAATTGTAATATCGCCTAACAGGTGTCATGTCCCGCCCTAAATGTTAAATGTTGCTGTTGGCCAGGGACCCCTTGTAAAGCGCTTGGAGCACGTTTAGTGGATATTGCACTGCAGAAAAGCTCAATTTTTTTATTAAAAAAAAAAAAAATCATATTCTATCTCTTTTTACTATTGGTTCAGGCTCACAGGCTTTCTCTCTGTCAAGGTTGGAAAATCTGCTGCCATTACATTGGGAGCAACTGTCTTTTTACTTCAGGTAAGTTTACCTTTTTTTGGTCTACCATCTTGTTATTACAAGCAGGGATGCCCTTTTTTTTTATGGTTAAAGCGGAAAAACGGCTTTTTAAAATCTTTCGGCTGACCTTGGTATTTATTTGTGAGTTTAATTTTTACAGATGACAGTATTTGTTGTTTAAGGGGCGGTTTGGGTTTAATTATTAGGAAAATCCTTCGAAAAATTGATTTTGAGATTTTGGTGGAAAAAGATAATTTATTATCTTAGAAATAATAAAATTGAAGTCCAAATTCTTAAAGTAGACTATAAAGGCATGAAAAACACAGTCGAAAATGGTACAGGTAGTAAGAAAAGTGTGAAAAACGGGAAGCTCTTTTGCTATTTTCTCAAAATGTCATATTTCTAAGGGTATGGGATACTGTGTCAAACGTTTCTCTGAATCTATTCAATGGAATTGTCTGAAAATTTCCACAGTTATCACAGAGATAATGTATTGTGTCACCATAGAGATATTTTTTTTGATAAGATATGTGAATTTTGAATTATAATCCTAATTCTGAATTTTTAACATCAATTTTGTCATAACATTTTGATTCTCAACTTTTTAATGTTCTAATAAAAATTCCATACGCTAAAGCCGTAAAATCTCTCTAAGGTGACATACTATAGTACAATGTTGACAAGAGGGAAGAATATGGAGGTCATTCCTTCATTAGTTTTTGTGGAACATTTGCCACAAGATTGTTATATTTTTTTATGTCAGACTCCCAAATTAGGTCGCAAAATGGGTATCAACACAGATAATTAAAATTTTTCACCATAAATGGTGTTTTTAAACATATAATGACAATACAGAATGATTAAAACCGCCCAATATTGGTAATTAAATTTTTTTTTTTAAAGACCCAAACCGCCCCTTAAGGCAACATGTTAAAGGAAGCTAGATGGATATGCATCCTTTTCTATGATTTAAGAGTGATAACATTTGATGAAGAGAAGTTTTGCATGAAATGTTTTCACATATGGTCTTTACACACACAAAAAAATAAAAATTATGCTTTGTTGATTTTAGCACAGGGCATCCTGGATATTAGTACAAAAAGAATGCTTAATATGAGACTTGCATGTTTTGCAAATGAACTTTGGTTCCATGTTGTCAGCTTGAGGGAAATATGAAGAATCATGAAAAAAACACTTGAACATGGCAAATCCATGGAATGTGATACTCATTAATGTAAAATTTTGTTTTGCAAAATGATTATGATATATTATCATCAGTAGCACTTCCACCATCATAATCTCATACCATTTGCACTAACAATCTTGATAGGGTAAGCATCTCTTTTGTGAAATCAATAGATCTTAGCTTCAGTCCTTGGATGTTAAAGATTTTTTTTTTTTCTCTTTCTGTGCTTTGCCAAAGTTTCACATGCCAGTATTAATTATTTTGCATTTCTGCCTGTTCTCAAATCAGTGATGATAATGGACAGTGCCCCCGTTTTGAGTTGAAATAAGTCCCACCATACTCTTGTACTTTGCATTCCTAACTCTGCATGGGGCTGCTCATACTAGATGGAAGTCAACTTAGATAAATTCGTTTCCTTGAGGGGGTGCGGACGTAAACTCCTTGAAATTAGGATGGAAGTTGCTAGGCTTCTGTACCAGCAGGAGGGGACACTGGGAGTGGCAAATCAACTGAGATTGTGAACCTGACTAGCGGCATCAATGCTTCGTTTGTGGGATTTTTCCTCCTGTCCCACATGCACACCTTGTGGCAAAGAACCTGAAAATGCAGAGCATCTAATCGAACCTTGTGTTAGGTGAAGCTACAGGGCGGGTTCTCAACTGTACACAAATCGACAACAAATTCACCGCCTGGATATACCATTATGATATAGTAGTATGAGACCATTAGAATCTGCTACCAATTGGACAAAACTGCAACTTCAGCTTTTTCCGAGGTTTTTCTTTCAATTGAGATCCTCCTTTTATTGATTTCCTCTCATTTAACTTTCTGGATGCCGCTGACGAGAAAAGTTTGCAGAATGTTAGCCCAACTGCAACTGGTTTCCACTCTCTTGAGGCCACTGACAGGAAAAAGTTATTTCATTAGAGGTTATATTGATTGCAACAAATATTTCACACTGATGCATCAAGTAATTTTCATCCATTTTTGACTTTTTTACACTATCATAACAGTTTTTATAATGGCATGTGTTTCCAGGTAGCCCAACATAAAGGAATTATCACAGTAAACTGGACTAAAGTCCACCGTGCCATCAATGGAGTTCGTGAAAGTGCCATGTCTTTAATAGATGAGAACAAGGAAGATTTCATTGACACAGTAAGTTTCAATTTCTTTTTTTTTTAATCTTTTAAATAATATATTTAATGCTACATTATCAGTTAGTCTTAATCTGGTGGGATTAGGCATAAATGTACCATGGCCTAGCCAAGGGCTTGTAAATGTCACTGTAACAGATACTGAAAAAAAAAAAAAAATTGAGCTTTTTGTATGTAGCGCAATATCCATTAAACCTGCTCAATGCACTTTATCAGACACCCCTAGCCAACAACAACACTTAACATAATATGTTATATTATAGGAGAGACGTATAAGACGTGACACCTGTTAAGCAATGAGAGACATCACTGTTAATGGCCAGGTACACATTTTCACCTGAGTATGGTGAGAGAGTGTGAGTAAAGAGCCTTGTCCAAGAAGTCAACTATGCGCCACTCAGAGCAGGACTTGAACCCAGAACCTTCCGGTCCAAAGGCGAGTGTCATAGTACAAGCCTACATAGCCATACTAAAAACAAACTTTAAAATAAACAGAAAAGGGAAAAGAGGTTTTAGAGTTATAATGTTTGCCTTTCAATATCTACTCATGTAACTTTCATTGGTTTTTTTTTACTCATTTTGCCAGTAAAGGATTCGGCCTTTCTTTATTATTATTATTATTATTAATATTATTATTATTATTAATATTATTATTATTATTATTATTATTATTATTATTATTATTATTATTATTATTATTATTATTATTATTATTATTATTATTATTATTATTATTATTATTATTGTCTTTCAAAGACAGACAACTGTGTTATTATGATCTGATTTTGTTTTATTTCAATTTTTTTTTTTTTTTTCACCAGGTCAAACGATTTTATCATGACAACTTCTTTCTGGCAGCTGGGTTCTCAGGTGGATTGGCTGCAGGAGTCTTATTTTGATTTTGGTTCATAGTTTGTGTCCAATCATTACAAAATGCTGCTATGTCGGGGTGATCTATAAGTCTATAAGGTTGTATCATTTATATGAAATTCTGAAAAAAAGCGTAGAGCAGGCACTTGTACCAATAATGATGAGAAATATAGGGTATGGAGAAGTGCCAGATGAAAACTGAAGTTAAGAATATTGCGATGTCAGAGCCAAACTTCAGATCCAACTGACATGACACCCTCCGCATGGCTGAAAGCGAGAGAGAGAGAGAGAGAGAGAGAGAGATAAGCGAGCAGTCGCCCTACCCACTGAACCATTCAGCTGCATTGTCGCTCACAGCGGCAAAGGGCTTTCCTGTATATTTTGCAAACATACAGATGGTGCAGTCACTTTTTAGCATCTGTTTCACCCAGACATAACACCAGGTTGAGATGGTGGGTCACATGTGTTCTTTTTTTTTTCACTTTTTTTAATATTGTTTTCTAGGTGGTACATTTTATTTTTAGATTATAGAATGGAACTGACACAACTTGTGCGCTACTGAAACCAGAGTACAGTACAAACAGCAGACCTGATACTATATAATAACGATATATTTCAAATCTAGAACTTTTTCAAGACGGTCAAATTTTGAATTTTGTCTCCCAGTTAAGCTCTTTGTACCAGCATATTTTGTGAAATTGATGCGTAAATATGTTGGGGTTTTTTTTTTTCCACTTTACTTAACAGAGAATGTGTTTCCATAATAAATATGTATTCCAAAATGACAATTTTTTTAGCAGGCACTGGTGTGGACTAAAGCTTTCTAAAGGGTGTGTTTGAAACAGTGCTAGACAAAGGAGAATGAAAAATAGAAGAAAGGCTCATCCCTGCCTCATTGACTGCCTGAAATAATCACCCCAAAAATCAGCTTGCCCTGTAGGTCGAAGCAGGCTGATTTGTTGGGATTACTTTTTTTTTCATGAATTTTTTTTTTCTGCTTAACTTGCATTATTTAATTATATACCTTTTCAGATTTGTTTTCCAAAACATTTTCAAGTGTTCGGTTTAAAGATCTTGACTTTTTGGATAATGTTGATTCCTCTAATGAATTAGAAAGCAATGTCAAATTCCCTTTTCGGTGTCCAATTCCTAGCTTAATATCTTTTTCAGATGGTGGGTCACAACTATGAATCTGGGTTTGTTTGTTTTTTTATTTTACTCAGGACAATAGCTGTAGTTTCTTAATTTGACAAAAACTAGAAGCTCATGTATCTAGTTATTTACACTTCAGTCATATTTTGGAAACTGGTTCTCCATGACATAATACCATTTTGAGGTGATAGGTCACACATATATTTGACACGTTTATTATAAAGTTCCATTTGTTTGTCCCCAAGATAACTTTTGTGCTAAATGCATTGCAGCTCTGCAAGGTGAGCAATGGGACCAAATGTCTTGCTCAAGGTAAATAATTAAATGAGATGTTGATGGCAAGGCATGAACTCTGACTCTGATCACCCCTGGGTATGAGCGCAGTGCCCCATCTATTCAATTATCCCGACTTCATGAGAATCTCAATGAAATTGCAAAGACTTATCTTCAGCAGTGCTGATTGTTTTCCTCAGATCCACGGAAATCCAGGATTTTAGAGTCAGAAGAGGAATTTCCTCCTTTTTAAAATTTACATTTCTTCCCAATCAAATATACTGGCAGTGAGAGACTTGATGTGTGGTGGAACAAACAGATGCAGTTTCCCAATCTCCACATGTTAGCCAGAGTATCAATGATACTTTATCGTCCCAATTTCTCTAAAAGTGGGGGTTAAAATCGGGCTTAAAGGCAATCACTCACAATTTTCCTCCTTTTTCACATTTTGTCACCATCAGCACTGCTTCATAATAACAATATAATTGACAACAAAGGAAATTATGATGACATTTGGTATTTTTCATAGAGATTTTTAAATAAAAATTGTAGATAAAGTTAGTGGGTTTTGAAGACAAGCGGGCTATTCATCATTATAAAAAAAAAGGTTTTGACAATATCACTTGTACTCTATATATATACATATATAAATTATGGGATAGCCTATTTGTCCTTCAAATCGTCCAATTACTGTCTATGTTGAACACTCCCAAATTATCTGGTAAATTCAGTTTCGTCATGATGTTAAGAATTACTTTAGTCTTTATTAATAAACGGTGCATAATATTGAGTAAAATGTTTTAAGTTTAGTAAGAGGATATTTTATTCATTCTAGTTGGATTGCCCTGAGCTGTTAAATGTTGTGTGTTTGTGTTTCCATTATTGTGTGTGTGTCTGTGTGTACGTATGTGTTGGGGTAACTGTTGTGGTGTATTTGTGTATCATAATGTGCGCATGTGTTTATGTGTGGAATGAAATAATAAACGGTGAGACATTTTTGTTAACAAGAAGATCATGCTCAGTTCATTTGATTATAGTATTTCAACATTGCCATCATAATCTTTGTTGTCCTTGTTGATGTTATTTGTTTTTTTTATTACATTTAAGCCCAGATACTAAAAGCTGCCCCAGGTAGAATGATTTACTTCTGTATATCGGTAGTTCTTTATTTTATTGAATATTATAAACTGGTTCGGTCTAGTCATTGATGTGCTTTATTTTTTGTGACCTTTCTTTTTCATTAATTTACCGTAACAGTAATGCTGATATTTTAGTGGTATTCTTTTAAGTAAAATACTCACCATTGCTGCCCATCGGATGATTGATACCAACACACAAAATTATGGGTAACTTTAAAGGTTTTTAGGTCGTCGATTCAGATAATTAAGTTAACTAAGTGAAAATTAATCACCCGAGAGGGCTGTCCAAGCTTTTTTTTATCTTCAGACCATTAGGCCCATGGAGCCGGAGTTTATCCCAGTTTCTATAGCGGGAAATGGACAATAGCAATTGCTTGCTATCCTTTGGATAGGACACTAGTCTATCGCAAAGTACTTTCCACCAAATCTAACAGACTCAGCTACCCATTCACTGCTGGGTGGACAGGGGGGTCAGAAAAAAATCTTGAATGTACCTGAGATCGATCTTTGTCCTTTTTCATATGAAGCGAGTGCTCTACCAACTGAGCTATTTACCCAAGCGTTTTTAGTTAAAGATAATAAAAGGCAGAATTTATCTTCACCAATCTGACCTATTGTTGCTTGTTCATCTGTTAAAGTAGGAGCGAAATTGACCTCACTCAGCCTTTTGTTATGTTTTAAGCCAGCCATTTTTATGAATAGTGCTAACTAAATTGTATTAATTGAACTATAAACGTTCATAGCTACACGTGGTTTTGTTTGTTGGTACGTTTTATTTGGCTGGCGGATGTTATAAGTTTTTTGGCTAACTGTACTGTATGGCATCAATATTTAAAAGGTTGGAGATGACTGGAATTTTAGCAACAAATTATTTTATGCGACTTAATTGAAGTAATCAAATCCTTAAACCTGATGATTTATCACGGCGAGATTAGGGTGTTGGAGATGTAATCACACCCAAAATCCATCGAGACTGATAATATAACAAAATCGATAATATTCAATATGTCTGTATATTTATATAAGTTATGAATGCCATAATAATCTTTACTAATGTGTCCATGTTATATGCTTTTATCATGGAATAAATTTCATGAATTATATTCGTTATTTATATATATTTCTGTGCATCAATTATCCCCTTATAATTAATTCTTTTTTGTTTTTTTTTTCCTTGACTTGGGATGAGATGAGATGACTTTGGTCTGCCTAGATCTTGGCTCAAGTCATTTTTCTCTGAGGGAAACGGAAGCAAATGTTTTTTTTTTTTTTTTTTTTTTTGGGGGGGGGGGGGGGGGGGTGGTGTCTTTCTGTCAGAGATTGTTCTCTGAACTTGTTTCCCCCGCCCCTCCTTCCTTTTATATTTTTGATCAATTATCTCTAACTCTAAATGAGACTACAGACATATGTAGTGCCTCCCTTTTTTGTGGAGATCCAATACATCTCTGAGCGTAGTCGGCAGTGAGGTCTTTTGCTATGTCTTCCATCCCCCTGTATATCTGTTTTCCAACTTGCTTTCTTATTTTTTGTCTTGGAATGAGATTACATGTACTTGGTTTGTTCTGGCCCTGGCCAGAGTCCTTGGGAGGGAGTGAGGGAAATAGTCAAATGCATAGATATAGTTTTGGAAGATGGATATTTTTTTTTCCCTTGTAAATCGTTTCACTATTGTGAACTGTGATATTTCTTGCTTTGAATGTCATGGTTTGTAAACATTTGAGTGTATTCCTCTTAGTGAAGTGGGATCCTTTGCTTGTTTCTGGCTGAGACTTTAAGTGTGCTCTTGGAATTTACATCTGTTCCCTATTTAATTTGATCCATTTCCCTTTCTCCTATTTTTTCTGGTGGGAATTTCATCATAAATCGGATTTTTTTGTCTAACTTCTGCTGTCTCCCTTTTTCTTTTTTTACTGGAGCTGTGCGGCCAGAGGAGAATCTGTTCTACAGGCCTATGGCCAAACAGTGCAGCCGGTCTTGAAAGCCAAAGACAATAATGTAATCCAATCCTACTTTCTACAAAATTACTATTAACTGAACCAATGGTATCATTTCTTTCATCAGAACATTCAATTGGCCCTAGGGGGGGGGGGGGGGGGGGTATATTTTAATTGAGATTTTGCGCCGAATTCGAATGTCACTTTGTCTTAGCTTGTCAATCTCGTGCTGCTTCAATCAGGTGTTAGCCACTTTGTGACGGAAATGCGAATATAGCCTCAGTGCTGAAAGAGTTAAAAACAAAAACATCCGAATGAGTGTTGCTATAAACCAAAGCAGTGTCTCCTTTTTGTTGGGGATCCAATACATTTATCTAAGAATTTCCAGATGTCCTCAGATGAGACAGACAGTTTTATACATCCATGTGCGGCTATGTGGTATGACACTCGCTTTCGGATCGGAAGGTCCTGGGTTCGAGCCTTGCTCAGTGCATCAGTTGAGTCCTTGGAAAAAAAATCTCTTTACTCACATTCTCTCACCTTACTCATGTGTAAAATGAGTTCCTGGCCGTTAACAGCATTGTCTCTGTCCAAAAAAGAAAAACGTGCAATATCGCCCAACAACCGTCATGCCTCGTTTACATGTTACGTGTTTCTGTTGGTCAGGGACCCTTTGTAAATCGCTTTGATCACGTTTAGTGGATATTACTCTATATAAAAGCTCAAGTTTGTTTGTTTTTTGTTTATTTAATTTCCATAAACTTTTCGTTCTCTTTAGTTTTTGTCTTTTTATTTTGTGCTTGAAGATCAAGAACGTAATTACAAGCATTGATCATTGAGCTTACGTTTTCTTTGTTTTCGTTTTCGTTTTGTTTTTTTCCCAAGTCAATCATGTTTTTGTTGTTTATTTTTTGTTTTTCACAAATTATATGTAATCCATAACATTCAAAAATTCGTGTACTGGGATCAGATGATTCGTTTTACCAAGATCTTGGGTCTTTTGACCTCCCATGGTGGGCAGAGGTGTAACGACTCAGCTCAGACTTCGTGAATTAAATTTATTGATTATACATCATATTATGGTAAATTTCATTTTAAAAAAATCTAAAATTGAGCTTTATATAGCGCAATATCCACTAAATGTGCTCAAAGCGCTTTACAGGGGGTCCCGGGTTAACAGCAACATTTAACATTTAGGACGGGACATGACGCCTGTTAGGCGATATTACAATTTTTCAGACAAAGACAACGCTGTTAATAATATCATTTACAGCGTTTTACTCTCGGAAAGTATTGATTGAGAGGTTTTTTTTTTTTAAATCGAGCGCCCGAGAGTCTTACCCTGGCTGCCAGATAGCCATTGGCCTGACCAATTTGGCCAAAATTGGCCACAAGGAGAATAATGTTTCTATAATTGATTTTAAATTAACATTTATATCTATTTAAAAAATTTTTCCTAGTCCGTTAGAATTTTTGTGATTACCAGTTATAGTTGGACGCCGACCTCACCGTATCCTTCGTTACAACGAAGGACACGACTTCGCCGAACGATCGACTGAACGAACAGTGATCAATTTTTTTCTCGCGTCCTCTCGTACTAATCTCGTCACGACAATTTGAATCAAGATGGAATCAACAACACCTCTTGCCTTAACGTAAGTTTTATTTTATTTTTTTTTTTTGTTTGTTTGTTGCTTTAGGTCTCTTCCAACACAATTGAGGTTATATGAGAGACCGCTGAAACAAAAAAAACAAGCAATCTAACACTAACAAAAATAGTACAAATGTAAATCAAAATCATAACCTAAAGATATCATAAGCTAAATTATAAATAACCAAGAACAAACAGGCAGAAGATTTACAGAAAAAAAATATCTCCTGTCAAAAATACAATCACAAACCAAAGAAGCAGGATAGGCTAGTAAAGAGAAGAAGAAACGACATCACTATCGGATCGTACACCCATGCGAACATCATAGGTATACGATTCAAGGGTGATGCTCCCATCCAACCACCCGCAAGTTTTATTTATTTTTTTTATTTTTATTTAAAATTGTTGTAATGTATTTCACCCATGTTATTTGATAATAGATAAAAGATAACAATAGTGAATAAATATGATCAATTTTATATTTACATGAGCTCGCAATCCATTGTTTTTGTCCTCTGGCATTCATCTCTGCAGCTTCACGTGCGAGTGCAGTATCAGGACCATGAGAGATGGGGAGTTTGTCATATCACTATTTTCGATAATTTAATAGACCACCTCAGATATTTATCAGTCCATATTTCCCCTTTTATGAGGTCTTTTTTTTTCATTTTGAAAGTTTCAAAGTGAACGACTAAATGACGCCGATTCAGTGGTGTATTTGGTTTATCTACATGTGAATAGATATTTTGTTGTTATTCCAGTAGGTTATTAGGTGGGGGAGGATGGATGGGACTTTTATTCCTTGCAACGTTCTGTAAAAAGAAGACGGAATTTTGAAAGAAAAAAAGTGGCGGAACCAGGATTTGAACCCGCAACGTCGATTCTGGTAAAACTTCCAGGGCAGACGACTAAACCATTCGGCCATGACACCCACTTCGAAGACGACTCATATTGTGTATATGTAGTAACAACTGATTTAATGTTGGTTAATTTTATGTTTTTATAGATATTGGGAGACCTTCCATAAGCTACTATATCCTAAGTCTTCTTCCGATGTTCTAGAGGAGGTTTGGGAAGGGGGGGGGGGGCTTTTTTAAAAAAGTCCTCCCCCCTCCCCTCCCAAACCCCCTGCCCCTACTACTACTAGAAGTTCTAGTGTAGGGGGAGACTTTAAAAAAAGTCCCCCCCCCCCCCCAACCCCCTACTAGAACAAGAATACTTGGGATGTAGTAGCTTATGGAAGGTCTCCCGGAGTTTCAAATATTTGTCTGGGAATAGTCACCTGTCTAGGGATAACGAAATTTCTTTATCCCCAGACACATTTGATACTCCGCTCTTTTAAACAATTATCCACATTCCAGAATATGGAATGTTTCCAAATGCACATAGAAATAAGGAAAGTTAATAAAATATCTATAAAAACATAAAATTAACCAACATTAAATCAGTTGTTACTACATATCCACAATAATATGCGTCGACTTCGAAGTGGGTGTCATGGCCGAATGGTTTAGTCGTCTGCCCTGGAAGTTTTACCAGAATCGACGTTGTGGGTTTCAATCCTGGTTCCGCCCCTTTTTTTTTTAAAAAAAAAATTCCGTCTTCTGTTTTACAGAATGTTGCAAGGCTCCACCTACAGGGCTACAATCGCCTCTTTGACTCAATAAATCTTGTTTAAAAGAAAAATTTAGTTCCTTAGATCCTATATTCAGGACTTTGAAACAATTGTGGATCATGATAATGTCAAATTATTGATTTGTGAATCTGCTTATGTGACATGTTTTCATGTTTTCCTTGGAGACTACGATTTTTTATCATTTCAAGTAGGCAGCTTTGTAGGGGGCGAAGTGGTTAACACTGTGACCCGGAATATCCCGGATTCAGGCACTTTCGTTTTATTCCTTGGGCAAGATTATTAACCCACAATTTGCTCACTTGGACAATAAGGGTAATTCCTTGTTGACATCAGACATCTTGTTTGATGAATTATCTATATTTCTTCGTGGAATGCCTAGCCGACGATATCTTATGATGTCGTGGCGAAAGGGCATTAAAAAAGGTAGCTTTGTAAAACGCATTGATAGGAGGAGAGTGTGGAGAGGTTAGTAGAGTACTTAGATATGTATAGATCTATACTTGGAATCAGTATTAAATTCCAACGCATGAGTAACGTTTGCTGTGAATATGGGTATTGTAGCCGCTTCCACGCTCCTGTGTAAAATGACGTCGCAAATCATAATATATAGACCGATAAAACCGATTTTAAAATGTATACGGCATTGTAAAATCGACCTAGATTGCAAAAATCTCGACATCCTGCATCAGAAGGATATAAAAGACACCTAGATAACCACGCCTCTCGGACAGTTGTCATAATGTAAACAATGGCAGTGATTGGTAAACATAGTGAACAACACGTGTTTTTCTAACTATGGCATGTGTCTAAAGTAAACTGAGTGCATTCATTTTCCTCTGCGGTCCGTTTTGCCCTTCATTTACTTTGACATTACCTCTCAGTCGGTCTCTTGTTTTATCACAGCAAAGCGAGTGCAACTCAGAGAGTCATATCATAAGACAACATAGCTGCACTACCACTACCAAATAGCCTCACTATTTCATGTCTCTCAGTTTAAAAAAAAACAAACAAACAAACCCGTCGATACATCACATTTCCTTTGACCCAGCATTAGCTAGTTCTATTCCTCATGAATCAACAATTGCTATTGCTATCCACTTCATTGACCCGTGTCAAAAATAGAATACGACCCAACTTTTGAAATCTGATTCATTGAAATGGACTCGATGTCCCCATTATTATTAATACGTAAATACATTCATTGTCGTTACACTTGAATGTGTAGTTCATTTAGCGTTGAATCAAGTTACAAACAATAAACCTACGTCATACTATACAATCCTGCCGAACTCTGGAGAGAAAAAAAAAACATATTTAAAAATTTGGCAATAAAACTCGTCCTTCAAATATCGATCGATTTAAATGACCCTCATCTTGGCAAAAACTCTCAAACCTGGGAATTCGCGAAGTCCCAGGTTTGAGAGTTTTTAGCCAAGATGAGGGTCATTTACATCGATATTTTAAGGACGAGTTTTATGGCCAAAATTTTTAATATGGGTTTTTTCAGAGTACGGCAGTATCAAGTCAATTGAGAGACTTAATTCACCGTAAAGTGTCAATTGATCAAATTGGTTGGAAATGTAAAGTAGATCTATATTCAAGTTAACATAATATGATTATCTATTGTCACCAAATGTGACCCACCGTGAGAGCCGGGAAGTAGTCGGAACGACGTAGGGTATAAGGTATAGAAAGAGCGAAATTGACGTCATTCCAATCTTTGTTGTTCTTTTTTTAGACAGCCTTTTTGCTGATTTTTTATTACTTCTCAGTAAATTCTATTGATCAGACTAGAAACGTTCAATGTTATTTATACACAGCTTTCCGTGTTGGGACGTAATATCCGGCAATGTGTACAATTTGTAACCTAAAACGTTTTTAGTTTGATTAATGCAATTTAGTGAGAACTACTCATAAAAATGGCTGGTTAAAAACAATAACAAAAACCTGTGTGACTTCCTTTTCATTTTGTCTTTAGATAGTATGCGCTTGGCTAAGAAGCTCATAACATTGCCATCCGGAGGTATAACGGATCAACACACAAAATTGTGTGTATCCATGAACGTTTATAGTCGGGTTAATACAGTTCAGTGAGCATTACTCATAAACGCGAATGGCAAAAAAACAATAACAAAGACCTGAGTGACGTCATCTTCGAACTATCTATAGATAGAACGTAGTTAACGTCACTCAGGTCTTTTCTTTTATTATTGGTTTATAATTTTTTTAAAAATTTTATTTATTTATTTATTTAAATTATTTTTTTTCAGCCATCCATGTTCATGCTTAATTCCATTCTCACTAAACTGATCAAGCGGTATTTTACTGACACGCTCCATCGATAGTAACATTTGTGTAGTTCGCTATGTTTACCTATCACTGCCATTGTTTACAATATGTGGTCTGGGTGTGGTTATGTTCCTTTTCCCTGTGTGTCTATTATTTACCCAATAGATTTAACAAAGTTTCAAAGTTTATTCAATCTTAGGCTTTCGCCAATAAATCAACAATTTGATGCCAACATACATGAAAGTGGAAAAAAAAAAAGGTAAATGGAACCAAAAAATAAACTGATACACCACACAAAAATACAACAACCGTAATACCATCAATACATTCAATAATAATAATAATAATAATAAATAATAATAATAATAATAATAATAATAATAATAATATATAATAATAATAATATAATAATAATAATAATAATAATAATAATAATAATAATAATAATAATAATAATAATAATAATAATAATAATAATAGTAATAATAATAATAAGAAGAAGAAGAAGAAGAGGAAGAAGAAGATGAAGAAGAAGAACAACAACAACAACAACAACAACAAGAATATCAATAATAATAACAATAATAATATTACCATCATCACTACACCCCAATCATCACCGTTACCACCACCACCATTACCATTATCACTACCACTATCACCATCACTTTTACATTTCCAATCAGTTTTTCTCATTAAAAAAAAATATATATATATTGATACCCATCACAACAGACCTCCTTACTACTACGAAAATTCCCGTAGTACTACGGCTAAATCCCGAGCTGGATATAATAAAGGTTTTTAATTAAATGTCATTTCTTGAAAACGAAGTTATCACATAGAGTTAAAAATATTTTTCCCCACGCATTATAAGGACAAACTGGTGGTTTTTAAGGGTACGTAATATGTTCATTACGCTCAAAAGATAATACTCGTACAAGCTATTTGAGATATGTTTTATGTGCTATCATTAAATAACGTATTCAAAGAACAACTCTTATTCAGCTTAAACAAAATGAGATAAGATAATAACACTGGTTATGATATCAATGCTGATAATAACAACAACAACAACAGCAACAATAATAATAATAATAAATTTAACGAACTTTCTGTCACTCTGCTCCATATTATTGTTTTGAGTCAGCCATTTTTTAAGAGTACACTCCAGCACGGTTTTCTCGAACTCCTCGGGACATGCAAAAACGTTCGAGTAAACCGTACATTGCCATGACGGTTGTGATGGGGAGGGGGGAGGGGGGGGGGGAGGCGCAGTAGTTTTCACTGAATTGTATTAATCAGACTATAAGCACGTAAAATCACTCATAGTTTCGTGTCTTGATCAGTTATATCCGATTAGCGGATGTTATGAGTTTTGTAACTAATTACAAAGCATCAATCAACGTTTAAGATTTCACATTGTCTTGTGTATTGGTAGAAGTGGTGTAGCTAGAGGTAGCACTTACGAGCGTTTTTATTTTAACGTTTGCAATCAATATTATAACAAATATTTCAATTTATTTTTTGATAGGCCTTATAGCCCGCAATCGTCATAAACGAAGTTAGTTGTGTAGCGAGGGGTGGGGAAGCGACGAGGGTTACGACTGTTGCGACGTCATCAAAATTTACGTATTATTTTTTTGTCTGCAGTTTCAAGTAAACAGGTCGATAACTTTGTTTCAGGCGATTTGTGAACGCTCAGTTTTCAATGTCTTTAAATATATTTTAAATAGCTTTATTTATTACCAAAGCGCGCGGTGAATATTTGTCTTGATGCATGGTAGATTTTAATGAAACTGAAAATCCAAAACGTGATAGTTATTTTTCACTTTAGTGGGTAAGTATTTTTTAAAGATTATTATTGTTATTATTATTATTATTATTATTATTATATTATTATTATTATTATTATTATTATTATTATTATTATTATTATTATTATTATTATTATTATTATTATTATTATTATTATTATTATATTATTATTATTATTATTATTATTATTATTATTATTATTATTATTATTATTATTATTATTATTATTATTATTATTATTATTATTTATTATTATTATTATTATTATTATTATTATTATTATTACTATTATTATTATTATTATTATCAAAATTTACGTATTATTTTTTTGTGTCTACAGTCTCAAGTAAACAGGTCGATAATTTTGTTTGACGCGACTTTTGAACGCTCGCTTTTCAATTTCTATAAATATAAATATATTTTAAGTCGTTTTTTATTACCAAAGCACGGGTGAATGTTCGTCTTAATGCATGGTAGATTTGAATATAAATATTGCTGATCGAAGCTCGAAGATAATATAAATAACAATGTTTAAATTAATGTAAGCTTCAATTTTAAAAACAAAACAGATAACGTGGACGTTTCGGGTTTCCCCTTTATCAACAAAACAAGATGAATGAAACACTACAGACATTTGTTGTCAATTTCACATTGTCATTGATATATTTTAATGAAACTAAAATGCCATATTATTAGCGTAAACGAATTTGGCAATAGGGTAGTCGGCCGCTGAGGCGGAAATCTGCAAGTAGTGTGGAGATGGACGCTATTTTTTTAAAACCCAGACATGCTGTTTATAAATATCACAAAAGTCATATTTAAAAAACATCTTATATCTCATTAAAATAATGCATAAACACAGTGTCAAAATCTATTATTCAACGTATACGTAGTAAAATGAGGTATTTTTAGATAGTTGTCGTGTTATTGTTTTTTTCTTTGTCACAAATGTTGTCATTATGTAATCTAGACAGGAATTTATTGTTAGAGATGCGTGTTCGTCTTATAGGTACGTGTTCGTTATATTATAGATAAGTTTTCTTCCTATATTTCTATTGCAGATTTCCTTTCAACCCATCTACTTTATCACTATTTTGAGATGAAGACGGCCAGTGACTTTCCCACAGTTTTTCCGACCAAGTTGTGTTTATTTTTCTGGAAAAAAAAACAAAAACAAATACAAAAACATTATGATTAATGGTTGAAACTAACAAAAGTTGAATAAGCCTGTCTTGAGTCAAACACTAGACATTACTTAGGTTCAGCAAATCCAATCGACTTTTCCATTATCGATTATGAACTTAAAAATCACATGGTCCGTTATTATTTAAAACTGGAATACGCCCTGTGACGCGTGCAAAACATCTAACGATAGATAGATAACCTTTGAAGGGTGATGGACGATAATTAGCAGACGACGGCAGTCGGATTCAAGGTGTCATTTTCCAAGAATTTAGCACAAGAGATCTAAGATTTGTTCATGTGCCTACGTATTATTTTTTCTTTTGGAGAGACTTAAGAAGAATATTATAAGTAAACAATCATGATTTTCTTCGACAACCTGGACTTTCCGTTTTGGCTATTTCTAGTCATTTGTTGTACTGCTCTGATTTACAAGTAAGTTTTTTTTGTTTTGTTTTTTTTAATGTTTTTAATTTTTTTAAAAAAAGTGTTGTTTTGTTTTGTTGTTGTTGATTGAAAAAAAAGAATTACTTTTACTTATCACGTATTACATAAAGCAGAAACTTATTAATTCCAAACCTCATGCATTTGCTCTACGAATCAGTTGCCAGTCAATAGCAATGTAGTGTTGAGGGAATGTGGCTCTGTGTATGTGTGCATATGTTTGTATGTCTATATTTGAGTTCGTGTAGGATATTATTTTACAAAGTCATTGTTCATAATTCATTAAGTTGTTCATGCCACTTGTAATAATTGATTGCCTTCATACTTGAAGTGAATAGATTGTTTACCATTCAATCGAACAATTTCTCATAATTTTGCGAAGCCCGGTTTTTTTTGTTTTGTTTTGTTTTTTGTTTTGTTGTTGATTGATTTTGATCAAGGATACCTCTGACTACATTCAAAGAAGATTAATGAAAGATGTACCAGATAAAAAATAGAGCTAAGCTTTTAAAAGATATATTGCATTATAATTTCAAACCAAGTAGCCCCGCTGTGACCACAAAATAAAAGATACAGATGCTGTGCGCTTGACTAAGAAACTCACAACATTGTCATCCGGAAATATAAGAGAGCAACACACAAAACAGGTGCTACGTAATACCGAAAAAAAGCGGAAACAAGCGGAATCGACGACGGTTATGGACAGTTGGCAGCAGTGGGGAGTGAACCAGGGACTCCGGGAAGTGCACACTGGTGGGGAGTGAAATGTCGAACACTTCCTCCCTGAGGCTGGGATACGCAGACAACTGGGCGCTCGTTACTCGAAGTACAGTGTGGACCCTTCTCCATACTCAAATCCTACTTTGACCGTGGCCACCGCATTTCATATATGCTGGACCGAGCCTTATCTGGTGCATCTCAAAGAAGTTGCCCGGAAGATAGAAAAAAAGCACATGAGGACGTCCGCCCTTTGCTAGTTGGCAAATGGACACCTTCTTAAGACAAACCAAATGAGCCGGGCTGACCATTATATTCGGGTTACCAATTCTGACTGGAGATTGGATAAAATGGTGCTCTTGTTACAAACAAACCCTGGCCATTTTCAACTCGTAAAAACGAAAATTGACAGCAAAATCTGGAGAGAAAAATAGAGGGAGCAAATTATGTGACTTGTGTAAAAGATACCACTAAATGTACACGATGTTTTACATGACTCACATTTATTACTCCATCTATTTTACTTTCTATTTCATTGGCTCATTTAGGCCCCTCTAGCTTTTGGCAGAATATGTCTGTCCGAAAACGGTTTCTGTTTGTGAGTATTGGGGCTAAGCCTTATAATAATGCTTTCGGATCGGTTGCGCACATTGTCTACTGATAGTAGTATATAAAGCCTCCCATAGACGCCGACATCCACTGATAGCGGGACGGATGACCTATCGCTGTGACCCGATCCCTGCGTTTATCGCAGATGATTTTTGCCCACATACGGGGAGATATTTTTTGAGGCGATCGGCGATCGGGGGCGTGGCAGTATAAAAAAGTGGACAATTTTTGGTATAATATAGGTGGTATAATTGTCTGTGTGGTAGGTGGCCGTGGTGTTTTATTTTTAGGGGTGGGCCGATGGCCACACTGTGTTGGGATGGCCCTTTGTTTTCGTATCCCTCCTCGACTCAATCGATGTTTCGGTTCACTTGTTTCAACACGGTGTTTGTATTCGCTTTCATAATCACAACAATAATTATCACTTTCATGGTGTAAAATGTATTCAAGACAATCGTTGGTTTTCGTAAGACTTGTCATCGCGGTGGACTGTATGGTGACGTGTGTTTCATTTTCTAGATTCATAATGCTGGGCATCGATGTTAGAGCACAGTGAACACTTGTAGTAAAATAAATAAACAACTTTGTTCATAAAATAAAACACTTGAAATTTTTAAAATTTAGCATAAAATTCACGAATAATACACAAGTCCTTTGATAAAAATAAGAAATAATTATATCACTCAGAAGACTAAAACGTCACAATTCGATTGGTATAAAAATCCAGAATTGAAAATGTGAATAAACGCTAAAATAAATAGAAAACACAGAGCAATTTGAAACGTGTCAGCCTGCAAGGCGTGTTATATATATATATATATATATATATATATATATATATATATATATATATATATATATATATATATATATGTGTGTGTGTGTGTGTGTGTGTATGTGTGTACACATTGTCGCCATAGATTCTCAACTTTGTGTTTATACATTTGTATGCATGCCACGTATGTAAACGAATTTCCATTTTTTAATAAAATAAAAATATAACCAGTAACCTTATTTTGATGAAACGTTCACAGTGATATGTTGCAAAGAATGAAAAATGATAAGGAACGCACCCAAGTACAAGAAGATTATGTTATTGACTTCACTGTTCGGTAACACAGACAAAAAGATCGCTGGGAAACTTTTAATCAAAATATGTTTATTTGTTATGTATTTATTTCATAAAAATATGTATATAATAACAAAGATTTCCTCAGTTGATAAAAGAGACGCATGTACAATGCTATGCTGACGTAGTAAGAGCATGTCTAGTTGCCTGATGGCAGGGACTAATTTGAATGCTTCGGGATGAAATGATGCATGAACATGACATTTCGAATGTAAACCCTTCGTTTTCCGTATAGAAATTGTCTAAACATATAAACAGCCTGCAGTGAGTGCTCCTTGTTGTAGTGCCGCGCTGAGGACCGGTCCTTGGGACCGGTCCCACGGTCTTTTAGCTGTGAACCGGGGATCGGTCCCATAGTGGAAGACCGGCGGCGGTCCTCACTTCTTATCACCTTTCAACGGTCTCGCGCCATACGACTTCCCCAGCGATTCGTTGCCTCGGTTCTTTGCCTATCTTCCACCAATCACCACCCATCCCACTTAATTAATCGCACCCACCCCCCTTTGCCATACACTAAACGACACAGACGACCACGTCCCTCCACTCCGCAAACCGCCCTTTCGTGTGTGAGATGGGGGGAACAGGAGGCGCACGCCTTGGACGATTCCATTATACGGGGTAAATTTCAAAATTTACTACACCATAATGATCGCAATGACAATGATCTATGATGAAGGCATGACCCCTCTTCTCTAATGGGTTATTGTTTGAAATGCATGTGACTACTAAAGATGTGTGTGTTTGTGTTTGTGTGTGTGTGTGTGTGTGTGTGTCTCGAACCTAGCAAGTAGCAAGTCACCACTCCTTTCTATCGCATTGTCATTTAAAATAATACAATAATATTAAAATTTCGTTTGGTGTTTTAACTAATCAAATAATATGAGTTTCATTAGTTTCTTCCTTCCAAAAAAACCCAGTTATAACGTCTGTATTTTTAAAAAGTCCAATAGAATATTTGGGGACCCCGATAGCTCAGTTGATAGAGCACTCTCTTTATACGCAAAGGGCCAGAGATCGATCCCGGGTGCAGTCGAGTTTTTTCTGAATCCCTGTCTACTCAGCAGTGAATGGGTAGCTGGGTTTGTTAGATCTGGCGAAAAGTCACCATCGACCCCACTTATTACTTATTATCGCATCCACCCCCTCTTATTATAACTTCACACGTCTCTCTCTTACTCTTCAATGCTCGCTGCCCTCTAATGTGTGTGTGTGTGGGGGGGGGGGAAGGGGGGGGGGTAGGAGTTGCGTGTGTGTATCAACGCCACGAACAACTCGATCAACGCCTTGGGCGATTCCATTATCTCCGTTAATGGGGATAAATTTCAAATTTTATTCACGCTAAATTATCGAAGTAACAATGAAGTACGGTGAGCAAATAAAGAAGGCATCACCCCTCTTCTCTAATTAGGTTACAATTTGAAATGAGTGTGACTACTCCGTGTGTTTTACTCCTGTAGACCACGGTTTTCATTAGTGCGGGGCGGTCCCACGGTCCCAAAGGTCAAAACGGTTCGAACTTCCAACAGTCTCTCAGGAATGTTCAATGTCGAAAAGGACCGGTCCTAGGACCGGTCCTTGCGGTTTTCATTTCCCAGGGACCGTAGGACCGTGGTCCTTAAGCTTGCCAAGGACCGCCCCGCACTACCTTGTTGAATGGAGTCTGAATGACACTAAAGCCTAGTGTGCCGAGAAGAGCGTAGGGGTTGAGCTGCTTGACTCTTGATTGGAGGTTCTTTTTTTTTTTCATATTTACTCTTTTTTCCTTCTTTCTATTTTTTTTTATTTCCTTTGTCTTTAAAGCTTTTTTATTGATTTGTGTATATGTTATTTTTCTTTTTATTATTATCATTCTTTCATTTTCTTCATTTTTTTCTTTCATTAATTTGTCATTATCATTTACATCAGTATATTTTTACCATGTTTTATAATAATAATAATAATAATAATAATAATAATAATAATAATAATAATAATAATAATAATAATAATAATAATAATGATGATGATGATGATGATGATGATGATGATGATGATGATGATATTATATATCATCATCATCATCATCATCATCATCATCATCATCATCATCATCATCATCATCATTATCATCATAATCATCATCATCATCATCATCATCATCATCATCATCATCATCATCATCATCATCATCATCATCATCATCATTATTATTATTATTATTATTATTATTATTATTATTATTATTATTATTATTATTATTATTATTATTATTATTATTATTATTACTATTATCTACTAAATAAACAATATTGTTGTCACATGAGTAAACTTATGAAAGTCATTACAATCATGGGGAAAATTTCTGAGCGACACCTAGTGCGACCTAGCAGGTAACACTTATATACCTGCCTATTTATAGGCCTATTGATATGAGCTCATTTTTGCAATGGAAAAACGTATTTTCAATCCAAAGAAAAATATTGCCCCTGACAACTATGTTTTTAAAAATTCCACAGAGAGAGAGAGAGAGAGAGAGAGGGAGAGAGAGAGAGAGAGAGAGAGAGAGAGAGAGAGAGAGAGAGAGAGAGAGTTGTGTGTACTGGGAGAAAAACTGAGAATGATAGAAATTATGAGTTTTTGCTTTTGGATTTAAAATTTTTTTATTTTTTTTAATAGACAACATTCATAGGAAAACATCAACTAAAACAACAATCAAAATTAATTAAGACTCAATTTTGCAGTGTGCCGAATTATCTGGTGATAATAGAAAAGACACCCAAGTATCGGGTGTCGAATTATCTGGTGACAAAATACACCCGAATTTCGGGTGTCGAATTATCTGGTGACAAAATACACCCGAATTTCGGGTGTCGAATTACGCCCCCTAAATTATGCTAGCTATTGAATTTCAACATTACACTCATATCTTCAAATTAATTGAAAATCTTACAACTAATTTTTTATTCTTTCTTCCTCGTACAGATACGCAACACAGCCTGGTGAAATATGGTCATCTCTGGGAGTGCCCAGTCCCCCGTCAGCTCCATTTATAGGTCACATGCATCGTATCTATGACCCCGATACCGGTTTCCGGGGGAGCATCCACAAGTGGACTAAACAATACGGCAAAATATTTGGAATATTATTCTTCCGTCACCCAATGCTAGTGATTACGGATATAGAAGCCGTAAAAAAAGTCTTGGTGAAAGATTTTGCCAATTTTTCAAGCAGATACGGTGGTGCGGATGGTCTATATCAATCTATCATCCAGAAAAGTATTTTACTGAACGGTGGAGATCACTGGAAAAGAGTTCGCCATATCTTGTCACCGGGTTTTGCGAATGGAAAACTGAAACATCTCACTGGACATATAAATAGAAATGTATCAATTTTAATCGAGGCTCTTCATAAACATGTAAAGCACGGATCCCATCCA
Organism: Berghia stephanieae; assembly: GCF_034508935.2. Classification (NCBI taxonomy): domain Eukaryota; kingdom Metazoa; phylum Mollusca; class Gastropoda; order Nudibranchia; family Aeolidiidae; genus Berghia; species Berghia stephanieae. The sequence continues at coordinate 24,950,818 of NC_088369.1, read as the reverse complement.
GAAGCGAAAGTTGTTTTCTCGGCATTTTCTTTGGATGTGTTGGCTGGTGCAGCTTTCGGATTGGAGTTGAATTCCCAAAACAACATTAACGGTTCGTTTTATCAACATGCTAAGAGTCTAGTCACTTTCAAAAAATCCCTGCAACTTGTCATCGCAACTTTAGGGGCTTTTCCGTTTTTAGCAGGTGTTTTTAAAAAGTTTGATATCGGATTTTTCGACTCTCGTGATATTCGATACTTTGAAGACACATTTTATCGACTAATTTCTGAAAGAAGAAAGGCAAATGGATATAAATCAAGCGACTCCGATCACCTTAATTTGTTGATAAATGGTGAATATGACTCTTTAGAAAAGAGCATTGAAAGCAAAAATATGACTACAGATGAGATTGTTGCTCAGTGTATTATTTTTGTTATAGCCGGGTACGAAACAACATCTGCCACTCTGCAATGGCTGACCTTTGAACTTTCCAAACACAAAGATATTCAAATACGTTTGCGAAAAGAGATCGATGGGGTTATTCCTGATACAGAATGTGACGTCACTTATGAACATTGTCAAAAACTGAAATTTATGGAAGCGGTTATTTTCGAAGCTTTGAGAATGTATCCTCCGGTTGTCACATTATCCAGAATGTCGAAACATGCCACAACATTGAAAGGGTTTTCTGTCCCGGCGAACACAGCTATTGTAATACCCGTTTACAACATCTGTCGCGATCCAGAATTGTTTGAAGATCCAAACACATTCAATCCTGAACGATTCATGTCAAATCAAAATTCCTCTTTATCTTCTTTATTGAAGACGCTTCCCTTCGGGTTCGGTCCCAGGCAGTGTCTTGGTTTTTCCCTTGCCATATTGCAAGTCAAAATTGCTTTAGTACATATTTTGAGGAATTTTTCAATCGACGGAGCAACTCCTGAACAAGTTGACATGGATGATTTTACAGCCCTTCTCATTCCAAAGCAACCCATTCACTTGATATTAAGCCATGTTAAGAGAAAAGATGATGAATAAAAGTTGAAATAAATCACGGAGCTATTAAATTTTGAAAAATTATTTCTGTCCATTGCCATTTTTCACAATTTAAGCAAGAAATGAGAGGAAAGGAAGAATCCTGACAGTTTTGTACTAAATATACGGCTGTGCTTATTCATGCTTCATAATAATAGCCCCGAAAGTGGCTTGGGGGTGGGTTGACTTCATTGAGGCTACACGTTTTGTCATTTAGTCCCTAAAAGTTTTCGGTCTTTTGCAATGTAAGTAATGATGTTTATTTTTTAATGATAGGAAAATCTTAATTGTTTCATACTATTCACTCGTGGAATGAGATTGTTACAAGATTCGTGGAGTTCGTAGATTCAGAACAACGAATGAGCATAGTTGTGTATAAAAAGTAGCGCGTCCATCTATGTTAGTTTTGCATTGGTTGCCGTGGGGGAAAACCCATGATTTACAAAATTGCTACAATTCCTCACAGTGTAGGTATTCTACCTCGGTGGTCCGCAATACCTCATCGAGTTCATTTTCATATATAAAACCAACCACACAGGACTCAGATGTGTCGGCGATACAGCCCTCCTATTTGTCCCACGAACTCGGCTGAAAACCATGGGGGTCGATCTTTTAAAAACCAGGGACCAACAACCTGGAATAATTTACCGCGGGTGCTAAGAGAAACGGCAGACTATAAATAATTTAAAGGAAGACTTAAAACGTGTTTTTTTTTTCACTCTCTAATGGGCATGATCTATATTAACTTTCCATGTGCTCGAGGTCATTGGTCACATTGCTAAATGTGCTCAAAGTGACCCACATAGTGAAAAGTGTTCACAGATTTTGAAATATCTAACATCATCTGGTCATTTTGTTCAGGGGTATGTTTACAACTTTCATAAACAAAGCAACGTGCTGACATGTGTCAAGATATATCCAATCGTTGAACAGCAACAAATCATGTGATTGATGACCTGGTTGGACGAAAACATGAATATAGATCGCTCCCCCTGTGTAGCGCATAGAACTTGCTGTCTTTGAGGATTGGTGCTTTAATAATACCATCTATTAGTATAATAATAATAATAATAATAATAATAATAATAATAATAATAATAATAATAATAATAATAATAATAATAATAATAATAATAATAATAATATCGAACCCAGGACCTTCCGATCCGAAAGCGAGTGTCATACCACTAGACCACATAGCCACATGATAATAATAGTATAATAATAATAATATACTAATAATAATAATAATAATAATAATAATAATAATATAATAATAATAATAATAATAATAATATTACTATTATATTATTATATTATTATTATTATTATTATTATTATTATTATTATTATTATTATTATTATTATTATTATTATTATTTTATCATGTGGCTATGTGGTCTTGTGGTATGACACTCGCTTTCGGATCGGAAGGTCCTGGGTTCGAGCCTCTCTCGGCGCATAGTTGAGTCCTTGAAAAAGACTCTTTACTCACATTCTCTCACCGTACTCAGGTGTAAAATGAGTACCTGGCCGTTAACAGCATTGTCTGTGTCCGAAAAATTGTAATATCGCCTAACAGGCGTCATGTCTCGTCCTACATGTTAAATGTTGCTGTTGACCAGGGACCCATTGTAAAGCGCATTGAGCACGTTAAATGGATATTGCGCTATATAAATGCTCAATTTTATTTTTATTATTATTATTATTATTATTATTATTATTATTATTATTATTATTATTATTATTATTATTATTTTGTCGTCGTCGTTGTTGTTGTTGTTGTTGTTGTTGTTGTTGTTGTTGTTATTACTGCCTGTTCTCTGGAGAATTTTAAAAATTTAATTGACAGATAAATTTATTATCTGAGATTTCAATAGGACTCCAATAATATTTATTTTATTCAGTAGTTTAATTATTCATCGATGATATATTTCTTGTTATTGATAAATCACGTTGTATTGTTCACATCAAATGCATTTAAAGGGTACTGGGTGGGGATCCTGACCTACCATAGTGGGGAGGGAGATACTACTTACTGTGTCTTCTATCCCCCTATATCTGTTTTCCAACTAGTTTTCTGTCTTTGTCTTGGAATGAGAATGAGATTACTTGGTTTTGCCCTGGCCCTGACTGGATATCCTTGGTGAGAGGAAAACAGTCAAATGTATAGTTTGTTTTGGGAGATGATATTTTTTTCCTTGTAAATCATCTCTCTGTTATGTAATGTATTATGTTTTGTTTACATATGTTATATGATTTGTAAATATGTGAGTGTATTCCTCTTTGTGGGAACCTGTGCTTGTGACTGAATAAGACTTTTAGGTGATCTTACACTAAGTACTTCGATAGTGTGCTTTTGGAATCTACATCTGTTCCCTATTTGATCCAATTCTCCTTTGTCTTACTTTTTCTTGGTGATTTTGTTGTAATTCTAGAACTTATTACTATCCCATTTTCTTCCTTTTTACTGGCGCTGATATGACCTTAATGTGTTGCAAGCGCCGTAAAACCCTTAAAAACAATTAAAAACAAACAAAACATTTAAAGGGTACAGTTGTACTCTGCTAGATACACAATCCTAATTTAAACCTCTAGCCATATCACGTTTTATGTTATATTTTTTTGTTACGTGGAAACTATTGTCAGGAATTGACTGTTTTTACACCGGCGCCTGTAAGAATTTGTTTTTAAATGGAGCTTTCATATAGCGCAATGTCCACTTAACGTGCACAAACCGCTTCACAAAGTGTCCCTGACCTACAACAACACGTAAGCAGATAGAACCAAACATGGCACCTGTTAGGCAATATTGCACTTTTTTCCCGACATAGACAACACTGTTAACGACCAGGTCCTCATTTTACACCTGAGTACGGTGAGAGAATATCAGAAAGGAACCGTTTCCAATTACTTAACTATACGCCGAGCGAGGCTCGAACCCAGGACCTTCCAACCCGAAAGCGAGTGTCATAGTATAGCACAAGACCGTGTAGCACCATCATTTAAACTAATCTCATGTAGAAAGCGACGGAAACAACATTCATACCCTGACAAAAGTTGCGAATTTTATTTTATTCGAATTAAATCTAACTCGGCAATGGAAGAGCTAAGACAGCAGTGAGTGTGGAAGATTCTGGACTTTCAAAGAAACAAACTCAACGAGGCCAACTTCGTTGACTTATGACTTATTTGATTGTGCCTGCGAGGAGAGAGAGAGAGAGAGAGAGAGAGAGAGAGAGAGAGAGAGAGAGAGAGAGAGAGAGAGAGAGAGAGAGAGAGAGAGAGATTATTAATCATTTTCATGTCTGGAATAAAAAATTTACGAATTCAATCACAATTTTTGTTTTGTATTTTGTTGGGCCTTTTTTTTTTTTTGGTTTCTATTATTGTGCCTGTGCGGAGAGAGAGAGAGAGAGAGAGAGAGAGAGAGAGAGAGAGAGAGAGAGAGAGAGAGAGAGAGAGTTTTGGTGATTTTTGGGCGGGGGGGGGGGGGGGTCTCCACTCTCTTATCGAATCTATCAACGCGAAGTGTGGGACCAGTAGGTAGTATTATTACAGTCCCTCAAATTTCTTGGATTCTAATAAATAATAAGATTTGTGTCCTTTGTCCACTCCTTATCGAATCCATCAAGATATAGCCTGTTTCAGGTCTGTTGAAAACAAAGAAAACATGAGCACTGCTTGTGATTACATTCTTGGTCTAAAAGCACAAAAAGGCAATAACTAGAAGGAAACATTTCCGGAAATAACTCTCAACAAGAGTCTGCCTATGTGCTAAATCTGACGACGTCTGGAAACTTTCAGACGCATGTATTTGATCTCCTTCGAATGAGAACTAAAATGGTTTCTAGTTACACTCATAAAGAGAGAGATGATAAGAAGAAAAAAATGGTACAAGGAAGCAATCTTGCTTCTGTTTTGTTTGTTTTAAGTGTTTTGCGTCGCTTGCAACTCATTTAGGACATATCAGCACCAGTCCATTGAAAAGGAATAAGATGGGATAGTCAAACATAAAAATAATCTAGAATAACAATTAAAGCAATAAAAAAAAGTAAGGCAAAGGGGAATTGGTTCAAATCGAGAACATGTGTAGATTCCAAGAGCATTCCATCAATGTTCTTGGTTTGAAAGCGCCTTAAAGTCTCATCCAGACACCAGCACATAATCCAATGAGGACACCAGCACATAATCCACTTAAATGTTTACAAGATGTTATGTTTAAAACATAATGTAACCATCATTATATAACAAGAGAGATGATTTACAATTTTAAAAATATCGTCTCCCAAAACTAACACCATATATTTGATTGCTTCTCTCTCAGCCAAGGACCAGGACAAGTATCAAAGTGCAATGTTCTAACCATCACAAATATGAAAGCACCTATTACATTTGAATACCAACTTCATGGTCAAAACCTAGAACATGTAAAGACAGCAAAATACCTTGGCATTGAGTTTGCTAAAAACCTCAAATGGAATGACCACATATGTCACCTGGCTTCAAAGGCAAATCAAACAAGCGCTTACATCACCCGCAATTTAAAAAGATGCCCAATCACAACTCAAACCCTTGCTTTTAAAACTATTGCTAGACCAATTTTGGAGTATGGCAGCTCAATTTGGGACCCATATACAAAGAAAAACATCGACACCTTAGAAAACATCCAAAGAAAAACAGCAAGACGCATCACAAACACATTCGATCCTTTCTCAAGTGTGTCTGAAATATCACAACGGATTGGCCTTGAACCTCTGGAAAAGAGAAGAAAGATAGATAAACTTAAATTGTTCCACAAGATCTACTACAAAAATTCGTGCCTTAAACTTCCAAACGACATCAAAGATATCGGCACAAGAAATACGAGGGGACACACAGCAAGAGTAACCATGCCAACATCAAAAACAGACGCCCACATGTATTCGTTTTTCCCTTCCACTGCCCGACTATGGAATAGCCTCCCAGCTGAAGTGGCTGAAAACGGTTGCCAACATGCCTTCACGCGATTGCTAGAGTTCACAACGTGACTTTTTAATCTATATTTTTTTGTGGTTTTTTTTTTAATTCTATTATGTGCAGAGTTTTAGCAAGTTTAAAATGTAAAACACTACAAACTGTGGAGTGATTCTCGACAATATTGGAGGTTTCCACAAGACGAAGAAGAAGAAGAAGAAGAAAACCAAGTAATCCCATTTTAAGACTAAGACAGAGAGCATCTCAGAAAACAGATACAGGGGGATAGAAGACACAGCAAATGACCCCATTGTAACATGTATTGTAATATACTGGAGTTGTTTGGCTATGTACGAATGTAGTTGTTCGGCTGTGTGTAATTATGTTAGAATAATTTATAGTGTTAAGCATTTTGTGTTGTGAATTTTTGCATGTGAGTATGAATTTTGACTGCGTGAACGTTTGAGCAATCTTTGTTCCTTAGGAACACTGTAAGACGATTGTTTTGTGTTATTTAGTTATCTACCAAAAGAACTCCGTCCGAGCTGGTCATATTATATATTTATGTTATTAATTTTGTGCGGCTATGTGGAAGGTCCTGGATTCGAGCCTCGCGCTCGGCGCATAGTTGAGTCCTTGGAAAAGGCTCTTTACTCACATTCTCTCACCGTACTCAGGTGTAAAATGAGTACCTGGCCGTTAAGCCATCAAATTGCCATAAATTGTATGCCTGTCCATTTCTGATGATGCCTAACCTACAATAGGCTCAGAATAAAAGTCGTCAATATCGACGACATTTGGTCCTTTTTGAATATTTTTATTTCCAGTGGACTGAATACACAGCTGTGTTTTCAGTCCACTGGTGGACTGAAAACAAAGTTCCCAAAAAAAAAAAAAAAAAAAAAAAAAAAAAACTAACGAAAGAGTGAAAATGGAGAGGGTTCGTATGGGAACAAAACAGACAATGGACGTTTCGGGTACAACCCCTTCATCAGCACAACAATACACAAATTAACGTGGAAAACAAATAAAATATAATGCAAAAAAAACTTGTGTCGTCTGTACTCAAAGGTGGTTGGAGTATGAATGAAATGTTAGCGTGGCGTGGGTAGAGGGTTGGGTGCCACACAGACTACTACCTGTGTCATCTATGGGGTGTCCCAGGGGGGGGGGGGGGTGATTCGATTGATAAGAAAAGGTCAGCGATGAGGGAACAGAATCTACCAGAAAATAATGGAAGATAAAAGACATAATAATAGTAGTAGTAGTAGTAGTAGTAGTAGTAGTAGTAGTAGTAGTAGTAGTAGTAGTAGTAGTAGTAGTAGCAGTGGTAGTAGTAGTAGTAGTAGTAGTAGTAGTAGTAGTAGTAGTAGTAGTAGTAGTAGTAGTAGTAGTAGTAGTAGTACTGTTCATACTACTACAACTATAACTCTACCAACCTATCTAGTAGTAGTAGTAGTAGTAGTAGTAGTAGTAGTAGTAGTAGTAGTAGTAGTAGTAGTAGTAGCAGTGGCTATAGCAGCAGTAGTGGTAGCAGTAAGAGCAGCAATGGTTTTGAATACATGTACGTTGACATCTAAAAGGCTCAAAGAGAGTATAGACTAAGAGGTTGTTGCTCAGCGGGATACGAGTGGTGGTCAATCCAGGTGTTGAGTCCGCGTCGAGTCAGCGTTCCCAACGACTTGATCAGGTGAGTTTCCCTACGTCGGCGGGCGGAAGTGTCCGAATGGCGAATGGCAAAAGCTAAGCACACACACACACACACACACACACACACACACACGCGCGCGCGCGCGCGCACATACACTACATCGCAGTGGTTCGGCAGATTGAAGTGTCTGGCCACTGCTGTTCTACACAGTTCGATGTGTCGCGCAAGTGCTGAACGAATCTGTCACCCAGCCTCTTTCCGGTCTCACCAACGTAAGCAATCCCACACAGGGGGCACGTAATGGCATAGACCAGATTACGGTCAATGCATGAAACGGCTGCCTGATGTCCCAAATCTAGTCTGGATAACTGACTCTGTCGTACTCCCACAGGTGCCCACAAATCTTGCATCGGGATCGCATGCATGATCTGGCTTTAGGCCCATCCGTGGGTATGGGCTCAAGGCGGCTTCTGACAAGGAGATCCCTCAGGTTACGATCCCCAACTGGGGTTCTGAGAAAACTCTGTGAGTGTCTTCGCCCGCCTGGAGGATCCCATAATTTTGCAATAGGATGTTCCTAACCTGATCAGCATGGGCAGCCCATTCAAGACGGGTGAGGTTAGACCTCTTGATAGTCCCCTCGACCTGTTTATCCAGACCTGTCTTAGACAGATCGAGGCACTACAACCCACACATATCAAGAGGTCTAACCTCATCCGTCTTCGATTCCAGGATGAACGTCCACGGCTGATTTTCACCATGGATGTCCCCCTCGTGGATCTTTACCTTGCAGTGGTGAGGGGGCTTGAGCAAAGGTGTAAATCCCGGTCGACCGTCACGAGACCATCCCGGGTATCGAGCCAACGAGCCACATGAGCTGCTCGCCCCCGTGTGTGATTAAATTTGATCCAACCCGGTGCCCGAATAGCAGCCCTATCCCGGGCGCCACACTATTATCTTCATGTCGAGTCCCAATCAGTCCCGTCAATGGCGAAGCGGTCTGCCGCCTAGCCAAATAATAGGCTTTTAACGAAATCGGGTCGAACGAGACGCCGAACGCCGAACCCGAACGGATATAGCCTTCTCACGTGACCATGAACAAGATCTGGATAGTGAAGACTCTCAAGCGGTATGCAGCATCGGATCTAAGGTCACGTGATAGAGGATAGCTTGGGTTGCTGTTGGCTTGTGTTAGGGGAGGGGCAAGGTCAGTGTCATTCAATAGTATATAATTGTGCACGTGGCGCTCTATACAGAGAGAAAATTATAAATTGATTACGGGCGAAGGTGGGGGGAGGGGGGGGGGGTTGACCCACAAACGATCGAGGTGTTGGGCTTGGGGTAGACCATGATACGAAATCAAAGAGAAAAGGCCGCTGGTAATTGGGTGGTGGAAATGGTTGGGGGGGGGGGGGGGGGGGGGGGGGGGTGGGGGGGGGGGGGGGGGGGGTGGGGGGGGGTGGGGGGGTAGTGACAATCAGCATGGGATGTATATATTAACATTCATAATATAGGCAATATATAGATGACCAGGGATGTGTATTGTTTGTGTATTGTTTGTATGTGTGTTCGCGCGCGCGTGTGTGTGAAAGAGATTACACAAAAATACCTTTCTCGGGAGCTTCCAAATGATTACGTATACGATAAATTTGAAAACCACATTGTTGAATCAGCTTGCAAAAGGAGAACATTTATCTTTGTTTCACAAAAATAGGTTTAGAAATAAAAAAAATTTCTAGTAGATTGATATTGATAAAAATATTGCTCATTTTTTAAAAATTTAATGATAGTTTCTTTCTTTTCCGGTCGGTTTTCTTGATTTATATCTCATTTTTCAATTCTCAATGCGACGAGCACACTGATGTATCTCGTGTGATTCAAAAGCGTTGTTTGTTTTTTTTAATATATATATACTGAGAGTCCTCACTAATTAATTCCTGAGCGTTGAGATGGTGACGCAACTATTACATACAAGACCTTGCAGTCGAGTCGGCAGGGCTTTTGGGTTACACAACCACTATTTACCCATCGGTCAGCGGTACTCTTTGATGTATACAACACTCACCGCCTTTACGCAAAGCCGCCTGCCCATAAATCAAGAGATGGTCTCCTAACTGTTCACAAGCGAACTGTCAAACGAGCAATCGATGATTGGATAAGAATCTCAAGGTCTCATATCATAAGGTAAGTTTTGGAGAGGTGATATCCCCCCACCCGTCATCGGACAGAACTTTCATTGCGTTATATCATATAAGCTCCACCTCCTCTTTCTATTCCGGAGTGACGAGATTAGACGAGAGGACGAGAGAAAAAATTGAACACGTGATCGGTAAGTCGTTCGTTCGGCCTGCATCGGTGTATAACTATAACTCCGTAATACCGCGTTCGTGTCGCCATGGTCGTCGGCACGTCAGAGAAAAAAGCAAACGTCCCATGCATCAATTGATTCGCGGCCTGCCAATCGGAAAATGCGACAGCGGGGATGGCGAACTGACGCACATATTGTCCCTGAACGTCGAGAGCCAGAGTATGGCAAAAAATGAGCTTTTATCAAAGCTATTGGCCGCCCACTGCGTAGATATCCTCCTGTTACAGGAGACCCACCTTTATTCAGGCGCGCAATCTTCCCGATTCCAGATCCCAGGCTATACGGTGGTCCAACGCGAGGACACTTCGAGGCTCAAAGGAGGGGTTAGCGTTTACGCTAAAGAGCCATCGAAGGTAAGGGTCATTGAGAGCGTAACGGACAGCAATGGGGTGAACCGAATTTCTGTGGAAGTAGGTGGACTGTGTTTGCATAATATTAATTACAAATCACCTAGAGCGACTTGGACTACACCACCGGTACCGGTGGTCAGCCATCCTTCCATATGTCTGGGAGACTTTAATAGCCACCATCACGAATGGGGCTACCGAGACTGCAACGAGGCAGAAAGACAACTCCGCTCATGGATGGACTGTAATGATCTACACCTTGTGTACGATCCTACAGCCAAGGGTACCTTCCGGGGTACCAGCCATAAGAAGGAGTATACTCCAGATCTCACCCTCGTAACGAAAGGCGCGAACGGTGAACCGCTGCAGGTGAAGCGAACAGTCCTCGGGGACTTTCCGCATAGCCAGCACAGGCCGGTTCTTGTCACAGCTGGGGTGACAATACCGAGGGTGCAGTCTCTCCCACTTTGCAGATGGAACTTCAGGAAGGCTGACTGGGAGGAATTCAGTTCCTATATCGAGCAGGTCTGCCCTGCCATTCCTCCCAAGTCCAAGAATATAACCAGATTCAGTAGGCTATTGGTTAAGAGCGCTCAACGCTCTATTCCACGGGGCAAACGGAAATTCTACACCCCTTGCTGGACAGCAGAGTCGGAAGAGCTGTACCGAGAGTACCAGCAGACCCAATCCCAGGACGCTGCCGATAGACTACGTCAGTCTCTGGCAGAGGGAAGGAAGCAACGGTGGCAGGAGACCGTGGAAAGTCTCGACTTTACACACTCCAGCCGCCACGCTTGGCGTTTGATAAAGAAATTGGACCCAGATCGGAATTACGCGAAGGCTGCACCGGAATGCGAGGCAGACACAATTGCCAAGAACATTAAGAACCGTAGTAAGCGGGTCCCTAATCAGGCTTTTGAGCGCGGTGTCCGCAAGGCGTACCGTACGATTTTGGACTCGCTACCTGCGGAGGAGTCGGACTGGACGGCCCCGATCAGTCCCCGAGAAGTGGATGCAGCCATTAGCGAAGTGAAGAACGGCAAAGCAGCAGGGATAGATGGTGTATATCCCGATATGGTGACGCATCTGGGCCCCAGGGCACGGGCCTGGCTAGCAGTGGCAATGTCCGACGTCCTTGCAAAAGGAAAGCTTCCACAAGTGTGGAAGCATGCGAAGATAGTTGCCATCCTGAAGCCAGGGAAACCGGCGAAGGAGGCAGACAGTTACAGACCCATATCGCTGCTGAGCTGTCTTTACAAATTGTTGGAGCGTGTTTTATTAAACCGATGGGGGCCGGTCCTAGACGCTGCCCTGCCACCCGAGTAGGCAGGCTTCAGGGAAGGGAGGTGCACCACGGAGAAGGTCATTGCCCTTACAGAGCATATTGAGCACGGGTTCGAGAGAAAACAGCAAACAGGTGCTGTCTTTATAGACCTATCAGCGACGTACGATACGGTCTGGTGCGAAGGGTTGATGCTCAAACTTGCAAAAATCATAAGGTGCAAAAAGACCTTGAAGTTGTTCTCTTCGATCTTAGGGGAAAGGCAATTCCACGTCGCGCTGGGAGACGTCACGAGTAAAGTAAGGAAATTGAAGAATGGGGTCCCTCAGGGGTCGGTACTTGCGCCAATGTTGTTTAACGTTTACATTAGCGATATGCCGAACACTTCCTCCCTGAGGCTGGGATACGCAGACGACTGGGCACTCGTTACTCAGAGTAAAGTGTGGACCCGTCTCGAGAGCGTACTCAGCGAGGACGTCACCAGACTCAAATCCTACTTTGACAAGTGGTACCTGAAGATGAACACTTCAAAAACCGTGGCCACTGCATTTCACTTATGCAGTGGTTAGCACACCCGCAAACTGAATGTCCTAGTCGGGGACCAGCCACTCCCGTATGAGCCGCATCCAAAATATTTAGGGGTGACGTTGGATCGCAGCCTTACCTATCGGGTGCATCTCGAAGGGGTTGCCCGGAAGATAGAGACGCTCCTGAGAACGTCCGCCTTGGCACTATGCTATTCCACCGCGGAGTATTGCGCTCCAGTGTGGGGTAGAAGCAGAAACGTTGAGAAGGTGGATGTAAAACTTCGCAAGTCGATGCACATAGTGTCGGGAACGCTAGCAACAACCCCTAGAGAATGGGGCCCGATAATGGCAGCGATCCAGCCCCCCGATGTCCGGAGGAAGACGATTACGGGAAACTGGCTGAGTAAGATCAAAGAGAGAGGGAATGGGGATACCCCTCTCATGCGCATAATGGACGGTGCCCCCGTTTCGAGCCGAAATAAGTCCGGCAACCTTGTACGCAGAATCCCTGACTACGGACAGAGCTGCACATACGAGATGGAAGTCGGTTTGGACGAATTCAATCCCTCGTGGGGGCGGGGACCTACACTCCTCTAAACTTGGTGAGAAGTTGCCAGGCTTTGATACCAGTAAGAAGAGACACTGGGTAGCTGCGAATCGGCTTCGGTCGATGAGCTGCCTAACGGCAAGTGCGTTACATCGATGGGGTCTAACTTCCTGTCCAATATGTCCACGCTGTGGGCAAGAACCCGAGACGCAGAGCATCTAGTCGAAAGGTGTGTTGTGACGATGCTACCAGGCGGGTTCGCGACGGTGCACGAATGCGGACCGGACTTTGCTGATTGGGTCGATCGTCAAAACATGATAGTGTGAACCATAAGAGGCTGCTACCATGGATGTGAAGGCACTGTACACGTCCATACCGCATGCTGACGGACTGCGTGCCATCAGGCATTTTGTCGATCGTCATCCCTTACCAGGCATCTCCAGCAACAACATTGTGCAGCTCACCGAACTTGTGCTCACACTCAACACTTTTGAATTCAAAGATGAATTCTTCCATCAGATCTCAGGTGTTGCGATGGGCACTTAGATGGGTCCCTCATATGCTAACCTCTTCATGGGCTACCTTGAGGAAACTTTCTTCCGCCAGTACAGTGGACCTGCCCCTGAGCTGTTCAAAATGTACATTGACGACTGTTTCGGCATTACGTTCTTGACCCATAGGCAGTTGAAAGGGTTCATCCAAGCCATGGACTCCATCCACCCGTCCATAGAGTACACTTATGAGATTTCAACCTCTCAAGTGAACTTTTTGGACATCAAGGCTGTATTGACCAGCACGGAGTACGGACCACTATACACTACAAGCTGACATGGCGGTTTTTTGCACACACACAAAAAAAAAAAAATCCCAAATTTTGCAAGCTAAAAACAGCAAAATTTGCAAAAAGAAAAAAAAAAGAAAAAATTTGCAAACAGTTGCGATTAATTTTCCTAAAAACCCATAATCCGTTCATGAAAGAGAAAGGTATTTGTTTGTTTTTAAGGGTTTCACGGCGCTTGCAACAAATGTAAGGTCATATCAGCGCCAGTAAAAAGTTAGAAAATGGGATCTAGTAAAAAGTTCTAGAATTACAATTAAAGTACCCAAGAAAAAGGAAGAACACGCTATCAGTGTACTTATTTTGAGATTATCTGTTTCATCCTGACACAAGCACAGGTCCCCCAGTGATGATAATGAAAATTTGTCAAAAAAGGAGGAAAATCTACCGGCCCGTCAGTCAAACCCAAATACGGCCGCAAGCGATGCAAAAACTGCCATGACAGTACAAGGAAACGGACAGTCACACAGCTACCTGCTCTATCGATCATCTCATCCGGTGAAGTGTAAAGACTCCATCCCATTCAGTCAGATACTCCGCTTGCGGAGACTCTGTCTGGAAGATGAAGAATTTGCGCTTCAACGTGATCGAATGCTCGATTTCTTTAGGGCACGGGAATATCCCGAAAGGGTTTTGCATAAGGCTGTCCGGAAAGCCAGCCTCGTGTCGAGAGAAGCAGCAATGAGGCCTCGCAATGCCAGGAAGCAGGAGACGCAGCGTCCCATTTTAGTCCTCGCTCATCACCCCCATGCTGATCAGGTTAGGAACATCCTATTGCAAAATAATGGGATCCTCCAGGCGGGCGAAGACACTCACAGAGTTTTCTCAGAACCCCCATTGGGGATCGTAACCTGAGGGATCTCCTTGTCAGAAGCCGCCTTGAGCCCATACCCACGGATGGGCCTAAAGCCAGATCATGCATGCGATCCCGATGCAAGATTTGTGGGCACCTGTGGGAGTACGACAGAGTCAGTTTTCCAGACAAGATTTGGGACATCAGGCTGCCGTTTACTTGCATTGACCGTAATCGGGTCTATGCCATTACGTGCTCCCTGTGTGGGATTGCTTTCGTTGGTGAGACCGGAAACAGGCTGGATGACAGATTCGTTCAGCACTTACGCGACATATCGAACTGTGCAGACACAGCAGTGGCCAGACACTTCAATCTGCCGAACCACTGCGATGTACAGTATGTGCGTGTGTGTGTGTGTGTGTGTGTGTGTGTGTGTGTGTGTGTGTGTGCTTAGTTTTTGCCATTCTGATACTATCTTTGAGCCTTTTAGATGTCAACGTACCCGTATTCAAAACCACTGCTGCTCTTACTGCTGCTGCTGCCACTACTACTACTACTACTACTACTACTACTACTACTACTACTACTACTACTACTACTACTACTACTACTACTACTACTACTACTACTACTACTACTACTACTACTACTACTACTACTACTACTACTGTTACTACTACTGTTCATACTACTACAACTATAACTCTACCAACCTATCTATCTATCTATCTATCTATCTATCTATCTATCTATCTATCTATCTATCTATCTATCTATCTATCTATCTATCTATCTGTCTATATACTGATTATTTACCAATTCATAGTCATCTACCTTCCTAGCTATCTCTTATTGTGTCTACTCATCCACTAATTTATCCATTCATATACATATAGACCCAGCTATCACCCGGCTGTTTACTCGCCCTCTCTCACCCCCCCCCCCCTCTCCCTCTCTCTCTAGCTCTCCCCCCCCCCTCTCTCTCTCTCTCTCTCTCTCTCTCTCGCAATCCCCGCCCCCCCCCTTCCTTTTTTTTCTCTCTATCTTTCTTTCTGTCTGTCTATCTTTCCGTCTTTCTATCTATTTATCTATCTATTTATCTGTATATTCTACTTTACTATCACATAGCTAGCCGGCCGTTCGTCTTTTCTGTTTGTATTTCCTTCGCGAAGATTCGACCGCCGCCCAATCAACAACCCCCCCCCCCTCCCCTTCCGCCGTGACTTTTTCACCTCGCCCCCTCCTACTGTTCCACTACGGCTTTCTACTAGACTTTCCTACTCACTTCTTCTCTTTCAACCACTACTACTAATACTACTATGTCTTTTATCTTCCATTATTTTCTGGTAGGTTATGTTCCCTCATCGCTGACCTTTTCTTATCAATCGAATCACCCCCTGGGGCACCCCATAGATAACACAGGTAGTAGTCTGTGTGGCACCCAACCCTCTACCCACGCCACGCTAACATTTCATTTTCATTCATACTCCAACCACCATTGAGTACAGACGACACACGTTTTTTTTGCATTATATTTTATTTGTTTTCCACGTTAATTTGTGTATTGTTGTGCTGATGAAGGGTTTGTACCCGAAACGTCCATTGTCTGTTTTGTTCCCATACGAAGCCTCTCCATTTTCACTCTTTTGTTAGTATTTTACGATAAGCAGCTTCAGTCTACCGTTTTCTAAAAAAACAAAACAAACTACGCAGCATTGCCATGTTGGCGGATTTTCCCGCCAAATTGGCTTATTTTTAATCATTGCGTGGCGGGGGGAAAATGGCCTGGCGGATGGCGTCCCCCCCCCCCCCCCCCCCCCCCGGATTTGTCATGATTCGTATACCCTTTAAAAATGTATAGCAATCAAGTCTAATTAATTCTTATTTCCCCCCTAAACTGACTTTTAGAGAATCTTGAGGTTTAAATGAATCCAGTGCATGATGTGAACTTGGGGGGATATCATGCGTTTAAAAAGAAATAACCGTGTATACAGTTGTAATTAGATGAGTAGCGTTTAGTAACATAATTTTTATTTGAGACAAGTGTTTTAAATCAAATGGAGGATTTTGAGCCAATGGCGCATGTGAAATAGGACTTTGGAGGACTTCTGGCTTAAAGTTGGTGGAAATTTGCAAAGATACCTGGCATTTCAGTATCGCGGTTTGCTTTTGACTTGATGGTACCTACCAGGATTGCCAATTTGGCAGATTTTCTGCCATATGTCCTTTTTGGGGACAGAATTTGAAGTCATCTGGCAGAAAACAAACAAACGGTTTGGCAGTTTGGTAGATTTTATTTTCCGAGGCCTAGTAATGAACGCTTTTACTTTTACAGCAATAACATTGTCTTGAACCAACTGGACAGGGCCCGGTTTGAGGATTTGCCTTTCCCTCATCTCTTCGGGGAAAAGGTGAGCACAATAGAAGAGCAATACAGAAGAATTGTTCTAGTCGATTGGTCATCTGAGCCTGTCTTCAAGGAGTCATCAGTTCCCAAGGAGACACTTCAATTTTGGGAAGGCATCAGGAAAACTCCAATGAAAGAGCTTGCAGAATATGCCCTCACCTGCCTTCTCACTCCTGCAAGCAACGCTGGAGTAGAAAGAATGTTCTCTCTTGTTACCTCTACAAAAACAAAACCAAGAAACAAACTGGGTGGGGCTTCCGTATAAAATCGCATGTCTTCAACCAGGGAAAGTGCTGCAACGATTTCACCGTGACCAGGCAGATGTTGGAGCTGTGTACCAGTGATATTCTATATGCAGCTAACAGTAACACTGTGTGCCGGGGTGAAAGCAGTGAAGCTGAGACTTTTGCATCCAAAGATGCAGATCTCAAGCAGTTTTTGAAAGAAACCGGCCTTTCTCTCTCAGATGGATCAGAAGACTTGACCATCGAATCACTTTATTTAGTTTCAACTGTATGTGCATAAAACTTGCAAAACTAGATGTTATGTACATTGATTCACCGTTGGATTTCACTTAATGTTCCTGTTTGACATGCGTTTTTACTTAAATGAGTACCTTTGTGTATCTGATGCCCTCACCAACTTGGACTTTGAGTTGGAATTACTTGTAGGCCTACATGCAATTGACACTACAACAATAGATATATACAGCATCACTTCATTTGTGGACGTAGATAGGATTGCTTCAGCTCCTCGTCCGGATCATCACTGCAGTCAGGTAAGATTTTGCTACATTATTATTTATATCATGTATAGGTGTACTCCATGGCAGTTTTTATGTATATTAGTGATTCTTTAAAATTTGGGAAATGAAAAAAAAAATATTATGACATCGGCCTTGTGAATTTTTTGTTTAACAAAACTGATGAGTTTTCAAAGGGGGTACTATAAATAGCACGGTTTGGCAGATTTTTTCTGGTATTTGGCAGATTTTTAAAATCCAGTTGGCAGAATGCCTGAAAATAATCTGGCTGGCAACCCTGTTGCCTTCAGCCCAGGGTTGCCAGTTTGGCATTTTAAATGCCAGATTCCAAAAATCTGGCATTTTTGAAAACCGTTTGGCATTAAAAAAAATCATTTGGCATTTGGCATTTTCATTTGGCATTTTCTTTTCTTGTATATTATACTTCAAATGACACCTTTTCTTAATTATTTCTAAACGCGTAAAAACAAATCTCTTCACATCGGAAAACTTTGCTATTAAAACTCACACCCTGAACTAGCCCTGGTGTAGTGGTTTAGCACTCCACTTAGTAGTCAGTAGGTAAAAAATTATCCCAACAGGAAATTTAGTATAATTCAAAACAAAAAAAAAAAAAAAAAAAGAAAAAAAAAGAAAAAAGAAAAGAAAACACGCAAGCCACCAGGGTATGATAGTAAATTGTCTATAGATAGAATGCGCTTGTCCAAGGAGTTCACAACATTGCCATCCGGAAGTATAACGGACCAACACACAAACTCTGTGTAACCATGAACTTTTATAGTCTGGTTAATACAGTTTAGTGAGTACAACTCACAAACGCGGATGGCAAAAACAATAACAAAGGCCTGAGTGACGTCATCTGCATACTATCTATCAAAAGTGAGTAGTTTTCTTAGTGGAGGTGGGAGTCAACAGACTTTGGCATTTTTTTGAGTGTTTTGGCATTTTTTGAGTCTTCCCCTGGCATTTTGTTGAAAAATAATCTGGCAACCCTGTTGCCTTCAGCCTACAGTTCAGCAATGCAAACGATTTTCCATAACGTCGGAGCCATTCTCCAAACATTTCCAAACCCAGCATCTCTTTCATTTACTTCCAACTCAACCAAAATAAAGCTCCTTGAAACTTAGCATCTCGTTCTAGAGTATTTTCACCGTGGATCATTTGTCAGGCGATTTATTCGGTCTGTCAATATAAAGTAAGAACAAACCTTGATTTCTAGATTTCATGATTTCTCTAGTGAAAGTTTAAAATTTCCTATAGGTACTCTAAATACTTCTTCAAGTTCAAGTACCAAGTCTGTGCCAGATATCGGTGATCTCGGTACGCTATTCATGGGAGGCCTCCCGATAGCTCCTACATTCCCAGTATTCCTTTTTTATATATAATGTTCTAGTCGGGGGTTTCAAGTTTGGGAAGGGGAAACTTACTTAGAGTTAGAGGTAGCTAGAACATTATTTATATTAAAAAAAAAAAAAGAAGAATACTGGGGATGTAATATAGGAGCTTTCGGAAGGCCTCCCCCACTCATCTCTCTGATCAGATAACATAAAAAAAAAAAACAAACTCGAAATATTAATACGAAGTGACTATTCTCACCCACCGATGCTAGACCTAGTCTTCATAATAGTACAACTAAAAAAAAAAAAATCAATCAAATCCAAATCGCAAAAAGCCGGCGACGTTTTTTTCGGTAATCCAGGGGTGAGAATAGAGGCAGCCATTAATATTACTATTTATTACTTTGTCACCCAGCTGTGGTCTACCTTTACTATTTTTACCTTCTTCTATCTTCCATGTTACTAACTGTTAGAGTTAGAGCAAGATGTTTAATATATTGATGTCGATTTAGGTGCCCTAAAAATTGCATTGCCTTTTTCTTATTGTACGAATTGGTATCCTTTTGGTTTCAGCTGCTCTAATACCGCTTCATTAGTTTTCTTCTCTGTCCATGAAATTCCATCCTTCTAAGAAACCACATCTTCTGCTGCCTCCAGTTTCTTCTGTCTTCTGTAATTTAATTGTCCAACTTTCACAGCCATATGTGACCCTACGCCTTGGAAGTGGTATTAAGTTAGGATTTGGAAAACGAAGAAAATCGGTTTTAAAGTAAAACTAAATTGGTCAAAATGATCAAATTTCAGTTTTTGGTTGTTTCAGAAACTACAATCATTTTTCTACATAAAAACATAATTCAACATAAATATTTGCGATAAGTTGTATAATTTCAAGTTTTAAAATGCATGCTATCACTATCAGTGATGCATTCAAAACGAGAGTTGTCTTTCTCTCAGATAGCCACCATTTCCGAAGCTTAATAATTAATAATATTGTGTCCTTTCCCTCCACCAATAACATAATGTAAGATATCACAGCAAAGGATGTGTCTTTATCTATCTCAGAGAATGCATGGCTAAATCGGCAGTTACATGGTTCAACCAATAATAACTTTAAAAACTGTAAAGAAAACTAGCATTTTCCCTAACAACCTTACATATAAGTATAAGTATAAGAGACTCTTGTTGGTCGAAGCTGATCACATGTGCCTGCGGGCTTTGTATGGTCACAAAGGTCGGCATGTGTGTCAACGCATGCATGCTTTGTGCGTGTTTGTGTGTGTGTGTATGAGTGTATGTGTGTGTTTGCGCATTTTGATACACATCACGTGTTGTTATTTCTTTGTCTTACTGCATTGTATAATGAGGGGAAGTAACCTATCTTTCTTTATTAAGACTAGCTAAGTCTTTGCGTTATTTATTAGGAGCAACAGCTTCTTCGACTTACAGAGATTGGCTACGATAAACTTCTTTAAAATATAACAATCAGACAGAAAAGCAAACAAAGCCTTTCCGAAAATAAATGAACTGCCGATGAAAATACTAACAAAAATGAAAAAGATAAATGTGTGGATAGATTAACTGAGACAGACAGGGATAGTGGATATATTTATGAAAATGAGAGAGTTATGTGTGGGATGGCGGGGGGGGGGGGGGGGGGGGGGTAAAACAATCCACAATATGTGCGAAGCTAAGAAAAAGGGGAGGATAATTAAATAGCTGACAATTGACCACAAGGTGTGATGACAACTAGTGACATGTCCTAAACAAATGGGGGATCCAGAAGATTCAATTACATGATTTCATGCTGGTCATTACAAAATAAGCCCCAACCGCTCCTCTTCAAGCTGTCAACTGACTCAAAATGGAAACAATGAACAAATGCTTTGATTAGTCCAATTTTTTTCAAATACATCTCATCGGTCAATATGTTTCGAATTGATTGACTTTGACTTCTTATGAAACAAAGGTCTTTTCTATGACTATCCCTACCAATTCTTTGCTCTGCCTTCCCTCCTATCCTTTCTTTATACCTATCTAGCTCAATCACTCTCTTTCTCTCTCTTTCTCCCCCGCCTGTTTCTTTCACACATACAAACACACACACACATACATATACACTTCAATCTTTACTTTTTTTCCCTCCTGCCCTCTTTAATATACAAGCACCCCTCCCCCCTCATTCTCTCTCTCTCTCTCTCTCTCTCTCTCTCTCTCTCTCTCTCTCTCTCTCTCTCTCTCTCTCTCTCTCTCTGGTGTGTATGTGTGTGTGTGCGAGTTTCTTTTCCTTGCTCTCTCATCCTCTTTCTTGATAATATTTCTCTCTCTGTCCACCCACGGCTTTAGGTTGTTTCAAACTGTACTGAAAATATTAGCTGTTCTTTAATTATTTTTTTTGGACATTTTGAAATTGTATTTCCTCTATTGAATATAACAAAAATGTCATAATGATAATTCTTATTCCATTTGATTGTTTAATTAAATGTCAAAAACCCGTCAAGAAGTGAACAATTTTATAATTTATTAATTCAAGAGCATCTTACGTAATAAATAACTACAAAAGTAACGATTGGATTCTTGCAAAATTTTGTGTGCGTATTATTAAATGTATGTTCTAGGCTCATGCCAAATTTTATTTCTCTCATTAAATTTTCAATGCCAGTATCCAAGGAGTTACCTTTGCCCATTGCTTCAACTGTGTGAAAAAGGTGCCTCAACTTCAAAGTCGATTTCCTCAAATCTTGGTTTTTACACTCTCCCTACTTCAATCGGTCATATCTCAGAATTTTATAAATTTGGTATCATAAGGCATAAAATAAGCTTTGTTTGGGTGCAAAAAAAAAAACAAACAAAAATTGAAAATCCTAACTTAATACCATTTTGAGGCGAAAGGTCACATATACTAATTCTAACTACTGACCATACATTGGCCTTCAAAACCTCTCTGTTCACTCTCTGTAACTATTTTATCAAGGAGTAATTGTAAATTTTCTTTTGAGTCTGAGATAAGTGCTGTGTCATCTGCATACCTAATATATTGTTGATATTCTCACCATTGATCTTAATGCGGGACTATCTCCTAAAGTCCTAATTATTGTTTCACTGTAGATATTAAAAAGGTCTGGTGACGAAACACATCCTTGTCTAACACCTCTTTTAATATGGTTATATTCACTGAATTCTCCTTCAATTCTGACGGTTACACTTTGACTCCAATATAAGTTTCTAATTCTTAGATGTTTTCTATCTATGTCTAGTCCTTCAAGGATGTTAAATAATTCACTACGTCTAACCTTATCAAATGCCTTTGAGTAATCAATACAACAGATAAATAGGTCTTTTTGGACTTCAATACATCTTTCCATCAACATTGAAAAGAAAATAAAGAAAAAATGTAATGAAGCAAAAGAGAACTGGATAAATGATCAGTGTCTAGAAATAGAAATAAAACAGTGAAAGTAAATTAATCCATGAAAAGATAAAAGAAGTCGGTGGTAAAAGGGTATGTTCCTAATACTAATACTTACTTACTTAATCCTCTTTGGGCCTTGCGGCACATAGGGCATCCACCAGACATCTCCATTTTTTTTAGCGATCAGCAGCTTTTGCGGTGGCTGTGTTCCAGGACAGGCCTGCTTCCTTTAATTCTTTCTCCATGGTCCTTCGCCAGGTTTCTTTGGGTCTTCCCCGCTTTCTCTTCCCATCTGCTGTCCAGTACAAGGCTGTCTTGGGAAGTGACCCTTTTTCCATTCTGGCCACATGACCCAGCCAATGCCATCTTCTTCTTTTTATTTGGCTTTCTTTAATAGATCTACTGTTTTTATTTTTGTAGGCCAAAATAAATAAAAAATTCTTTTTAAACACTTGTTCTGAAAGGCTTCTGGTTTCTGTATTAAGGAGGATGTCATTTTCCAGCTTTCACTTCCATAAAGCAGTAAACTTAAAACATTGCTCTTGTATATTTTCAGCTTTGTCTTTCTCATTATTTGCTTTGATTTCCAAAAGTTTTTCAGCATGCCGAAAGCCTGGTTTGCCTTCTGAATTTTGTGCTTGATATCTTGTTCTGCATTTCCGTCGTCTGTTATTTTGGATCCGAGTTAGGAGAACTCTTGTTACCTCTTCAATTATATGTTCATCTATCCTAATTTCACTGTCATGTTTTGGATTCACCCTAATGTACACAGTCTTATCGAAATTTATTTTCAGTCCAATTTTCGAGGCGTTCTTGTGTAGTACGTTTAGTTTCTCTGAGGCGTCTCTGTGTGTACTGGAAACTAACGCGATATCATCTGTGTAGTCTATAACTTCCAGAAAGGATGTCAGTGTCCAACGAATGCCTCTCTTCTTACCATCAATTGTATTTTTCATGAGCCAGTCTAGAGCCAGGATAAACAGAAGCGGGGAGTATGCAGCCTTGTTTTACACCAGTTGTTACATTAAAGCTGTCTGTTAAATTGTTACCACAGATCACTTGGCATTGGTAGTTGCTGTACATTGCTTTTACTAAGTTGACTATCTTCATCGGTATCCCATAATGGCGGAGTATTTTCCATAGGGACTCTCTGTGTAAGCTGTCAAAGGCTTTTTCAAAATCGACAAAAATGGTGTAGAGGGGGCTGTTCCATTCAATGCTTTGCTCCAGGATTTGTCTCAGGGTAAATATGTGGTCACTAATACTAATATTATTTAATCTGACCATTGTTTTTGTTCTTGGCCGCCATTTTGTGAGGTATTGCAAAGCAGTCCTAGTTTTTAGGTCGAGGTCGGAGGATTTTTTTTCTATTAGGGTTAGTTATAATCTAGGTCGTAATTAATAGTAAAGATGCTAGGGTGTTTGTTTTTCCTATTTAAGTTAGTTTAAGGTACTAGGTTTGGCACTTTTCAGGGGTTGATGTCCCTGATGAGAGAGCTGCCATCTTTTTATTTACCTCAGAACTGGTCCGATCCAGGTTGTCACATTAGCCTTACCGGGTGGGGTTCCTGACCTCCCATAGTGGGCAGGGAGGTACTTCCTGAGTCTTCTTCCCCCCTATATCTGTTTTCCAACTTGCTTTCTGTCTTTGTCTTGGAATGAGATTACTTGTTTTTGTCCTGGCCCTAGCCGGATACCCTGGCTGAGAGAGAAACAGTCAAATGTATAGTTATTGTTTTGGGAGATGATATTTTTTTCCTTGTAAATCTCTGTAATGTATTATTATTATATTTGTTGTTTTGAATTTATAATGTAAGCATTTGAGTGTATTCCTCCTAGTAGGGACCTGTGCCCATGTCTGGATGAGACTTTTAGGTGATCTTAAACTAAGTACAGTGATGGTATGCTCTTGGAATCTACACCGATTCCCTATTTTCTACCATTCCCCTTTGTCTTACCATTTCTTGGGTGCTTTAATTGTAATTCTAGAACTTTTTACTATCCCATATTCTCCCATTTTACTGGCGCTGATATGACCTATAATTTGTGTTGCAAGCGCCGTAAAACCCTTAAAAAGAAACAAACAAAACATCAGCCTTAGCTCTTACTGATTGACTTGACGTGCACTTAAATGCAAGTCTGATAACCCAATTCCTTATGGCTCATTGTTGTTATGGAAATCTCAGAAGATGACGCAAAATATTTTCTATTACTTTTACAAACAATGTTAAACTAGGCCCATAAGTGGGTTCAGATGTCAGACCTGCATATATGTTCAGTTGGGTTGACTATTATATAGCCAAATTAAAAATCATAATGATAATAATAGGCACAAGGAATGAAATATTCAATTCAAAGGTTTATTTTTAAGCAATTGCCAATATATCTCTTACATGAATATAATATTTGCAATCAAATAGATACAATTATTTTCAAATATGAAATATTATGCGCACCATTATGTAGAGTAATTCATTTAACAATGATAATAATAATAGAACTTCCGATCATGAATGACAATTTTATGACTGATCTCTTGAGTGTCAAATCTTTAGGGCGAGATGCGCAAAAAAATAAAAAATGATAATAATAATGAAATGAATAATTATGGTATAATTAGAATAAGATTAAGATCCTTAGTGCACAGCTCTCTCTATATAACTTTTACATCTAAAGCTAACAAAAAAAACATTTTGCTTTTAAAAGCTTACTCACAAAAATGGACGAATCCAAGTCTCATACATTGATACCCGTCAATCAAATGAACGCATGTTCATTGACAAAATAAATTAATTAAAGATTTTAAAAACAATACCAAAACTATCCTCTTCCCTCCACCCCACGCCAAAAGAAAATTGAAGAAATTGAGATCTGATTATTATGTGAATTGAAAAAAAAAAAGTAAGGGCACAAGAAATATGAATCAAACAAATAATGATAACAATAATAAACAAACAAATAATAAATGCAAAAAAAAAAAAAAGAAATTAAAAGTAGTTCATGGTGTACCACAGACCAAAGTGCTTCACACAACAAAACATATCTGGTCAATGTATTAAGTAAACATAAAAATATGGCCGTCCTCTCATCAGGGACATCAAATCCCCCAAACAGTGCCCTAGGTTTTATTACAATTAAAGCCCTATCTACACTGAGTAAATTTTTTTTTAATTTTGAAAATCCATCCATAAACATCATGAGTAAAAAAATTAGTTATACATCTTCAAAGGTTCTTTAATTTGGCTGACAGGCATGGGGGGGGGGGGGGGGGGGGGGGAAGTACCCAAAATATGGGACCCTTTTTCATTCATGGCTGTATCTCGCATATTAAGTGGAATTAAGAAATTGAAACTGGCCAAATTTAATGGTAAATTTATCAGAGAGCATGATGGGCACATCAGAACAGTTCTAACTTGTAATTTTAGAGCATGTATGGCTATGGTCAACCACATCGTTGTAAATAAATCATCCAAATTTATCGTTTGGAACATCTGCGAAATGTAATTTTGCGAAAACAAACCATGCAAATGATTTGAAAGTTGGCAGCTCAATTATTGTCATCCTGATAGTGTTTAATTCATGGTCAAATTCTTATAATAAAACAGGCAACCATTGTCATCTTTTCAATTATCTCAACATTTTTTGTTGTGCTTTTTTTTTTTTTTTTTTTTCCAGTGTCCCTCTTTTCATCCTGGAGACAGAAGTAAAGATGGAAGGGTCTTGTAAAATTGAAGTGGAAAAAACTGTGAAGGTTTCACATGAAGATTTCAGACATTTGAATATTGGATTGGAAGATGTAAAGAAAGAATATTCCACCCCATCATTTAATACCTATGAAGATCTAGTGGAAACTAAAACAATAGCAGAGACCTCATGCCAGTCTTCTGATATCAGTGTTAAACTTGAATTGACAGAGGCTGAAAATATACCAGAGCCTCATCCAAAGGCCATGCCTGTCAATGTTCAACTTAACGATGAAGACATCAAGGCAGAGAACTCTTCCCATAACACAGATGTCAATGTAAAACCTGAAGATGAAGACATCTTGGCAGATAACTCTTTCTACGCTTGGTCACAATTCATTGATGTCAGTGAAGATGAAGATTCACAGAGCATTGATATTAGAGATGAAGTTAAACTTAAAGACAAAATGACAACAGAGATTTCATCTGTGACGTCATCACTTGGGACACAATGTCAGGTGAGATGGTATTCTTTTCATCGTGTGGTCTCTGATAATGATGATGATGATTATAATGACTGTAACGATTGCAACAGTGACACAGATGACACTAATAATGATGATGATGTTGATTGAATGTAATGATTAAAAGAAAAATATAACAACAAAGACCTAAAACCATTTATTATCTTAGTAGAATACACGAGCCTCCAAAACACTTGACTTTTCCTTGTCCTGATCTGTGTGACCAATTGATCACTAATTTTGTAGTGCCAGTGGTTCTCCAACCTCGTTATAAAATCTGTAACTTGATTGTATCTTTTCATTCCGTTAAAAAAAATTTCTTCCTTTTCTTCCCAGGAACCCTGCAATATCAACAAAGGTGACCAAAGTTATAAAACAATTTGTGAGGAGCCTGTTCCATCTAATAGTTTAGGATCAGATGTCATGTCTGTAGGTTTGGAGACTAAACAAGGTAATTACACTCCAGCACAGTTTCCTCAAACTCATTTGAATTATCCCAAATTTTTTCCTCATAATTCTTTGATGTCATTCCATTCCTTTCTCAAACTAATTGTTGCCTTGAACACTGTTTCCTCGAACTAATTTCACCCCACCAATGTAAAATTTAAAGAAAAAGAAAAAAGTAAATGAAAGGTTTTTTTTTTGTGTCTGGTGATTTCGACAACTGATGATTTACTGTGACATTCATAGTTAAGTGCGTGTGTGTCTTGTGTATCTATCTACTTTGCAGATATACCATTCCCCTGCCCTCTACACACACACACACACACACACCAACAGCATGTAACATTTCATGTATAAATTTATCTCCCTCAACATATCAATAAAGCAATATAGTTCCCTTTTTTCATCCTCAAAAGGAAAGTTGACTTAGGGTCTTTCCCAGGGCTGACTGGAAAAATCTTTTTAAAAAAGCCATAGCGCAGCGAGCAAATTGAGCTAGGTTGAGATTATTTTTCCTGAAGGCCAAATAACCCAATGGATATTCAAACTAGATGTCTTTCGAGTGCATGGCAAAATCCATACTGAGCCACAGTGGCCCTCTACCTAACCCTCCTCAACAAGTCGTTATGATATGACAAGGCACGGTTTCCTCGAACTACGGTTTCTTTTAACGTTTCTACATATCCCAAGGAGTTTGAGGCTTGTGAATATTTGTTCATTTTGAGATGGGTTTTTTCCTCTTTGATGTACCTAGCCTTCACCAGTTCAACAAGAAAATGAATAGGAGTTATGGGGGTGGGGAGGGAGAGACATCAGTTTTATCCATAATTCTATCATATAAATACAGTGAAACGCACATTTTCTACAACCGTAGCTTTGGTAATATCAGTGAGTTGATAGTTACTGTTACTTTCTTGTCTTTCCCCTTAATTTCCTTTTCACATCATCTCCACCTCATCCCTCCCATTTCACTTGTTTACTATAGGTGCCAATTTTAGTCTTCAGAGAAGTTGTCTTTAATGTCTTTGACACTCATCTCCTTAATAGCCCAAATAAGGAGAATAAAAATGATAATAATTAAAGTGAGGTTCAACATAGAGGCTGATAGCTCTGTTGGTGGAGGCTCACTTCACATTCAAAGGGGGTAATTTTGTTCTGGTTTAAGTCATGATCTTTTTCTGATCCCCCTGTCCACCCAGCAGTGATTGGGTAACTGGGTCTGTTTGACCTGACAGAAAGTACTTTGTAATATCCAAAGTCCTATCTAAAGGGTAGCAAGCAATTACTATTTTCCCTGTTTCAGGTTATAGAAGCTGGCTTTTAGCTCCATGAGCCTCGGAGAACTCTAAAATTATGAGATTTTTTATTCAGTCTGTGGTTCCTGATCCCAATCTAGTCTCTCTTTATTTCTTACAACAACTACATACAATCAGTGACAAAGTTGGGATGTCCCATAATACTGAGGTTACATTTTTTAAAAAGCTATTGTATTGTAAAACCCTCAGTCTTTACAAACATCATTTCTCACACACTCATTCCCATGACCAGATGGTCATCGTGGGGACTTGAGGAATGCATCCTTTACAATTCGGATCCACTCATCTTGGTCATTGGCTTTCTCTATTGTATAGCATCAATCCTGTCCATTCCTTAATGTTTTCCTGTCTCATTTTTCTTTGTCTTCCTCCTCTCCTTTGACCTTCCACTCTGCCTTGCATAAATCTTATCTTACACAAGCTGTCACTGTCTGACCAGATGTCCAAACCATGAAAGTTTCCTTCTTTCTATTGCTTGCAATGGTTCCTGTCTTCCCGCCAGCTTTTCGACATCAACGACCCTGTTTTTACTCAAATCATTACAGTTATTATACCTTTTTTCCCTTGTATGTCTTACCAGCATAAAGTCAGTTATGATATTTGAAATTGAGTTGCCAATAAATACCTTATTTAGGATATATTCAATTGGTAAGGAGTATTAAGTAGATAGATCTTCTTCTTCTTCTTCTTCTTCTTCTTCTTCTTCTTCTTCTTCTTCTTCTTCTTCTTCTTCTTCTTCTTCTTCTTCTTCTCTTCTTCTTTCTTCTTCTCTTTCTTCTTCTTCTTCTTCTTTTTCTTCTTCTTTTTCTTCTTCTTTTTTCTTCTTCTTTCTTCTTCTTCTTCTTCTTCTTCTTCTTCTTCTTCTTCTTCTTCTTCTTCTTCTTCTTCTCTTCTTCCTTCTTCTTTCTCCTTCTTCTTCTTCCTTCTTCTTTCTTCTTCTTCTTCTTCTTCTTCTTCTTCTTCTTCTTCTTCTTCTTCTTCTTCTTCTTCTTCTTCTTCTTCTTCTTCTTCTTCTTCTTCTCCTTCTTCTTCTCCTCCTCCTTCTGAATATTATTGTCATTAATCCTACAGAATCACAAAATTTGAATGTTGAGAATGATTATCATCAACAATCGAGTTCTAGGACTCAAATATGGGAACTTCTTTAGAACAGTGTTGATTTTAACAGTAAATAGAGCTATGACTGGGCCATACAATTACCTGTCTTTACTGAAGGAAAGGAAAAAAATTACTTAAACCTATTTACGTCCCAAAAAGCAAATTATCAATCCATTGCGTCCAAGTTTCTTGTTCAGACAAAATGAAATAAAAGGTCCTTAAATCATGAGTCAATGCTCATCAACCTGAGTTTATAGTTTCTATAACGACGGACATTAACAATTGCATGCTACCCTTTTTTGATGGACTGCAAATATCTGTCAAGACTAAGGGCTTGAAAATAAATAGCCTTACACCCGTAAATAGTATGTTGAGGATGATTTTAAAATTGAACGAAATGATCAGTGATCCAGGGCTTTGAAATAAATAGCCTTACTCCCCTCAATTGTTTGTTGAAGATGATTTGAAAACTGAAAGAAAAAAAACGATCAATGACCTAGGGCTTGAAAATGATAATAGCCTGACAAGCCCCTAAGTAGTTTGTTAAAGATGATTTGAAAACTGAAATGGATGAGAGTGGTCTAGGGCTTGAAAATGAATATGCAAACACCCGTATATAGTATGTTCAGTGATGCCAAAACTCCGGTTTCACCGGAAAAAACTCCGGTCTGGAGCAAAAAATTCCGGGCTCCGGGCATCTTCTGTCAAATTCCGGTGTGGTCAATTTGTTACAAGGATACCTCCCCCCCCCCCCCCCCCCCCCCCCCCCCCCACACACACACACCCAACCACCAAATCTTCATCACTGCCTCTAGTATTACAACCATCATCACTACCACTACTACTGCAACCACCACATCATCAGTACTACAACCACCACCACCTCTACATCATCATCACTACCACTACCACAACTACTATCACTATTACAACCACCACCACATCATCATCACTACCAGTACTACTACAACCACCACCACCACATCATCATCACTACAACTACTACAACCAAATCGTCATCACTACCACTACTACTGCAACCACCACTACCACATCATCATCAATACCACTACTACTACAACCACCAGCATCACATCATCACTACCACTACTACTACAATCACCACTACCACATCACCATCACGACCTCTACTACTACAACCACCACCACCACCACATCATCATCACTACCACTACTACTACAACCACCACCAACACCATTTCATCGTGATTACCACTACTACTACAACCACCACCATCACATCATCATTACCACTACTACTACAACCACCACCAACACCATTTCATTGTCATTACCACTACTACTACAACCACCACCATCACATCATAATTACCACTACTACTACAACCACCACCAGATCATCACTACCACTACTACTACAACCACCACCACCACATCATCATTACCGCTACTACTACAACCACAACCACTACCACTACTACTGCAACCACCACCACCATATCATCATCACCGCAACTACCACTACTACTACAACCACCACTACAACATCACTACCACTACTACTACAACCACCACCACCACATCATCACTAGCACTACTACTACAATCACCACCGCCACATCATCATTACCACTACTACTACTACTACAACCACCACCACCACCACATCATCACTAGCACTACTACTACAACCACCACCACCATATCATCATCACTGCAACTACCACTACTACTACAACCACCACTACAACATCACTACCACTACTACTACAACCACCACCACATCATCACTAGCACTACTACTACAACCACCACCACCACATCATCAACACTGCAACTACCACTACTACTACAACCACCACCACCACATCATCACTACCACTACTACTACAAGTACCACCACCACTTCATCTTCATCACTACCACCACCACTGTTACTACAACCACCACCACCACCACATCATCATCACTACCACTACTACTACACCATCACCACCGCATCATCATCACTACAACTACTACTACTACTACAACAACCACCACTTCATCATCATCATCACTACCACTACTACTACAACCATCAGCACCACATCATTATCATGAGCACTACTACTACAACCACCACCACCACCACATCATCACTACCACTACAACCACCACATCATCATTACCACTACTACTACTACTACAACCACCACCACCACCACATTATCATCACTACCATTTGTACTACAACCACCATCACCACCACATCAACAACACTCCCACCACTACTACAACCACCACCACATCACAACTACTACTTCAACCATCATCACTACCACTACAACTACAACCACTATCAGATCTTCATCATCACTACTATTACTACAACCACCAACACCACATTACCACCAGTAGTACTATCTCTACCATTAGGTTTTGGCCCTTTACTTCATTTGAAATAAGGAAACTTTGGGATTGTATTTGGCATTGTGTTTATGTATCATTATGTAATTCTAATGTTATCTATTTAGAACGATACATTATGTAAACACAATATCAAATACCATTCGAATTCCTTTTTCTTGTGTGCGGAAATTCCTCTTTCGGCATTGAAATTCCTACGAGTGGTGTCTGAAACTCCTGTGAGCCAAATTTAAAGTTGGCGTCTCTGAGTATGTTGCAGATGATTTGAAAACTGAAAGAAACGATCAGTGACCTAGGGCTTGAAATTAAACAGCCTGACACCCCTAAATGGTAAAGATGATTTGAAAATGGACAGGGATGACCAGTGACTTAGGGCTTGGAAAGCAACTAGCCTGACACCCTGAATAGTATGTTGAAGATGATCTGAAAAATGAAAGAAGTGATCAGTGACCTAGGGCTTGGAAAATAAAAAGCCAGATACCCCCAAATACTACTATATAGTATGTTGACGGTTATTTGAAAACTGGAAGTGACGACCAGCGACCTAGGGCTTGAAAATAAATAGCCTGACACGCCTAAATAATATGTAGAAGTACAATAAACCCAAACTTGAAAAACTTGACTTAATACTGATTGGAATTAGTTCTGGCAGGTCACAAATGTAAAAGAATAAAACAGCAAAACTAAATAAGACAAGTTTGAGTCTTTGATTGGGATCAGCGAAAATGGTGCGATTAACCAAAGTTGAGTTTCCTGTCCGAGATTGCAACGTTTTACACATATATATGCTCAACTCAAACACGTTGTTGTAAACATTGCTCGTAGTCCACCACAGACGAAGCAATTTGATTGAAACAAAAAACAATGGCATCCCCAGAAAGATTTTACACGCAAAACAAGCCTTGGTGCAAGTCGACATCTTATTCAGATTGGATTAACGTTCAACATTTGTAAGAGCCAAAGAGATTAGCCGTGATGAGAGATAATAAGCTCTTACCAAACTCAACCCCAAAACAAAGGATATCGCACACTCTCTCTTTACAACTGTCATTGTCTGCCTGTTGTAAAATTTATTCCCAGCCCTCTCGTCTCGGATTTAATGCCCCCAGATGACATCACAAACCCATACTGCAAAGCCCTGTTCTCTTTTGTCTCTAATAAAGTGATGACACACTACTGTAGCATTAAATTCTGCTCACTCTCGATTTTTCAACCTGTCACAATTTCTTCCCTGATGAAATTTAATCATGATATTTTGTTTGATTAATTTCTTAAATTTACCACTTTTTTAGAGCGAAAATTTGTTACTATTACTATTCCCGAAATTTGTTGAAATTAACCAATGACTTTTATATAGAATTAATTCCGTTTCTTGGGAAATGTTGCGATTATCCGGAGTGGACTGTATATATATATTATTTTCAAATACAGTGCAGCACTGACATCTCAAACATGCATATCTCTAAATCACCGAACTCTCGAACACATCTCAATTCTCCTTTATAATCCTTCTATTTTCATAATATTCGCAGCACGAAAATCTCAAAACACTTTCGGAGGCCACCGTGTAAATCTACAAGAAACTGAACATTCACTTTCATGTTTGTTCATCTTACTTACTTACTTACTTATCCGAACCAGCAGCCACCTGAGCTCTAGCCCTTCGGTCTTGTGCCATGACGTAGAAGTTAGACGTCTTTTGTAATTGTTCAAGGTGACTATAAAGTGTGTTACTGATGCTTGGATTTGGTGGGAGGAATGTGCATCTCAGGTCTTCAAGAGGTTGACATTCAAGCAAATGGTGTGTTACTTTTTCATTGGGGTGTTGGCATAGGGGGCAGGAAGGGGATGTGTCTTTTGTAATTTTGCTTGAATGGTTGTTGAGCGGTATGTGTTGTATTCTTAGTTGAAAGATGATGCTTTGCTGGTGTCTTCTGAGCTTATTTAGGCAATCAGTCTTTACAGGAGTGGTCATATGGGAAAACATACATCTACCTGTGGTTCTCATTGCCCAACTGTTCATCCATTCTTCTCTCTTATTTGTTTTGATTATTTGTTTCGCTGTGTCTAAGGATACTGGAATTGATGGTTGTAAAAGTGTTGATCCGAGTCTAGCTAGTCTGTCTGCCTTGTCATTTCCTGGTATATTTGAATGTCCCACTGGAGAGATAAGTCTACTCTGTGTGTTGTAAGGAATTCATCTAGTTGAGATCTTAAACTATTGAAGGTTGAGGAGAGTTTATCTAAATCTAGAGCTTGGAGAACCGATTTGGAGTCTATGAAGATGACATTGTTTTGAAGTTTTGAAGGGTTTAGCTGGAAAACAGAAGAGAGGTGTCGCAGTGAGGCTTCTATTGCAACTGCCTCTGCCTCGTAGTTTGAGCAGGAGCTTCCGCAAGAATTATGGATTTTATCACAGGTTTTATCTGGGTATTCTACAAACCCATACCCGGCATTTTTAGTTCCTTTGTGGGCAGATCCACCTGTGTAAACATGTATCCAGTTGTCTGGGTATTCTTGTATTGTCTTCATTGCTAATATTTGTATATCTGATTTGTTTTTATTTCTTGTTGTTTCTTCTATGAGGTTAGTCTTTATTTTTGGAAGATATAGTTCGGCGTATGGAGGTTTTTGACTGATTAAAATAGATTTGTCTCTGTTTTATGGGAGTCTGTGTCTTTCATTCAAGTTGTTAGCAATGTGTAGCAGGGATTTTTGTTTTAATCTTGTTCTTGGTTTCTATTTCTCTCCCAGAATTCTGTTTGGATGGTTTTCCTCTTTTCGTTTGTATCTTTCAACCATTTCAAGCACTGCTGATTCTCTGTGAAGTCCAAGTGGTTCCACATTAGTATGTATTTCACATGCTGCTGTGGGTGTCGATCTCAAGGCACCGGAGATGAAGCAAAGGGCTTGGTTTTGTACTCTGTCCAAGGTTTTATGTGTGTTTTTACTACCTACATTTTGGAGGGCTATATTGTAGTCCATGACGGAACGCACATAGCCTAAATAGAGTTGTCGAAGCGAGTTTTTGTCTGCTCCCCAATTAGTACTGGCTAGTCGTTTTAGTAAATGGAGTCTCTTTGTGGCTTTGATTTTTACAATCTAGTGTGTTTGTTCAGAGATAGTTGTCTGTCTAACTGTATGCCCAAATATGTGGGGTTTTCTTCTTTCGCGAGTCGATGGCCTTGGATGGAGAGTGTTATTTCTTTCTTGGAAACAGGATGGCTCTTAGTAAATATAGAGAGGACTGTTTTATTGCAATTTACTTTTAACTTCTATTTATCACAGAAGGTGTTTAAGCTTTCTAAATCTTCATTTATTCTATTGGAGGCTATTGGTAGGTGCTTCGTAGTATACCACATAACTAAATCGTCAGCATATTTATATAGGGCCTTTTCTGTCTGTAATACTTCTGGTAGATCATTTATAAAAATAAGAAAGAGAGTACAGCTGAGACAGGATCCTTGTGGGAGACCTTCCTCTAATACTTCTCTGTTTGACAGTCCGTTATTAATTTTTGTTTGGATTGTTCTGTTACTGAGAAATTGTTTAATCCAGAAGTAGAGATTTCTATCAATTCCGTAGTCCATCATTTTTGGTAACAACCCTTTCCTCCATACTTTGTCACAGGCTTGTTGGAGATTTACAAAAACGGCGACTGTATGTTTTCCATCTTGAAAGCCATTTTTTGACTTAATCTAAACAATTGATCTTCTGTTCTTTGCCCTATTCTAAAGCCTGCCTGATATATATTTAGTAGGCCACGTGTCTCCAGCCACCAGTATAATCGGTTATTCACCATTCTCTCAGCGATCTTTCCAACACATGAGGTGAGAGATATTGGTCTGTAACTTTTCGTTTCGTCGGGTGGTTTATCTTTCTTTAAGATTGGAATTATAATAGCATTTTTCCATCCCCTTGGTACTCCTGTCTCCCATGTTAGATTTATAAGTTTGAGAAGCATCTGTTTACCTCTCACTCTAAGATGCAAGAGCATTTCATTGTGTATCTTATCTGGTCCAGGGGATTTCCTTAACTTGAGTTTTTTTATAGCTCTGTGAAGTTCTGACATGGTAAAGCCCTCTTTGAACAGATATGAGATAGCTTTTGGGGCCTTTTCTTGATGTTTAAGGTTTTTAATCAATTTTTTGTCCTTTTCACTTCTTTTTGATGCCTTGTTTACTGAAGCAGAATGTTTGTTGAAGATTATGGTTTTTTTTTGGTCATCTACGATTGTTCCTTCTGTAGTTTTCATGGGCTTTGGGTTGGTTTTCGGGGTTTCATTGTTAGATTATTAAGTAAGACCCATGCTTTTTTCCCATTTTGATTGAGGTCAATATTAGTGCATGTGTCTGCCCATTTCATTCTTTTAGCGTTTTTAATAGTTCTTTTGACAATTGCAGATGCTTTATTTTACTCAATCTTGTTTTTAATGGTTTTGTTTTCCTCTAAGTTTTTCCTTGTCTCCTTTCTTGCATCTACTGCTTTTTCAATTTCTTTGCTCCAGAAGGGTTTGTAATTTTGTCGACTACCTCTTGGAATTCCTGCTTTTGCAGCTGCAAGAATGGCTTTGGTGAGGGCTTCGTTTAAATGTTCTTCACTTGATGTATCTGTAATTTTTGGAAGCTGGTCATCTAATGTTGCTGTGAAAACATCCCAGTTTGCTTTCTTGAAATTCCATTTGGATTTCTGCTCAAATGTTTTCTTCTGTGTTTGAACTGTTATTTGTGTTAAAATTGGTTTATGGTCACTGCCTATTTCAAAAAGGTCAGAGGAGATGATGGTTGTTAGATCGGGATGACTCAGGGACATATGAGCTCTGTGAAGAAGTGTGGGGACTGAGTCTGCATGTTGTAAAATGGTGAGGTTGGTTGTATTGCAAAGCTTTTCTAGTTCTTTTCCTGTGTTGTTTAAATTTTTGTATCCCCATAGTGGAGTGAGAGTGGCCATTGAAGTCACCAGCAATTATTGTGTTGTTGTATTGGGAACTGTTTAGATTTGTTAGGTTTATAATACACCGTGGAGGGTTGTAAATATTGTAAATGGTAAATTTCTTATTTAGGTGCCATAAGGTGACTCTCTGTACATCGGTTGAGTTCTGTGATGGTTTAGAAGTACCATCTCCCATGCTTTCATTTCTTATATAAGTAATAATGCCACGGCAGTCGTCACATTTGCAGGTATAGTATGTTTAACCAGCAATATAAGGATCGCTATTTTTATACAGGGTTTCTTGAAGTAAAGCAATGATGTTTGTTCATCAAATTTTTTTGCCTTATGTTTGTATTGAACGGAAATGATAGCTGTCATCGCTCTCAGTGTGGCATAAAGTGAGTTAATTACTGTGATTATTTATTTTGTACAGGCCTATTTTGTAGTATGAACACTTAACTCAACATTGTTTATCATACTGCTATAATATTTGACAATGTTGGGTGTAATGAAACTGATAAGAAAAAGGTGTGAAGTTTTATCTTTTGATTTGTAAGCTCAAAATTGGATAAATGTCAACATTTGGATGTTCTCAATCGTAATTAATCTATAGTTTGATTCTACTGATGGTTTGACAAAGTGCCAAGTGCTGACCTTTGGACAAGAACAAACCATGAGCAAATGGATGTCCAGGTCAGATGCAGAAAATGGCGATGGGTTGGCCATACCCTGTATTACCAAACTAGCTCTTGAATGGAATCCACTGGGCAAGAGGAAATGGGGTTGTCCAAAACAGAGGAGAAGCCTTCACCAAGATTTGTCCGCGTCTCCAATCTTACCTGGAGTGAGGCAAAGGTCTGTGCTAGGGACAGAAGAAGATGGAAGAGTGCTGTTGAGGCCCTTTACTCCGCCAGGAGCCAAGAGACAAAAGTCAAGTTGTTTCTACTGATGCTGTAAACATCTTAAAGTCAAAAGTTTGTGTTATATATGCCTACAATGCATTTCTATCAGTGGGGATGATTTATCACTTCAATAGATACGAGATGTTTACTTGAAGTTCAGGGCTGAGAATATTCCGCCTAAAGGCAGATTTCCGCCTAAATGATAGTTTATCTCCGCCCATTCCCATCCCAATTCCTCCTTTTTCAAATTTTTTATTTTGGATATATAAACAGAGAATTTCTCAGAAATTTGCCGTGTCAAACATTATCCTCAAAACCACAAAATCACCATTATGTCTTATGTCATATTTTGACACCTGTGCTCATTCTCGTGAAATTTGGTGACGGTCCCGTTTTTATGACGTCGGGCCAGACAGAATGGCACCAGATGTCCCAATTGACACAGATGACCAGTGGTGTTCTTTGATTAGTTAGTTGATTGTTGAAGGGGAAAGGGAGGGACAAATGGGTCTGGATTTTGTTTCTCTGTTGTAGGTGCCTACTGCCTTTTTAATCTCTCTCTCCCTCCCTCTATCTCTCTCTCTCTCTCTCTCTCTCTCTCTCTCTCTCTCTCTCTCTCTCTCTCTCTCTCTCTCTCTCTCTCTCTCTCTCTCTCTCTCTCTCTCTCTCTCTCTCTCTCTCTCTCTCTTTCTTTTTTTTCCCTCTTTCCCTTTACCTTTCTTTCTATTTCTCTTTTCTTCTTTTTTTTTTTTTTGAAATAGAATTCATAAGATCAATACATAAATTATTCTGGTAGAGCAGTCTCCCCTCCGTCCCCGGCCCTTCTCTTTATGTCTAATGATAAGAATAGATTTATACTAGTATTAGTAATATAGTACATAATACTAACACAAAACTATGTTTCTGTTATTTTTACAGTTTGCTTGTATTTGATCGATAGACGGAGACATTTTCCTCCTTTTTGACAAATTGCTATTTTCATCACTGAATAAAAAGCACTCACCAAAACCACTACATCAGCATCTCTACCACCACTACTATTACAACCACCACCACATCATCATCCCTACCACCACTACTACTACAAATAACACCACATCATCATTCTACCATAACTACTACAACCACCACCACACAATCATCTCTAAGACCACTACTACAACCACCACCACATCATCAACCCTACTACCACTACTACAACCACCACCATCACATCATCATCTCTAAGAACACTACTACTACAATCACCACCACATCATCATCCCTACCACCACTACCACATCATCCCTACCACCACTCCTACTACAAATAACACCATATCATCCCTACCACCACTACTACTACAACTACCACTCCATCATCATTCCTACCCCAACTACCACTACAACCACCACCACATCATCAACCCTACTACCACTACTACTACAACTACCACCACATCATCATCCCTACCACCGCTACTACTACAATCACCACCTCATCATCATCCCTATCACCACTACCCCATCATCCCTATCACCACTCCTACTACAAATAACACCACATCATTCCTACCACAACTTCCACTACAACCACCACCACATCATCAACCCTACTACCACTACTACAACCACCACCACAACATCATCCCTACCACCACTACTACTACAACTACCACCACATCATCATCCCTATCACCGCTACTACTACAACCACCACCACACAATCATCTATACGATCACTACTACTACAATCACTACCACATCTTCCCTACCACCACTACTACTACAACCACCACTACATCATCATCCGTACTACAACCACCAAATGTTGTAATAACACTTTCAACTTTTGAAATTCCACTGAGTCGTGTTAGAAATTGCTGCGAGACAAATTTGGGATCGCATGTCAGTGAATTTTTGTGAAATTTAAATTCATAGGTTATGGTCACATGGATGGGTCATGATCTTCACGATGAAAAATTTCCTACTTTTTTTTTGACCAGTCATTCTCACCCCTGTTGAAGTAAGAATTTTCTTATCAATTCTACAGATAACAACAATGTTGACTGCTGTGGCCAGTCTTTGAACCATTTACTTCATGAAGTCTTTCAAGTTGAAATTGATGTAGATGGAACTACAAACAGTTGTGTGGAATGGCACAAACCTGGCACTGATGTCCAAACCAATCATGACACGAGAATTCAGACCGGAGAAAAAACATTCAAATGTTTAACCTGTGGAAATGCATTAATCATAAAACAAGAATTGCTGAAACACTTCAGAACTCTTACAATGACAAAGAGACCATTCAAATGTATGACCTGTGGAAAAGCATATACTACAAAACGAAATTTGCAAGGACACATCAGAACTCATACAGGAGAAAGACCATTCAAATGTGTAACCTGTGGTGACATATTCACTCGGGCTTCAGTTTTAAAAAGACACATCAGAACTCATACAGGAGAAAGACCATTCAAATGTCCTACCTGTGGAAAGGCATTTATCACAAAACCAGATTTGCAAATACACATCAGAACTCATACAGGAGAAAGACCATTCAAATGTGTAACCTGTGGAGACGCATTCACTCAGGCTTCAAATTTAAAAAGACACATCAGAACTCATACGGTAGAGAGACCTTTCAAATGTCCTACCTGTGGAAAGGCATTTATCACAAAACGAGATTTGCAAATACACATCAGAAATCATACAGGAGAAAGACCATTCGAATGTCAGACCTGTAGAAAGGTATTCACTCTGTCTTCACATTTAAACAGACACATCAGAACTCATCATGGAGAAAGATCATTCAGATGTCTAACCTGTGGAAAGGCATTCACTCAGGCTTCACTTTTAAAAGTACATATCAGAACTCATACGGGAGAGAGACCATTCCAATGTCAGACCTGTGGAATGGCATTCACTTTGAATTCATATTTAAAAGTTCACATCAAAAGAACACATACGAGAGAAAGACCATTCAAATGTCTAACCTGTGGCAAGGCCTTCATTACCGCTTCTTTTTTAAAACTACACAACAGAACTCATACGGGAGAAAGACCATTCAAATGTGTTACCTGTGGAGACACATTCAATCAGACTTCAAATTTAAAAAGACACATCAAAACTCATACGGGAGAGAGACCATTCAAATGTCTGACCTGTGGAAAGGCATTTATCTCAAAACGAGACTTTCAAGTACACATCAGAACTCATACAGGAGAAAGACCATTTGAATGTCAGACCTGTGGAAAAGCATTCCCTCAGGCTTCACAATTAAACAGTCACATCAGAACTCATACAGGAGAAAGACCATTCAAATGTCTAACCTGTGGAAATACATTCACTCGGGCTGCACATTTAAAAGAACATATCAGATCTCATACTGGAGAAAATTCATTCAAATGTGTAACCTGTGGAAAGGCATTCACTTGGGCTTCACATTTAAAAAGACACATCAGAACTCATACGGGAGAGAGACCATTCAAATGTCTGACCTGTGGAGAGGTATTTATCACAAAACGAGATTTTCAAGTACACATC
>NC_088369.1:24774762-24904762 GCF_034508935.2 Berghia stephanieae | reverse complement strand
CATAATCTTTCTCTACGTTATAAGTTAAAGACATTTTCAAAGACATTTCATCAAAGATAAGTACAAAGTCTCTGTTGATTTCGTTCATGTTAGAAACTTTTTCCTTGAATGTGTCTAAATTTGAAACGGGAAACCAGGATAGATATCAATTTTTCTCATTTGTCTCCGCAGCGTATCCACGGAAGGGAGGAAGAATTGCTTTTGCAATATTTCATAGGCTTTAGGGGACGCATGGTACAGCGACAAAGCAAAACTCTTATCTCGTACACACCATCTTCTTCCTTTTGACACGCTCAGTCTAATTGTGAAAAAAAATCATATGCATCTTCTTCATTTTGACACGCTCATGTCTAATTGTTGTGAAAAAAAATCATGTGCTTCCTTGTTTAGATATTTAGCGGATAACATTTTTATGGTAGATATTTCTCTTTGTGATGTTTTGTAGGAATGGGATTCTGCTGCTCTGAGTCGTTTAACTCGTTTTCTCTGACAGTCTAGTCGCTTTTGTTAAAGACTTTATCTTATTTTGGTCTGAATTCAAGTTTTCTGCCTTAGAAACAATGATGACTTTTTGTTGCACTTTGACAGGTTTTGTGTTTGTTTTAACTATCTTGTTTTTAGGGTTACTTCTTGATGGTGCTAATGGTTTTGGTGGATTTGGAATATCAAATAGAGTTGGTATAGCTTTCAATGGCTTTAAGCGTTTTCTTAAGTTTGTTGTGAATTCAGATGATTCAAAATGAATAGTAATGGGAGGTACATACTGTGTCTTCTATCCCCCTATATCTGTTTTCCAACATGCTTTCTGTCTTTGTCTTGGAATGAGATTACTTGGTTTTGTCCTGGCTGGGAGGGAAACAGTCAAATGCATAGTTATTGTTTTGAGAGATGATATTTTTTTCCTTGTAAATCATCTCTCTGTTATGTATTATTATTTTTATTTTGAATGTATAATGTAAGCATTTGAGTGTGTTCCTCTTTGTTGGATTTTGTGCTTGTGTCTGGATGAGACTTGTAGGTGATTTCAAACCAAGTACATTGGTGGTATGCTCTTGGAATCTACATCTGATCCCTATTTGTTCCCAGTTCCCCTATGCCGTACTTTCTCTTGGGTGCTTTTATTGTAATTCTATAACTTTTTACTATCCTATTTTCTTCCGTTTTACTGGCGCTGATATGACCTTAATGTGTTGCAAGCGCCGTAAAACCCTTAAAAACAAACAAACAAACAAACAAACAAAATGAATAGAGCAAAGTACGCTTCCATTGAAGAGTTTATTAAATAAATCTTTTCTACGACAGTTTATCAGCCACCGCCGACATCTTTCCTCGTCTTTTGGAAAACGGAAAAAAGATAAATCTGGATTGTCAAAACGATTATTACCACAATTTATTCCTGAACAACGCTGTACGTGATGACGCTTT
Organism: Berghia stephanieae; assembly: GCF_034508935.2. Classification (NCBI taxonomy): domain Eukaryota; kingdom Metazoa; phylum Mollusca; class Gastropoda; order Nudibranchia; family Aeolidiidae; genus Berghia; species Berghia stephanieae. Next base: position 24,903,337 of record NC_088369.1, on the reverse strand, counting down.
TGCTTATTATTCAGAACATTACTCACAGATTCACTGTTGTCATTAACTTCAGAAATAATTGAATCACAAATCAGACGCTATGCTGTCAATGCAGGCACCGTCCATAGGAACAGACACAGAATCTAATGGTTCATCAATGACATCAACATTTATTGCAACTGATAGGTCAATACTTTCATTACATTTAATAGTTTGCAAATCACTATTTATAATAAATCCATCCATTATTGAAAAGTAACATTAAAAGATAAGTAAATAAAAAAAAAATAATAGAAGTAGTCGTAGTAGTAGTAGTAGTAGTAGTAGTAGTAGTAGTAGTAGTAGTAGTAGTAGTAGTAGTAGTAGTAGTAGTAGAAGTATTAGTAGAAGTAGTAGTAGTAGTCGTAGTGATAATAATAGTAGTAGTAGTAGTAGCAGTAGTAGTAGTAGTCGTGTTTTTGTGGGAGGAGGAGGAGGAGGAATTTTATCTAACTCGCAGCGTCCGAATTACCTGTTTTTATTTGTTTTAAAGGGTTTTACAGCGCTTGTGACACATCTATGTCATACCAGCGCCAGTAAAAAGGAAGAAAATTGGATAGTAAAAAACATTCTAGATTACGATTGAAATGACATAAGAAAAAGTAAGACAAAGGGGAATGGTTTAAATAGGGAACAGATGTAGATTCCAGGAGTACACTACTATCAGTGTACTCAGTTCAGATCACCTAAAAGTACTAAAAGTCTCATCCAGACACACGCACAAGAACCCTCTAAGAGGAATATACGACAATGTTTTGTTTGTTTTGTCAATGTTAATAAAAACTGGTCCCGCGGACCTTACCACGCCCACTTTGTCCGCCATCTTTTAAACCTCTAAATAACGACACCTCCGGATAACGACATAAAAACTCGGTCCCGTGGCATGTCGTTATCGGGAGGTTCCACTGTAAGATCATCTGGAGGAAGCTTAGGCGTCCTTAAAATGACGAAGCGTGCTTTAATTCGAAGTAGACAACCCAAAAATTTCCATAATAAATGAAAGTTAATGATTTATTTACCTTTATTAGTCATGATAGCGGAACACCACTCGATTCTGCAGCGTTGTTTACCATAGATAACGGTAGTGGCTGCCTGTGATTGTGAAAATAATAACAAAAGAGTGAAAATGGAGAGGATTCGTTTAGGAACGATACAGACAATGGACGTTTCGGGTACAAATCCTTCGTCAGCACAACAATACACATTAACTTGGAAAACAAATAAAATAAAAGTACTAGAAGTAGTCGTAGTATTAGTATTAGTAGTAGTAGTAGTAGTAGTAGTAGTATTAGTAGTAGTAGTAGTAGTAGTAGTCGTAGTAGTAGTAGTAGTGGTAGTAGTAGTAGTGTCAATAGTAGGGGGGGGGGTGAAATAGTCATGGGGGGGGGGGGGGGGTGTTGAATGGGCGTAAGGTGATAGAACGGTGGTCGAATCTTTGAGAAGGAAATACAAAAAAAAATAAAAAAAATTCGAACTGTACTACTACTACTGCTACTACTACTACTACTACTACTACTACTACTACTACTACTACTACTACTACTACTACTACTACTACTACTACTACTACTACTACTATTACTACTACTACTAGTAGTAGTAGTAGTAGTAGTAGTAGTAGTAGTAGTACTTATTCTATTACTACTACTTATTCCAATATTACAATTCTAATTTATGTCTTTTATCTTCCATTGTACGTCAAAAATGCTAATAAGGAGTCGGCGAAGGGCCATGTTGAAAGGTACTACAGCAGAAGTTGTAAAAAACGAAATGCTCTCACCAAACTTTCGCACCGTGTAGACCACAAAATTTAAAAACTTATAACTTTCAACTGAGGATAGACGTCTATCATTCCTTTGGATACGGAGATTTCACTAATTATGAAAAAGAATTAAACCGGGTGGGGATCCTGACCTCCCATAGCGGGCAGGGAGGTACATACTATGTCTTCTATCCCCCTATGTCTGTTTTCTAACATGTTTTCTGTCTTTGTCTTGGAGTGAGATTACTTGGTTTTGTCCTGGCCCTGGCCGGATACCTTGGCTGGGAGGGAAACAGTCAAATGTATAGTTAGTTTTGGGAGATGATATTTTTTTCCTTGTAAATCATCTCTCTGTTATGCACTCTATTATGTTTTATTTATGTATTATATATGTATTTGTAAACATTTGAGTGTGTTCCTCTTAGTGGGGACCTGTGCTTGTGTCTGGATGAGACTTTTAGGTGATCTCAATTTAAGTACACTGATAGTGTGCTCTTGGAATCTACATCTGTTCCCTTTTGAACCATTTCCCCTTTGTCTGCCTTATTCTTGGATGCTTTAATTGTAATTCTAGAACTTTTTATTATCCCATTTTTTCCCTTTTTACTGGCGCTGATATGACCTTAATGTGTTGCAAGCGCCGTAAAACCCTCAAAAACAAACAAACAAAAAGAATTAAAGAATGAAAAATAATATCAAGCTTTAAAATATAATGTTATTGGGATGAGAGTAAAAAATGTTTAGAATTAAACACACGGTTCGTTAAAACAAAGATCGCTGAGAAACTATTTAACTAAACGCGCGGTTTCACCGGAAGCGAGGAAGAGAGACGCATGCGCAAAACCATATGACGTTCTCTCTCTAATAATTTCTCCGCCGGTGACGTCCAATCAAGGGACGCTACTCTTCCGCTAATCTCATTCCCTATAATGCCATTTGACTCAAATCTTTCAATTTCATTTTCTATTTTTGCCCTTAGCATGTATGGCGGAACCCGTGCTTTGCAATCTAGGGATGGTACCCGTCTTCATTGCCAATTTGACTTCTGTCATTCAATAAACCATTTCCCCCAAAAGCATGTATGTTATCATTCAACAATTTTTCTAACGAGGCATTAGTACTAATACTAGTATCACACTTCACAGAAAATATGGAACTCCAGTCCAGTTTGATGTGTTGATGCCAGTTCCTGCCAAGCAATGATGGTGCATCTCCTCGGACAACGACAATCGGGAGTTTGAACTTCTGTCCATTGTAGTCAAATGGCACAACAGTCTCTCCTAACACTGGCACACTACCTCCTGTGTATATCTTTAAACTCTTTGTTGTTGGTTGAAGAGTGATGGTTCCTGAACTACACACGTCAAAATCGGCCTTGTTCATGACACTTAGTGTAGCGCCAGTGTCAAGCACGAATGTCACCATGGCGTCATTTACGTTGACTGTAACCAAAACTGGCTTTGTGTTGACACTACGACAATTTGGTGATCCTGTCATCTCAATTGAAATTCTGGGTCATTTGTGGTGTGTGCGACAGATTCGGAATTGTCAAGCTGCACATCCACGAAATGCTGACGATTACACTGATGATGATGCTCATTGTGGCCTCCTGTCCGCTCAGGCAAAGGGGTTGGTTTGGACGATCTACACGCCTTTGCAATGTGGTCACCCTTTCTGCGCTTGTAGCAGGTTGCTGACTTAAACTTGCATTGCTGGGGTGAATGTGGGTCCAGACAACGATAACATTTGGTGGAGTTGTTAAATCTGTTGTTGGTGTTGTTTTTAGAATCGTAATGGTGATTCGTCACCGTACGATGATGCGTGACATTTACTGCATTAATCGAAGAATCGGCATTAACAGCAAGAGTTCGGGCTGCCTCTGTGGTTTGGAGAACCGATGTAGCAATGGAAATTGTTCTGTCCAGGGTAAGCGTTTGCTCTAACAACAATTTGCGCTGAATTTCAATGTTGTTTATGCCTGTCACAAATTTTTCTACCAGCCTGTCACTAAGTGAGTCGCCGAATTCACAATACTCACTCAGATTCCTCAAATTTGCTACAAATTTTGAAATCGTCTCATTTGGTTGTCTATTTCTGACTTCGAATTTGGCTCTCTGTAGAAACTTGGGCGGTTGTAGTGCATGGTGATTTATTTATTATTTTTTTTTGTAGGTTGCAAAGTTCGTCGTTATATTTCGTAGCCGGTTTGCCTGGGAAGGCCAGCTTTTTAAGCAGTCTAAATTGCTGTGCTCCTGGTTAACAACACTGCCCTCTTTTTACATTCATCAGTCACATCATTAGTTTCTAGGTAGAAACATAGTCTTTCAAGGTAATCATTTATCGTTTCTTGACCCGACTCTTTTATTTGGCCAATTAGTGCCATTTTACCATAAATACTTAGCTTGCTGGAAGCCCTTGATGCTCATAATAATGATGCAATCATTTATTATAATTATAGCTGATGGTTCGCCTTGTCGCCAAAAATGTCAAGGATTACTAATGAATGGACGAACAGCTGGAAATCGATCGGCTCTGGATTTGTTTTATTTAAGAGAGAAGTACAATGGCAAGGGCACTAACCACAATTATATTTTATAAAACAAAGACAAAACCAAATAATGGATTATATCCCTTGACTCATAATATTAATAATACCAAGATATTACACATACGGGAAAGCCATCATCAATATGAATATGAAAATCGCTAAAATAATAGACGTATCCTGTTATAACCGAGCCTGTCATACGTAATTTCCACATTACGTGATTGCATAAAATACAGAATTTCATTTATGAGGACTTACCTCAAAGTTATAACTAGATGCTCCTCTGGCAAGATTGATTGTCGGTGCCAGTTGCACCAGTTCTTGGTTAACTTCGCTTCAACTTTCTCCAAGATGTACATGAATGTTTTTTTGTTCATCCTCAAGTAAGCGAGGAAAGGTTCTGGCTTTTTTTTAGCAAAGGAAATAAGTGGTGATACTCTCCTTCAATTCGTCTCCTATTTATTTCATGAATGCCAAATGTTTTGCGTGTTAAAACAATTTTCGGCAAGACACTGTCTAACAATATCATTTCATCATCACTCAAATCCGCCTTGATGATTAAATGAGCACGTTGATAAGCGCGATCAACAATCTTTCTTTGTGTGTGCCTTTAAAAAAGCAAGCGCTTTCTTTACAAGTACTTGACTTTTCGCGCTCATTTAATCGCAAGCAGGCGTTCTTTGTGTGCGTACATTTAGGCCCTATTTCAAGGGCTGACTGAAAAAATCTTAAGTTTCAGCCGTAGCGCAGCCCCGAAAATTGAGCTAGGTTGAGATTATTTTTTTCTGAAGGCCAAATAACCCAATGGATATTCAAACTAGATATCTTTCGAGTAAATGTCAACGTCCATTCTGAGCCACAGTGCCCCTCGCCCTAACCCTCCCCATCGTCGTTATGACAAGGCACGGTTTCCTCGAACTACGGTTTCTTTTAACGTTTTTGCATGTCCCAAGGAGTTTGAAGAAACCGTGCTGGAGAGTATGTGATGTTGCAAATGACTTGTGAATATTTGTCCATTTTGAGATGGGTTTTTTCATCTTTGATGTACCTAGCCTTCACCAATCAAACAAGAAAATGAATAGGAGTTATGGGGGTGGGGAGGGAGAGACATCAGTTTTATCCATAATTCTATCATATAAATACAGTGAAACGCACATTTTCTACAACCGTAGCTTTGGTAATATCAGTGAGTTGATAGTTACTGTTACTTTCTTGTCTTTCCCCTTAATTTCCTTTTCACATCATCTCCACCTCATCCCTCCCATTTCACTTGTTTGCTATAGGTGCCAATTTTAGTCTTCAGAGAATTTATCTTTAATGTCTTTGACACTCGTCTCCGTAATAGCCCAAATAAGCAGAATAAAAATGATAATTAAAGTGAGGTTCAACATAGGCTGATAGCTCTGTTGGTGGAGGCTCGCTTCACATGCAAAGGGGATAATTTTGTCCTGATTTAAGTTAAGATCTTTTTCTGATCCCCCTGTCCACCCAGCAGTGATTGGGTAACTGGGGTCTGTTTGACCTGACAGAAAGTACTTTGTAATATCCAAAGTCCTATCTAAAGGGTAGCAAGCAATTTCTATTGTCTGTTTCATGTTCTAGAAGCTGGCTTTTAGCTCCATGAGCCTTTGACAACTCTAAAATTATGAGATTTTTTATTCGGGCTGCCGTTCCTGGTCCCAATCTAGTCTCTCTTTATTTCTCACGACAGCTACATACAATCAGTGACAAATGATGTCCAATACTACTGAGGTTACATTTTTTTAAAAGTTATTGTATTGTAAAATCCTCAGTCTTTACAAACATCAGTTCTCACACACTCATTCCCATGACCAAATGGTCATTGTGGGGACTTAAGGAATGCATCCTTTACAATTTGGATCCTCTTATCTTGGTCATTGGCTTTCTTTATTGTATAGCATCAATCCTGTCCATTCCTTAATGTTTTCCTGTCTCATTTTTCTTTGTCTTCCTTTTCTCCTTTGACCTTCCACCTTGCCTTGCATAAATCTTACACAAGCTGTCACTGTCTGACCAGATGTCCAAACCATGAAAGTTTCCTTCTTTCTATTGCTTGCAATGGTTCCTGTCTTCCCGCCAGCTTTTCGACATCAACGACCCTGTTTTTACTCAAATTATTAGTTATTATACCATTTTTCCCTTGTATGTCTTACTAGCATAAAGTCTGTTATGATATTTGGAATTAATACCTTATTTAGGATATATTCAATTGGTAAGGAGTATTAAGTCGATAGATCTTCTTCTTCTTCTTCTTCTTCTTCTTCTTCTTCTTCTTCTTCTTCTTCTTCTTCTTCTTCTTCTTCTTCTTCTTCTTCTTCTTCTTCTTCTTCTTCTTCTTCTTCTTCTTCTTCTCCTCCTTCTGAATATTATTATCATTAATCCAACAGAATCACAAAATTTGAATGTGGATAATGATTACTCAAACCTCTTTACGTCCCAAAAACCAAATTGTCAATCCATTGCGTCCAAATTTCTTGTTCAGACAAAATGAAATAAGAAGTCCTTAAATCATGAGTCAATGCTCATGGAACCTCAGTTTATAGTTTCTATAGCGACAGACATTAACAATTGCTTGCTACCCTTTTTTGATGGACTGCAAATATCCTTCAAGACTAAGGGCTTGAAAATAAATAGCCTTACACCCGTAAACAGTATGTTGAGGATGATTTTAAAATTGAACGAAATGATCAGTGATCCAGGGCTTTGAAATAAACAGCCTTACTCCCATCAATTGTTTGTTGAAGATGATTTGAAAACTGAAAAAAAAAACGATCAATGACCTAGGGCTTGAAAATGATAATAGCCTGACAAGCCCCTAAGTAGTATGTTGAAGTTGAAGATGATTTGAAAACTGAAATGGATCAGAGTGGTCTAGGGCTTGAAAATGAATATGCAAACACCTGTTTATAGTATGTTGAAGATGATTTGAAAACTGAAAGAAACGATCAGTGACCTAGGGCTTGAAATTAAACAGCCTGACATCCCTAAATGGTAAAGATGATTTGAAAATGGACAGGGATGACCAGTGACTTAGGGCTTGGAAAGCAACTAGCCTGACACCCTGAATAGTATGTTGAAGATGATCTGAAAAATGAAAGAAGTGATCAGTGACCTAGGGCTTGGAAAATAAAAAGCCAGATACCCCCAAATACTACTATATAGTATGTTGACGATTATTGAAAACTGGAAGTGACGACCAGCGACCTAGGGCTTGAAAATAAATAGCCTGACACGCCTAAATAATATGTAGAAGTACGATAAACCCAAACTTGAAAAACTTGACTTAATACTGATTGGAATTAGTTCTGTTAGGTCACAAATGTAAAAGAATAAAACAGCAAAACTAAATAAGACAAGTTTGATTCTTTGATTAATAAGTACGGTCCACTCCGGATAATCGTAACACCTTGGGATCAGCGAGAATGTTGCAATTAACCGAGATTTCAACGTTTTACACATTATGCTCCTGGGTGGGGTTCCCTACCTCCACAGTGGGCAGGGAGGTACTTACCGTGTCTTCTATCCCCTTATATCCCCTTATATCTGTTTTCCAACTTGCTTTCTGTCTTTGTCTTGGTGTGGGATTGCTCGGTTTTGTCCCGACCCTGGCCGGAGTCCTTGACTGGGAGGGAAACAGTCGAATGCATAGTTATTGTTTTGGGAGATGATATTTTTTTCCTTGTAAATCATCTTTCTGTTATTTGTTATTATATTTGTTATTTTTAATGTATAATGCAAGCATTTGAGTGTATTCCTCTTTGTTGGATTTTGTGCTTGTGTCTGGATGAGACTTATCGGTGATCTCAAACTAAGTGCATTGGTGGTATGCTTTTGGAATCTACATCTGATCCCTATTTGTTCCCAGTTCCCCTATGTCTTACTATTTCTTGGGTGCTTTAATTGTAATTCTAGAACTTTTTACTATCCCATTTTTTCCCTTTTTACTTGCGCTGATATGACCTTAATGTGTTGCAAGCGCCGTAAAACCCTTAAAAACAAACAAAAACAAACACATTATGCTCAATTCAAACACGTTCTTGTAAACATTGTTCGAAGTCCACCACAGACAAAGTAGTTTGATTGAAACAAAAAACATATGGCATCCCCGGAAAGATTTTGACACGCAAAACAAGCCTTGGTGCAAGTCGACATCTTATTCAGATTGGATTAACTTTCAAAATTTGTAAGAGCCAAAGAGATTAGCCGTGATGAGAGATTTTAAGCTCTTACCAAACTCGTTTGTTACAATGTACAGTTGTCAATCCCAAAACGAAGGATATCGCACAATCTCTCTTTACAACTGTCATTGTCTGCCTGTTGTAAAATTTATTCCCAGCCCTCTCGTCTCGGATTTAATGGCCCCAGATGACATCACAAACCCATACTGCAAAGACCCATCTCTTTTGTCTCTAATAAAGTTATGACACACTACTGTAGCATTAAATCGCGCTCACTCTTGATTTTTTCAACCTGTCACGATTTCCATGATGAAATTTATTCATGATATTCTGCTTGATTACTTTCTTTAATTTACTACTTTTTTAGAGCGAAAATTTTGTTACTATTACTATTAACCGAAATTTGATGAAATTAACCAATGACTTTTGTATAGAATTAATTCCGTTTCTTGGGAAATGTTGCGATTATCCGGAGTGGACTGTATATATATATTATTTTCAAATACAGTGTAGCTCTGACATCTCAAACATGCATATCTCTAAATCACCGAACTCGAACACATCTCAATTCTCCTTTATAATCCTTCTATTTTCATATTGGCAGCACGAAAATCTCAAAACATTTTCGGAGGCCATCGTGGAAATCTCCAAGAAACTGAATGTTCACTTTCATGTTTGTTCATAAAATTCTTTTGCCTTATATTTGTATTGAATGGAAATGAAAGCTGTCATCGCTCTCAGTGTGGCATAAAGTGAGTTAATTACTGTGATTATTTATTTGGTACAGGCCTATTTTGTAGTATGAACACTTAACTAAACATTGTTTATCATACTGCTATAATATTTGACAATGTTGGGTCTAATGAAACTAATGAGAAAAAGGTATGAAGTTTATCTTTTGATGTGTAAGCTCAAAATTGGATAAACTATTTTGTAGTATGAACACTTAACTAAACATTGTTTATCATATTGCTATAATATTTGACCTGGGTACAGCTGGGGCGACCATCCCCAACCCAGCGCGTCCACAGGTGGCGGATCGTGGAACGGCCTACAGATCCTGATCTATAGGTTAGCTGTAAAGCCGCGGACCAACTGGCGATAGTCGTGGAGAGTGAGGTTGGGTAGTCTGGCAGCACAGCTACACATACAAAATGCCTCATGTACTCTATGAAGGGACTATCAAGGTGAATGGGAGGCGCCTTAAAACCTGCCAAATGCTCCCACTGCCTTGTGGGTTATGACCGGGAGGTCAAAAGGCTATGGAGTAAACCAGATAAAAATCCGTCAGAAGGCAACGGGAAACCACTGACGTATCATCCCAAGATCGTCATGATGTCCGTCCAAGCGAATCTAGTCAACGACGTCAATGGATGTTTTTCGAGCAACTCGATTACAGCCTCGTCCGGTAGAGAAAGTTATGCAGGTGAACAGGTGACTCTCGACCGTCATCCAGCTACTGTGCACCACCAAACATTACGAACAGCAACATGGAATGTAAGAAGTCTGTACCAGAAAGGAAAATTAGCAAATGTAGTTATGGAAATGAAGAGATTGAATATCAATGTTTTAGGATTATCAGAAGTTAGATGGAAAGGAGCAGGAGAACTTAATTATGATGACTGTAAAATTATATACTCAGGAGGAGGAGAACACCAAAGGGGAGTTGGAATTATACTAGATAATAAAACGGCGCGAGCAGTCAAAGGATTCTGGCCCATATCAGACAGAGTAATGGCAATCAAACTACAAGCAAAACCTTTTGATTTTGATATTTTACAAATATACGCCCCAACCACCAGTCACGATGATGAAGAAGTGGAAAATTTCTATCAACAAATAGATAAAGCAATGCATCAGTTTAAGTCTTCAGACATAAAACTCATCATGGGCGATTTTAATGCCAAGGTGGGCCGAGAAAGAATAGAAGATATTGTGGGCCCACATGGTCTGGGAGACAAAAATGACAGAGGTGATCGTCTTATTCAATGGTGCCGTCAACATGATCTGACAATCACAAATACTTGGTCAACAAACCACAATAGAAGGAAGTGGACATGGAAAAGTCCTGGAGATGGAGTGAGAAACCAAATAGATTACATACTCATCAGCAAACGTTTCCGAAACTCGGTTTTGTATGCCAAATCTATGCCAGGGGCTGACTGTAACAGCGATCATATACCTGTGCTATGCCCCATACGAGTTAAATTGAAAATCTGCAAAAGAGCAAAGGCTAAACCTAAATACCAACTAGACATTCTCCGGGAAGAACAGAAGATACAAGAAAAATTTGAACTATCAGTAAGAAACAAGTTTGAAGTGCTTGGAGAACTAACAGATATAGAAGAGAAATATGAGCAGTTTAAAGACAGTGTTGCTGCATCACTAGAAGAAAATGTTCCAACCACACTTAAGTTGCAAGAGAAGAAGTGGATTACTCCAGAGATATTAGAACTAATGAATGAGAGAAGAAAGGCCAAAAATCAGGAAGAAAAATACAAGACTCTGAACAGGCAGATAAAAAGAAAATGCAACGAAGCTAAAGAAGACTGGATAAATGAACAATGTCACTATATAATGTCCTGCAAAGAAAAAAATGGCAAATTCTTCCATCAGAAAATCAAAGAAGTGACAAACAAAACTAAATCAGGTGCTAAAAGTGGATGCATCAAAGACAAGCGTGGAAACACCATCATGGACAAAGACTGCATTCTAAACAGATGGTCAGAATATATTGAAGAACTTTTTTTGATAATCGAGGAGAAATGCCTATGATAAAAGAACTGGAAGGGCCTTCTATAATGAAAGATGAAGTTAGGAACGTCATGAAAAGCATGAAAAATGGAAAAGCTGCAGGACCTGATGCCATAACAATTGAAGCCTTGACTGGCCTGGGTGAATGGGGGATTGAATTCATCACAAACCTTCTAAATCAAGTGTATGACACAGGAAAAATGCCAACTGATATGAAACGATCCATTTTTATAGCACTACCAAAAAAGCCTGGGGCAGTTGATTGTGAACAACACAGAACTATTAGCCTAATGAGCCACCTCACAAAAATTCTTTTGAAGATAATTTTACTAAGAATAAGAAATAAAATACGACCTGAAATTGGGGAGATGCAATTTGGTTTTGTTGAGGACAAGGGTACCAGAAATGGAATATTCACATTATCAATGCTGATGGAAAGATGTATTGAAGTAAATAAAGATCTGTATATGTGTTTCATCGACTATTCAAAAGCCTTTGATAAAGTACAACACGAAAAACTATTCAAAATTCTATCATCCTTGGACATTGATGGTAAAGATTTAAGAATATTACGGAATTTGTACTGGGAACAAGAAGCAGCAATGCGTGTTGACAACGAGCTAAGCAGTTTTACACCTATTAGAAGAGGAGTTAGGCAGGGGTGTGTTTTGTCTCCAGATTTATTCAACCTCTATAGTGAAATGATATTAAGAGATATCGAACATAAGAAGGGGGTGTGTATTGGAGGAAAGAATGTAACAAATCTGAGGTATGCAGATGATACGGTTCTACTGGCAGAATCTGAACATGAACTACAAGAATTACTGGATGTTGTAGTCAGGAGTAGTGAAAATATGGGACTGGAACTGAATATATCTAAAACAGAATGTATGACGGTATCTAAAAATAATAACCCACCAGCCTGTGTAATAACAAGCAGAGGACAAACAATACAACAAGTTGAATGTTTCAAATATTTAGGCTTCAATGTAACATCCAATGGAAAATCAGATTGTGAAATAAAGAAAAGAATAGGTATGGCGAAGAATGCATTCAACCAGCTGCATACAATTATGAAAAACAGGAATATTAGCATGAAAACAAAAATCAAAGTCCTGGATTGCTATGTACTGTCTGTGCTGCTATATGGTTGTGAGAGCTGGACCATAAACAAGACCATGGTTAAAAGACTGGAGGCAGTGGAAATGTGGTTTTACAGAAGAATGATGAGGGTGTCATGGATGGAAAGGAAAAGAAATGAAGAAATTTTAGAAATGGCCAACAGAAAAAGATCACTGATAACAAAAATCATCAAACGCCAAATGGAATTTTTAGGACACATTATCCGCCACCCTGGTTTGGAAATACTCGCCTTGACTGGAAAGATGAATGGAAAAAGAATAAGAGGAAGACAAAGAATAACGTATTTGAAAGGGATAAGAACTTGGACAGATGAAGCTGAGAAAGGTGGCGCTGCTTTAATAGAATTGGCAAGAGATAGATCAGCTTGGCGGAAGATGACCTCCGACGTCTGCTTCAGATATGGAACTACATGAGATGAGATAATATTTGACAATGTTGGGTGTAATGAAACTAATGAGAAAAAGGTGTGAAGTTTATCTTTTGATGTGTAAGCTCAAAATTGGATAAATGTCAACATTTGGATGTTCTCAATCGTAATTAATCTATAGTTTGATTCTACTGATGGTTTGACAAAGTGCCAAATGCTGACCTTTGGACAACAACAAACCAAGAGCAAATGGATGACCAGGTCAGATATAGAAAATGGCGATGGGTTGACCATACCCTGTATAACCAAGCTGGCTCTTGAATGGAACCCACAGGGCAAGAGGAAATGGGGTTGTCCAAGACAGACTTGGAGGAGAAGCCTTCACCAAGATTTATGTATCTCCAATCTTACCTGGAGTGAGGCAAAGGTCTGTGCCAAGGACAGAAGAAGATGGAAGACTGCTGTTGAGGCCCTATACTCCGCCAGGAGTTTCTACTGATGCTGTAAACATCTTAAAGTCAAAAGTCTTTGTTATTTATGCCTACAATACATTTCTATCAGTGGGGATGATTTATCACTTTAATAGATGTTTGAGTTATTGCTACCTTGAATTATAATTTTCTTATCAATTCTACAGATAACAACAATGTTGACTGCTGTGGCCAGTCTTTGAACCATTTACTTCATGAAGACTTTCAAGTTGAAATTGATGTAGATGAAACTACAAACAGTTGTATGGAATGGCACAAGCCTGGCACTGATGTCCAAACCAATCATGACACGAGAATTCAGACCGGAGAAAAACCATTCAAATGTTTAACCTGTGGAAGTGCATTTATCATAAAACAAGAATTGCTGAAACACTTCAGAACTCATACGATGGCAGAGAGACCATTCAAATGTATGACCTGTGGAAAAGCATTTCTTACAAAACGAAATTTGAAAGAACACATCAGAACTCATACAGGAGAAACACCATTCAAATGTCTCACCTGTGGAAAGACATTCACTCAGGCTTCAGTTTTAAAAAGACACATCAGAACTCATACTGGAGAAAGACCAATCGAATGTCAGACCTGTGGAAAGGCATTCACTTGGGCTTCACATTTAAAAGGACACATCAGAACTCATACTGGAGAAAGACCATTCGAATGTCAGACCTGTGGAATGGCATTCACTTTGGATTCACATTTAAAAGGACACATCAGAACACATACGGGAGAAAGACCATTCAAATGTCTAACCTGTGGAAAGGCCTTCATTCAGGCTTCACTTTTAAAAGCACACACCAGAACTCATACGGGAGAAAGACCATTCAAATGTGTAACCTGTGGAGACACATTCACTCAGGCTACAAATTTAAAAAGACACATCAGAACTCATACGGGAGAGAGACCATTCAAATGTCTGACCTGTGGAAAGGCATTTATCACAAAACGAGATTTTCAAGTACACATCAGAACTCATACAGGAGAAAGACCATTCAAATGTCTAACCTGTGGAGACATATTCACTCGGGCTTCACATTTAAAAGGACACATCATAACTCATACAGGAGAAAGACCATTCAAATGTGCTACCTGTGGAAAGGCATTTATCACAAAACGAGATTTGCAAATACACATCAGAACTCATACAGGAGAAAGACCATTCGAATGTCTAACCTGTGGAAATACATTCACTCGGGCTTCACATTTAAAAGAACATATGAGAACTCATACTGGAGAAAAACCATTCAAATGTAGGACATGTGGCAAGGCATTTACTCAAAGCACAAATTTAAAACAACACATCAGGACTCATACAGGAGAAAAACCATTTTAATGTCTGACTTGTGGAAGGCATTTCTCAGGAATTCAGATTTACAACGACACATTACAACTCACACGGGAGAATAGCCATTCAATTGTCTGGTCCGTGGAAAAGTATTTACTCAGAGTGGATGTTTAAAAAACATGGAAACCTTTTGATTGTCTCACTCGTGGAAAGGCATCTTCTCAAAGTACAGATTTAATTCAACACATCAGAACTCATACAGTAGAAACCCATTTTAATGTCTGACCTTAATAGTAGTGTCGTATGGCTGTCAACACCCCCATGTTCTTGTCCTTCATTCAATCATCATACAAGTCTCCCTGACCTCCCATAGCGGACAGGGAGGTACATACTGTGTCTTCTATCCCCTTATGTCTGTTTTCCAACATGCTGTCTGTCTTTTGTCTTGGAATGAGATTACTTGGTTTTTTTCCTGGCCCTGTTCGGAGGCCTGCCTGGGAGGGAAACAGTCAAATGCATAGTTATTGTTTTGGGAGATATTATTTTCCTTGTAAATCATCTCTCTGTTATGTATTATTATATGTGTTATTTTTAATGTATAATGTTAGCATTTGAGTGTGTTCCTCTTTGTTGGATTTTGTTCTTGTGTCCGGATGAGACTTATAGGTGATCTCATGCTAAGTACATTGGTGGTATACTCTTGGAATCTACATCTGATCCCTATTTGTTCCCAGTTCCCCTTTGTCTTACTTTCTCTTGGGTGCTTCAGTTGTAATTCTAGAACTTTTTACTATCCCATTTCCTTCCTTTTTACTGGCGCTGATATAACCTAAATGTGTTGCAAGCGCCGTAAAACCATTAAAAACAAAAACAACATACACGTCTCCTGTGCCTGGTGTACTGTGAGGTATCCCCTTGAGAAGTATGTATCGGGGACAATCCAGGGAAAAATCCAAATAGATATACACATCAGAATTCATAATGGTGAATCATCATCATCATCATCATCATCATCATCATCATCATCATCATCATCATCATCATCATCATCATCATCATCATCATCATCATCATGTAGTTCCATATCTGAAGCAGACGTCGGAGGTCATCTTCCGCCAAGCTGATCTATCTCTTGTCAGTTCTATTAAAGCAGCGCCACCTTTCTCAGCTTCATCTGTCCAAATTCTTATCCCTTTCAAATAAGTTATTCTTTGTCTTCCTCTTATTTTTTTTCCATTCATCTTTCCAGTCAAGGCGAGTACTTCCAAACCAGGGTGGCGGATAATGTGTCCTAAAAATTCCATTTGGCGTTTGATGATTTTTGTTATCAGTGATCTTTTCCTGTTTGCCATTTCTAAAATTTCTTCATTTCTTTTCCTTTCCACCCATGACACCCTCATCATTCTTCTGTAAAATCACATTTCCGCCGCCTCCAGCCTTTTAACCATGGTCTTGTTTATGGTCCAGCTCTCACAACCATAATATAGCAGCACAGACAGTACATAGCAATCCAGGACCTTGATTTTTGTTTTCATGCTAATATTCCTGTTTTTCATAATTGTATGCAGCTGGTTGAATGCATTCTTCGCCATACCTATTCTTTTCTTTATTTCACAATCTGATTTTCCATGGGATGTTACATTGAAGCCTAAATATTTGAAACATTCAACTTGTTGTATTGTTTGTCCTCTGCTTGTTATTACACAGGCTGGTGGGTTATTATTTTTAGATACCGCCATACATTCTGTTTTAGATATATTCAGTTCCAGTCCCATATTTTCACTACTCCTGACTACAACATCCAGTAATTCTTGTAGTTCATGTTCAGATTCTGCCAGTAGAACCGTATCATCTGCATACCTCAGATTTGTTACATTCTTTCCTCCAATACACACCCCCTTCTTATGTTCGATATCTCTTAATATCATTTCGCTATAGAGGTTGAATAAATCTGGAGACAAAACACACCCCTGCCTAATTCCTCTTCTAATAGGCGTAAAACTGCTTAGCTCGTTCTCAACACGCACTGCTGCTTTTTGTTCCCAGTACAAATTCCGTAATATTCTTAAATCTTTACCATCAATGTCCAAGGATGATAGAATTTTGTATAGTTTTTCGTGTTGTACTTTATCAAAGGCTTTTGAATAGTCGATGAAACACATATACAGATCTTTATTTACTTCAATACATCTTTCCATCAGCATTGATAATGTGAATATTCCATTTCTGGTACCCTTGTCCTCAACAAAACCAAATTGCATCTCCCCAATTTCAGATCGTAGTTTATTTCTTATTCTTAGTAAAATTATCTTCAAAAGAATTTTTGTGAGGTGGCTCATTAGGCTGATAGTTCTGTGTTGTTCACAATCAACTGCCCCTGGCTTTTTTGGTAATGCTATAAAAATGGATCGTTTCATATCAGTTGGCATTTTTCCTGTGTCATACACTTGATTTAGAAGGTTTGTGATGAATTCAATCCCCCATTCACCCAGGCCAGTCAAGGCTTCAATTGTTATGGCATCAGGTCCTGCAGCTTTTCCATTTTCATGCTTTTCATGACGTTCCTAACTTCATCTTTCATTATAGAAGGCCCTTCCAGTTCTTTTATCATTGGCATTTCTCCTCGATTATCAAGAAAAAGTTCTTCAATATATTCTGACCATCTGTTTAGAATGCAGTCTTTGTCCATGATGGTGTTCCCACGCTTGTCTTTGATACATCCACTTTTAGCACCTGGTGAATAACCTTTCAAATCTTTGACCTGTGTAAATTTCTTTATCGAAAATATTGATTTACAATGTTGTAGCATCAATCATTGGGATAAAATACAATTTAAATGTTTGACTTTTCGAAAGGCATTAATCAGGAATACAGGCTTAAACAACACAGTGATGCCAAAACTCCGGTTTCACCGGAAAAAACTCCGGTCTGGAGCAAAAAAATCCTGGGCTCCGGGCAACTTCCGTCAAATTCCGGTGAGGTCAATTTGTTCCAAGGATACCCCACCCCTCTTCCAACCACCACATCATCATCATTGCCACTGTATTACAACCATCATCACTACCACTACTACTGAAACCACCACATCATCATCACTACCACTACTACTACAACCACCACATCATCATCAGTACCACAACTACTACTGCAACCACCACCACCACCACATCATCATCACTACCACTACTACATCAACCACCACCACCACCAAATTATCATCACTACCACTACTACTACAACCACCACCACCATATCATCATCTCTACCACTACTACTACATCAACAAACACTATCACATCTTCATCATCACTACCACTATTACTACAACCACTAACACCACATCATCCTCACTACCACCAGTACTACAATCTCTACCATTAGGTTTTGGCGCTTTACTTCATTTAAAATAAGGAAACGTTGGGATTGTATTTGGCAATGTGTTTATGTATCATAGTATAATTCTAATCAGTTATCTATTTAGAACTATACAATATGTAAACACAATGCCAAATACCATTCCAATTCCTTTTTTCTTGTGTGCGGAAATTCCTCTTTCGGCATTGAAATTCCTATGAGTGGTGTCTGAAACTCCTGTGAATCAAATTTAAAGTTGGCGTCTCTGCAACAGATCAGAACTCGTATTAGTGAAAAGTCATCTATGTCTGATTTGTAGAAAGGAATTGATCAGCAGTATATAATAGAATTACATCAAGACATCAGGACTGTAGTGGTGAATAGCCATTTTGGTGTCTGACTTGTGGAATGACATTTATCAGGAGTACAAATTTATCAACCTGTTGCATATGGGTTCAAACCGGGGGTCAAACATGGGGACATGTTAACATGTTTCGTTTTGTAAAATTTATATATATATATATATATATATATATATATATATATATATATATTAGTGTGTGTGTGTGTGTGTGTGTGTGTGTGTATACATTGTCACCACAGATTCTCAACTTTGTGTTTATACATTTTAATGCATGCCACGTCTGTAAATGAATTTCCATTTTTTGGATGAATAAAGTATATAATATTATTACACCTCTCTCAATCTTTATAAATTTCGTTTTCTCTCCATCACTCTAAATCTCATTTAGTTCCCTCCCCCCCCCCCTCTCTCTCTCTCTCTCTCTCTCTCTCTCTCTCTCCTCTTTCTGTCCGTCAGAGAGTGAGAAAGAAGAGAGAGAGAGAGAGAGAGAGAGAGAGAGAGAGAAGGGGGGGGGGAGAGGGAGAGAGATGGGAGCCATGTGTGTGCTGTGTTTTTGTCCTTTTTTTTAAAGAGGTGTAACCTGACAGTAACTACCACAGGCTACCGATGGTAACTACCTCTCCCTCTCGGGACAATAAGGATTGTTGTTGTTGATGTTGTTGTTGTTGTTGTTCTTCTTCTTCTTCTTCTTCTTCTTCTTCTTCTTCTTCTTCTTCTTCTTCTTCTTCTTCTTTTCTTCTTCTTCTTCTTCTTCTTCTTCTTCTTCTTCTTCTTTTTCTTCTTCTTCTTCTTCTTCTTCTTCTTCTTCTTCTTCTTCTTCTTCTTCTTCTTCTTCTGAACATTATTATCATTATTCCAACAGAATCACAAAATGTGAATGTGGAGAATGAGAATCATCAACAATTGAGTTTTAGGACTCGTGAGTTGATTTTAACAGCAAATCGAGCTACATCTGGGTCATAAAGTTACCTCTCTTTAGTGGAGGAAAGGAAAAGAGTTACTTAAATCTCTTTACGTCTCAAAAATCAAATTGGCAACCCATTGCGTCCAAATTTGTGTTTATTATAAACAAGTCTGGTGACTAGTTTAGGTTCCCATTGATTTCTTGACACCACCAACCAGGACTTTTTGATAAGAAATATCTATACTATATCTATGCCATGATATGCTCTAAAACATTATTGTTCAGAGAAAATGAAATAAAAATTCCTTAATTGCACATGGAACTTAAGTTTATAGTTTATATGGCGTCGGAAATTGCTTGCTACCCTTTTTTGATGGACAGCAAATATCCGTCAAGACTAAGGGCTCGAAAATAAATAGCCTTACACTCGTAAATAGTATGTTGAGGATGATTTTAAAATTGAACGAAATGATCAGTGATCCAGGGCTTTGAAATACACAGCCTTACTCCCCTCAATTGTTTGTTGAAGATGATTTGAAAACTGAAAGAAACGATCAGTGACCTAGGGCTTGAAAATAAAAGCCTAACAAGCCCCTTATTAGTATGTTGAAGATGATTTGAAAACTGAAATGGATGAGAGTGGTCTAGGGCTTGAAAATGAATATGCAAACACCTGTGTATAGTATGTTGAAGATGATTTGAAAACGGACAGGGATGACCAGTGACTTAGGGCTTGAAAGTAATTAGCCTGACACCCTGAATAGTATGATGAAGATGATTTGAAAACTGAAAGAAGTGATCAGTGACCTAGGGCTTGGAAAATATAAAGCCAGACACCCCTAAATACTAAATAGTATGTTGAAGATGATTTGAAAACTGAAAGCTGGGTGGGGATCCTGACCTCCCATAGTGGGCAGGGAGGTACATGCTGTGTCTTCTATTCCCCCCATACCCGTTTTCCAATTGTTTCCTGTCATTGTCTTGGAATGAGATTACTTAGTTTTGTCCTGATCCTTGCCGGAGTTCCTTGGCTGGGAGGGAAACAGTCGAATGTATTGTTATAGTTTTGGGAGATTATATTTCTTTCCTTGTAAATCATATCTCTGTTATGCATTGTATTATGTTTAGTTTACATATTATATTATATGATTGGTAAACATTTGAGTGTATTCCTCTTAGTTGGGAAATGTGCATTTGTCTGGATGAGACTTTTAGGTGATCTCAAACTAAGTACATTGGTGGTATGCTCTTGGAATCTACATCCCTATTTGTTCCCAGTTCCCCTATGTCTTACTTTTTCCTGGGTGCTTTAATTGTAATTCTATAACTTTTTGCTATCCTATTTTCTGCCTTTTTACTGGCGCTGATATAACCTAAATGTGTTGCAAGCGCCGTAAAACCCTTAAAAACAAAACAAACGATAACTGAAAGATGAACAGTGACCAAGGTCTTGAAAATAAATAGCCTGACACCCCTAAATAATATGTAGAAGTACAATAAACCCAAACTTGAAAAACTTGACTTAATACTGATTGGAATTAGTGCTGACAGGTCACAAATGTAAACGTGTACAACAGCAAAACTAAACCAGACAAGTTTGATTCTTTAATAAGTACCACTCCGGATAATTGCAAAACCTTGGGATCAGCGAAAATGGTGCGATTAACCGAAGTTAAGTTTCCTGTCCGCGATTGCAACATTTTAACATAAATCTTCTTCTTCGTCTTGTGGAAACCTCCAATATTGTCGAGGATCACTCCACAGTTTGTAGGGTGTTACATTGTAAACTTATTAAAACTCTGCACATTAATACTAATAAAAAATGCATAGATTAAAAAGTCACGTTGTGAACTCTAGCAATCGCGTGAACGCATGTTGGCAACCGTTTTCAGCTACTTAGGTGGGAGGCTATTCCATAGTCGGGCAATGGAAGGGAAAACCGAATACAGGTGGGGCGTCTGTTTTTAATGTTGGGATGGTTATTCTTGCTGTGTGTCCCCTCGTAGTTTTTGTGCCGACATCTCTGATGTCGTTTGGAAGTTTAAGGCACGGATTTTTGTAGTAGATCTTGTGGACCAATTTAAGCTTCTTCTCTTTGCCAGAGGTTCAAGGCCAATCCGTTTTGTTATTTCAGACGCACTTGAGAAAGGATGCAATATGTTTGTGATGCGTCTTGCTGTTTTTCTTTGGATGTTTTCTCAGGTGTCGGTGTTTTTCTTTGTATATGGGTCCCAAAGTGAGCCATACTCCAAAATTGGTCTACAATAGTTTTAAAAGGAAAGGTTTGAGTTGAGATTGGGCATCTTTTTAAATCGCGGGTGATGTAAGCGCTTGTTTGATTTGACTTTGAAGTCGGGTGACATATGTGGTCGTTCCATTTGAGATTTTTAGCAAACTCAATGACAAGGTATTTTGCTGTCTTTACATGTTCCAGTTTGACCATGAAGTTGGTATTCAAATGTAATCAGTGCTTTCTTATTTGTGATGGTTAGAACATTGCATTTTGATTCGTTGAATTCCATTTGATTTATTGTTTCCCATTCTTGTGATTTAGCTAGATCGTCATTTAGTGTTTTTGCAGTCGTCTGTTGTTCTTATCTGATTACATTAGGCTGTATCGTCAGCAAAGAGGCGCACTTTTTACCTTATACCTCGTGGAAGATCATTTATGTACACTAAATATAGGATAGGCCCAAGAACTGAGCCCTGAGGGACACCCGATGTCACCATCCCGATAATGGAAGTCTCGCCGCCGACAAGAACTTGTCGGGTGCGATTGTCCAGAAAAGCTGCAATCCATTATGTGTGTTTCTGGATTAACCGTTGTGAGGAACCGTGTCGGCGGCCTTGGCAAAGTCCGGTAGCACTAGATCAATTTGACCTCCTTTATCAATCGCAGCTGACAAATCATGTGTTAATTATATAAGTTGACTTTGACATGAGCGGTGCTTCCTAAATCCGTGCTGTTCATCACAAAAACATACTGTTAGTTTCGAGATATTCAGTTAATGAAATTGGACGGTAGTTTTGAGCCCTGTTTCTATCACCTTTCTTGTAGATGGGTTGGACAAGAGCGTGCTTCCAAACAATTGGTATGTCTCCCGTTCCAAGAGAGAGTTTGAACAAATGAGTGAGGGCAGGTGCAAATTCGTTACTCAATATCTTTAAGAGACGGGATGGTATTTTGCCTTGGCCACATGCTTTCTTTGGACCTAGAGTGGCGAGGAATTTTATAACGCCCTCTACTGTCACATTGATTTCGGCCATAGTGTTGTGATCGTTTTCTTCGCCTTGTAGTTGTATAGTGGAAATTTTGATATGAGCTTTTGAAGCAAAAAACAGAGCAGAATTGATTATTAAATATGTCTGCTTTTTCCTTTGGGTCAGAGTATACATGATCATGTTCAAGGGGTTCTATACCAACCGAATCGCACCTCCTACTTTTTATAGATTTCCAGAGCTTTTTGTTTGAGTCTTTACTGACAAGTTCCTTAACATGATTATGATAGGCTCTTCCACTCTCTCTTTGAGATTCTTCTTTCAGTCGGGCGTAATTGTACCAGTCTTTCTTACTGTTGGACTTTCTCGCTCTGCTCCATACCTTTTGTTTCCGTATGGATAATCGTTTGACAGTAGTGTTTATCCATGGTTGGTGAAGTTTCCTTGAGCTTTCCTTCGTTGGTACATGTTTGGACATGGAAATTTAATCATGATATTCTGCTTGATTACTTTCTTTAATTTAGAACGAAAATTTGTTACTATTACTATTAACCGAAATTTGATGAAGTTAACCAATGACTTTTATACAGAATTAATTCCGTTTCTTGGGAAATGTTGCGATTATCCGGAGGGGACTGTATATATATTATTTTCAAATACAGTGTAGCACTGACATCTCAAACATGCATATCTCTAAATCACCGAACTCGAACACATCTCAATTCTCCTTTATAATCCCTCTATTTTCATATTGGCAGCACGAAAATCTCAAAACACTTTCGGAGGCCCACCATGGAAATCTCCAAGAAACTGAACATTCACTTTCATGTTTGTTCATAAAATTCTTTTGCCTCATGTTTGTATTGAATGGAAATGAAAGCTGTCATCGCTCTCAGTGTGGCGTAGAGTGAGTTAATTACTGTAATTGTTTGTTTTGTACAGGCCTATTTTGTAGTATGAACACTTAACTAAACATTGTATATCATACTGCTATAATATTTGACAATGTTGTGTGTAATGAAACTAATGAGTAAAAGATGTGAAGTTTATCTTTTGATTTGTAAGCTCAAAATTGGATAAATGTCAACATTCTGGGTGGGGATCCTGACCTCCCATAGCGGGCAGGGGGGTACATACTGTGTCTTCTATCCCCTTATATCTGTTTTCCAACATGCTTTCTGTCTTTGTCTTGGAATGAGATTACTTGGTTTTGTCCTGGCCCCGGCCCGAGTCCTGGCTGGGAGGGAAACAGTCAAATGCATAGTTATTGTTTTGAGAGATGATATTTTTTTTCGTTGTAAATCATCTCTCTTTTATGTATTATTATATTTATTTTTAATGTATAAGGTAAGCATCTGAGTGTATCCCTCCTTGTTGGATTTTGTGCTTGTGTCCGGATGAGACTTATAGGTGATCTCAAGCTAAGTACATTGATGGTATGCTCTTGGAATCTACATCTGATCCCTATTTGTTCCCAATTCCCCTTTGTCTTACTCTCTCTCTCTCGGGTGCTTTAATTGTAATTCTAGAACATTCGACTATCCAATTTTCTTCCTTTTTACTGGCTCTGATATAACCTAAATATGTTGCAAGCGCCGTAAAACTCTTTAAAAAAAAACAAAAAAACAACAACAAATGTCAACATTTGGATGTTCTAAATCGTAATTAATCTATAGTTCATTTTTACTGATGCCGTAGACGATAGTCAACAAACTGTGCCTACAATGCATTTCTATCAGTGGGGATGATTTATCACTTCAATAGATGTTTCAATATTTTGTTTCCATGAAGTAAGAGGTTTCTTATCAATTCTACAGATAACAACAATGTTGAGTGCTATGGCCAGTGTTTGAACAATGGACTTCATGAAGACTTTCAAGTTGAAATTGATGTAGATGGAAATACAAACAGTTGTGTGGAACGGCACAAGTCTGGCACTGATGTCCAAACCAATCATGATGCATCTTTTAAACAACTTTCTATAAATTACAATGGACTAGCTGCTGATACTATTGAAATAGACGAGGCACACATTGATGAGAAATCTCAGAATGCTTGTTACAAAAATGTTTCTACAAATTCAATCTTCAAGTCCTCTTTTGATGTTCGAAAAAAAGAAAAGAGAACTCATACCGGAGAAAGACCATTCAAATGCCTAACCTGTGGAAAGACATTCATTCAGGCTTCACATTTAAAATCACACATCAGAACTCATACGGGAGAAAGTCCATTCGAATGTCAGACCTGTGGAAAGGCATTCACTCTGGCTTCACACTTAAAAGCACACATCAGAACTCATACGGGAGAAAGACCATTCAAATGTGTAAACTGTGGAGACACATTCACTCAGGATTCACATTTAAAAGGACACATCAGAACTCACACGGGAGAAAGACCATTCAATTGTCTAACCTGTGGAAAGACATTCACTCAGGATGCACATTTAAAAGCACACATCAGAACTCATACGGGAGAAAGACCATTCAAATGTCTGACCTGTGGAAAGGCATTTATCACAAAACGAGATTTGGAAGTACACATGAGAACTCATTCAGGAGAAAGACCCTTCAAATGTGGAACCTGTGGAGACACGTTCACTCAGGCTTCGTGGTTAAAAGAACACATTAGAACTCATACGGGAGAAAGACCATTCAAATGTCTAACCTGTGGAAAGGCATTCACTCGGTCTTCATATTTAAAAGTACACAACAAAACTCATTCGGGAGAAAGACCATTCAAATGTCTTACTTGTGGAAAGGCATTCATCCAAAAACGACATTTGCAAGTACACATCAGAATTCATACAGGAGAAAGACCATTCAAATGTCTAACCTGTGGAAATACAGTCACTCGGGCTTCACAATTAAAAGCACACATCAGAACTCATAAAGGAGAAAAACCATTTTAATGTCTGACCTGTGGAAAGCATTTTTCGAGAATTCAGATTTACAACATATTACAACTCAATGGAAGAATAACCATTCAATTGTCTGGATTGTGGAAAAGCATTTACTCAGAGTGAATGTTTAAAACATCGAAACCTTATGATTGTCTCACTCGTGGAAAGGCATTTACTCAAGGTACAAATTTAACTCAACACATCAGAACCTATACAGGAGAAAACCAGTTTAATGTTTGACCTGTGGAAAGGCATTTACTGGAAACATGGATAGTAGTGTCGTATGGCTGTCTACACCCCCATGTGCTTGTCCTTCATCCTGTCACCAGTCCATACAAGTCTCTTGTGCCTGGTGTACTGTGATGTATCAGGGAAATCCAAAGAAAAATCAAATAGATACACACATCATGTTTAAAGCGTTAGATGAACAGTAAGGGTAGTTAATGTATAAAAGAACTAGTTTGTAACACATGTGGACTTCATATTATCATCATGTTTATTGTTATTCCGATCAGAGTTACTGGTCTTAGTACTTGGTGTTGGATGTCGAAGATATAATGCAATATCGATACCATAACATCTCCCTCCTTTTATGAGTTGGAACTTAGGCAATATTATAATTATAACTAATAATTTATTATGTTACCGGAGAAGAACTTCGACATACTATTTATAGTAGAGACATGGCTCTCACAGTCTGGAGACGGCCCAGTTGAAAAGGCAATGATGCCCCCTGGGTACCAATTTAGATCGTATCCAAGGAAAAATCAGCGAGGGGGTGGCATTGGCGTATTTTATAAAACAAAATTATCTAAACATGTGGAAATCCTCGAAATGCACTGCAAAACAATGGAGGCCATTGATCTTAGATTATTCCTCCAGAATACAAGATACAAATTCAACAGCATCTACCGACCGCCAGCAAACAAGAAAAACAAAATAAAATTACCTGATGTTAGGAAGGAAATCAACGAGATGCTAACTTTGCAACACACGCGTCCTGGCCATTCATTATACTCGGCGACTTTAACTTTCACTTCGACAACGTCAAAGACACCGCTAAAGTGCACGAGTCATTATCGGAGAACAACATGTGCCAGATCGTAACAGCGCTAACCCACTCTGCTGGTCATATTTTAGATTGGGTAATTGTAGAAAATTCAGAGTCCCAAAAAACCAACGCCATCGTCGATTATCGCCCCTTTTCGGACCACTCCCTCTTTTTTTTTTCAATCTTGACGTTTCAAAACCATGCTAAGAAACCACCACCACATCAACCAGAAATATTAAAGGCATTAATTTGGACAATTTCAGAGGCGATTTAGAAACAAAACTTACAAAAAATTCAATCATTTCTCCAGACCAGTGGAATAGTTGTCTCATCGAAACGCTTGACAAACATGCGCCATTCCAAACAAGGACCATCACCAACCGCAAGTATGCTCCGTGGTATACGTCGGACGTTAAAGAAGCTAAAACGAAGTGTCTGAGAGCAGAAAGACTGCTGAAAACATCAGGCCTTACGATTCATCGTGAATTATTCAAGAACACATTTCGTGCCTGGAAGACAACAATAAAAAAGGCAAAGGCCACGTATTTTCTTTCAAAATTCGAAACTTCTAAATCTTGCAAACAATTATTTAACATCTGCAATGATCTACTTGGACGTGAAAGATGCACTTCATTACCATCTACAACCAATCAAAGAGACTTGCCAAACACATTTGTCAACTTTTTAAAAGACAAAATCCATAACATTCGTTCAGAACTAGATCGGCATGAACCAGTTATAGATACAAATACATTATGTGGTACCCCTTTAAACAAGTTCCAACCAGTTTCACCTAGAGTCATAAACGAGTTGATAAAAAAGCCCCCCATTAAATCCTGCGACCTTGATCCCCTACCAGCACAGCTTTTGGCCAGCTCCATCGATACATTATTACAATTATTAAATCAATCATAAATACATCCATACTGACTGGCGAAGTTCCATCTTGCTTTAAAAGTGCCCTCGTCAAACCTCTTCTGAAGAAACCATCACTGGACCACAATATATTAAACAAGTATCGTCCTGTATCAAATTTACCTTTTTTATCAAAACTTTTGGAGAAGGTAGTTCTTACACAATTAACATCTCATTTTATGAACCACAGTTTGGAAGAACCCTTTCA
Source organism: Berghia stephanieae (assembly GCF_034508935.2). NCBI lineage: Eukaryota > Metazoa > Mollusca > Gastropoda > Nudibranchia > Aeolidiidae > Berghia > Berghia stephanieae. Next base: position 24,875,856 of record NC_088369.1, on the reverse strand, counting down.
GTCAGCTTACAAACATCAACACAGTACTGAAACGGCGCTTCTTAAAATCTTTAATGACTTGTAATGTAATGCTGATGCTAACAATATCAATGTATTATGCCTTTTAGATCTTTCAGCTGCCTTTGACACCATTGACCATGACATTTTGTTAAGAAGATTAGAAAATACGTTCGGCATAAAAGGAATTGCCCTTAAATGGTTTACATCATATTTACAGGATCGATGGCAGACTGTCGTGGTGAATGGAGTTCAGTCAGAACAAGTTTTACTAAACTTTGGAGTGCCACAATGCTCTGTTCTTGGCCCTGTCCTTTTTACTGTATATATGCAGCCCCTTTCTAGTGTGATATCCAGATTCAATCTGTTATCATTTTTATGCAGATGATACGCAAATATATGATTCAGCACCCCTTAGTAATTTACAGTTCTTAATACAACGAATTACGACGAAATTAAATATTGGATGTACCACAATAAGTTAAAATTAAATGATAGTAAAACTGAGATTTTAATGTGTGGAAGGCCGAGTTTCCTTAAACAGGCAAATAAATCACCTATTACTCTCGGAAACAGCACAATAGAATTTTCAAATAAAGCAAAAAACCTTGGCGTCATCATCGATAAAGATCTTTCCATGACAAGCCACGTGAATAACACCATACAATATATGAACATAGAAATGAAAAAAAATAAGCAAAATTCGTAATTTAATACCGAAGCATATAGCAGAACTTTTAATTAATTTCCTTGTTTTATCTAAATTGGACTATTGTAACTCCCTTTGGGCGAATTTAGCTAAAGACAAAATTAGCAAACTTCAGGTTGATCAAAATAACGCAGCCAGGCTCATTGTACGCAATAACAAAAAAATACCCGCCAGCAACTCTTCTTCTCCGTGAGTTACATTGGCTTCCTGTGGAAAAAAGAGTTGCCTATAAGATTTGTACTGTTGTCTACAAATCCCTGAGCACGAACAGTCCCTCCTATATTAAAGACCTTCTAAACATATATGTCCCCAATAGAAACTTGAGGTCAAGCAATGACCAATCAATCCTTTCAAACCTAAGCCATTGCGTAAAATAGGTGAACAATCTTTTCAATTTTCGGCCCCCCATTTTTGGAATTCTCTCCCATCACACGTGAGATGCTCGGATTCGTTGACAACGTTCAAATCTCGCTTAAAGTTTGGTCTTTTTACTTTACGTCATAATGTTGCAATATTATTTTCAAATTTTGTTGTTGTTAAATTGAATTCGTATCACGTTTCCATCAAACTTGCCTCACTGTAATATGTTTTGTTTTATATCTCTGTAAAGCGCTTAGAGCCTGTGACAACGGGGTAAAGCACTATATAAATGCCATTTATTATTATTATTATTATTATTATTATTATTATTATTATTATTATTATTATTATTATTATTATGAGATACACTCTATGGCAAATATAATGCAGGTGTTAAGATGACGACAGGGAAGAAAGCTCTCATGACAATCAAGATAGGGCTGAAAGAATAAGTTAAATGGAAATATGCATTTTAGGCCAGCACGGTTTTCAGCACAGGGTCTTTTTCAGTTTCCTCTCTAATTCATCTCAGGAATTGATCACTCGCTGGCCATGTGTTTTTCACAGCGTTGAGGTGTGCTTGAATATCTTCATCTTCGTCTTCAACGTTGGGGAGAGGCGACGTTGACAGGGCATCCGCAACAATAAGGATTATTCCAGCTGTGTAGGTGACTTTTAGGTTGAATCTCATTTCTTTGTGAACAAGCTTCCCCCAAAATCCTCCCAGACAGACTATGAACCCTCCTGGGCTGTTTAGTTTGATTTTGGAAGGATTGAGATTTGGTTTTTGGTGGAAATGTTCAAACTGTTTCTTTGAGATCACAGTGACATCAGCCCCGGCGTCCCTGTTGAATGGCAACTCTTGATCATTTACTGACAGTCTGGTTCTCCAAGGCTCATCATTTGTCTCTATGGCATAAATAAAAAATTGTCCTTCTCCGTCAAAGTCATGATCTATGTGAAGATCAACCAATTGCTCTGTTATTTCATTTATTGTTCTCCTTTTTAGCAAACAGGCAGATTCGAAGTGGTTTGGTTTCCTACAAAAATTGCACTGTTGCCCCCGGTCTCTTTGTTTCTGTGTACAGTACATGCCGGCTTTAAGCACGGTCATCGGGAGAGGGCATAAGCGTGCTTAATGCCGAACCGTGCTTGAGTGCGAAGTAGAGATTTCCATGTAAAGAATTTCCACAGTTTCTTCCCTTTGTATGGAACTCGTGATCGCGCACAAGTCTACGGTGTCATTTATATATTTTTTTTTCTTTTTGGTTTGTTTGTTGTTGTTTTTGTTTGTTTGTTTGTTTGTTTGTTTTTTTGTTTTTAATTCATTAATTTATTTATCGTTGCAATAACAATAAGGAAAGAGAAATGAAGAAATCAAAAGGTATGGAAAAGGTAGTGAAAATAAAAACATGGAATAATTTGACATGGTGGAGAAAGTTGGGTGTTGGGAAGGAACGGGGCTGTTTCATTTTGAGGGGATAATAATCAGTAAGAGTGTTTTGCTTTCGATTTGAAACAACACTCCCCTGTACAGCTCTTGTAATTGTCTCAAATTTAGTTTGAGATGTGAGGCCAGCAGACTAGTGAATAGTGTTCAGGCTTTGTAACAGCTCAGAGGAAGAAGGCATTTTGACCGCTGATTCTTTTACTTCTTCATCAACACTCTCCTCTTCCACCTCAACTCGGGGCTGCTTCCTTTCCAGAGCGTTTTGGAAAATTTCCTTGTCTGTTAAATCACCAGTCACAGGAGCGTCGTCATCCACATCGATGAATTCTTCGAATATTCCGGGATCCAAGTTTTCTGGTGGAATGAGCGTCAGGGGGTGGTAGCGGTTGTCACGTCGTCGCTTGCTGGGTTGATGACGAAACCTGCATTCTTATAGCAGTTTTTTATTGTCTCGGGAGTAACCAACGACCATGCTTCTTGCATCAAGTATATGGCTCTCAAAACAGTGGTTGTAGGCAGTATGTCGATGGCTTTCTTTGACTCATCAGAATCAAGCTCGCTGATGATGATGTTGTTTAGCGCAGCACGATAATGGCATTTAAAGTTCCTTATGATGCCTTGGTCCATGGGTTGAAGTATCGCGGTGGTATTCGGGGGTAAAAATTCCAACTTAATGCAAGTAAGACCCGTTAGGTTGGGATGCGCACTGCAGTTGTCAACAAGAAGCACAATTGATCTTCCTTGAAGACGGAGTGACTTGTCCCACATTTCCTCTCTAGTTTTCCACAGTCTGGAAATGACTGATCTTGAAACGCCATGCTTCCCTGCTGTCTCCGCAAAGTTTTGAACTTGGCTTGATTCCATCTCTTCCATAATTTTCAACTTTTGCTCCATAGTGAGACAAGTTCTTGTGGCTGCTATGATGTTGGATTTGCTCAATCAAATTTAATATAAGGCGTCCTGTAACGTAATCTCAGTTGGTAATAATAGGTAAGGAAACGAGGTGTTGTTCAGTCTGTGGTCGAATGGGAAATTAAATGATAACAACCGGTTTACAGTGTTGCCAGGTGCTCTCGACAAAATTCAGTTAAGTTGAAACCAAAAATACGCCAACGTCATTTTATTGTCTCAGATAGACTTATAATTTTTCAGTCAATAAGAGTTGGCTGAGAATTACGTGTATTGTTAGAAGTAATTTGATGGTGGGGGGGGGGGGGGGGGAAGAAATAGTTAGTGTTTTAAAAATCCGCCAATTGCACCGTCGACATTGGAGAGGCATGTGCCCATTTTGTCCTTGTAGTGTGCCGCCTCTGGATAGGTTGTTCTGCGCCCCGCCCCTGGAATTGTGCAGTCCTGAGGTTGATATCGTGATCTGGAATCCTAGCCAGAGCAAAGTTGATCCCAGTTTTGTTTTCCACTAAATCTGTCACTGTTAGTCTTTGAACGGCTCGTTTGCATGTAACCGACGTTCATTTTCTTCTGTGTTTCGATTTGGCCGTCCACTGTTTCATAGTTTATAGCCATCTCTATTGCTTTTTGAAGCGAAAGGTCATGTTCTAATTGAAGTTTTAAAAACATGTTTTTATCTGCCAATCCAATGACAAGCTGATCTCGTATGTTTTCGTCTTTGTCGTGGAAGTTGCAGTACTCGGTTTTAGCGTATAGGTCTCTCAAAAAGAGTTCAATGCTCTGAGATGGGCTTTTAGTCGCCTGGTGGAACTTTGCTCTTTCTTGTATTATATTTCAGTAAGGCACGAAATAGTCCTCAAACATTTTGAGGACTGTGTCAAAATCGTTTGCCGGATCCTCTCTTTCATTTGTGGGACTTGGGAAGCTGAATGATTGAAAAATTTTGTCGGCTTCACTTCCAAGTGTGTAGACAAGTGTAGCCACTTGGATTTCACATGATTCATTGTTCAGCTTTGTAGCAACCCTCTATCTCTGAAACCTCGTCTTCCAAGCGGGCCAGGCAACTGAGCTGGTGAAGTCAAAATTGTCCGGTGGTGAGAGTTTAGACATTCTGTTTTCTTCTTTGATTCTGTTTCAATCTCAAACTTGAGTGTGGTGCTAGTAGTAAGTTGACTGTTTTTGACGAGTGTGTCATCAATCAATAATGTTTTTCTTTTGTGTACTGCCTTCGAATCAGAAATTGGAGTTCACTTCTGACACCATGTTTAGAACGTTAGATGAACAGTAAGGATAGATAAAGTAAGAAAGCAATAGTTTGTAACACATGTGGACTTCATATTATCATCTTGTTTATTGTTATTTTCCTATCAGAGTTACTGGTTACTTGGTGTTGGATGTAGAGGATATAATGCAATATCGATACAATAAACATCAGAACTAATAAACCTATCAAATCTCTGACCTGTGGAAAGGCTTTTATCCAAAAAAAAAAAAAGGTTTACAATGTTATATCACCAATCATCCTAACACCGGCTATATCCGTAGTTTACCCAGGTTACTTTTACCCCTGTTACTTTTACCCCATGCCTATTTATTACATTTTTCTGAGACAAATTTCGGACTCAAGTATGGGAACTCCTTGAGAACAGTGTGTTGATTTTAACAGTAAATAGAGCTACGACTGGGCCGTAGACTTACTTCTCTGTATTGGAGGAAAGGGAACAAATTACTTTAACCTCTTTACGTCTCAAAAAGCAAATTGTCAACCCATTGCGTCCAAATTTGTTTTTATAATACAAAAAAGTCTGGTGTCTAGTTTAGGTTCCCATTGATTTCTTGACACCACCAGGCATGACTTTTTAATAAGAAATATCAATATCTATGGCATCATTTGCTCTAAAAATTTCTTGATCAGAGAAAATGAAATAAAAAGTCCTTAAATCATGAGTCAAGGCCCATGGAACCTCAGTTTATAGTTTCTATAGCGACAGACATTCACAATTGCTTGCTGCCCTTTTTTTGATGGACTGCAAATATCCTTCAAGACTAAGGGCTTGAAAATGCATAGCCTTACACCCCTAAATAGTATGTGGTGATTATTTTAAAATCGAAAGAACTGATCAATGATCCAGGGCTTTGAAATAAATAGCCTTACTCCCTTAAATTTTTATGTTGATGATGATTTGAAAACTGAAAGAAACGATCAGTGACCTAGGGCTTGAAAATAAATAGCCTGACAAGCCCCGAAATAATATGTTAAAGATGATTTGAAAACTGAAATGGATGACCAGTGATTTAGGGCTTGAAAGCAATTATCCTGACACCATGAATAGTATGTTGAAGATGATTTGAAAACTGAAAGAAGCGACCAGTAACCCGGGGCTTGGAAAATAAAAGGCCGACACTCCTAAATACTAAATAGTATGTTGAAGATGATTTGAAAACCGAAAGAGATGACCAGTGGCCAAGGGCCTTAAAATAAAAAGCCTGACACCCTTAAATAATATGTTGAAGATGATTTGAAAAATGACAGTGACGACCAGTGACCTAGGGCTTGAAAATAATTTATAAACAAATCTAAGTCATCTGATGTCTACAAATCGCTCATTAATATTTTAAAACAAAAATATTAAACATAACAATGCCTTTTCACCGGTACTTATTCCACAGGCAAATCACAAACATTTATATAATTCTATAATTAACCTTAGCCAAGTAGTGAATTCACTAAGTAATAGGAACAGAGGAAGCAAGCTCTATTCGCTCCTTGTCCAGAGTTCACGCGTGACTTTGCAAGCTGCGCGTCAAATCGGTGGGTGGTGGTTCCGACGCTCAGAACGTGAAGACACAAAGCAATGAAGTAATAGTAATAGATTACTTTGTGGTGACGATAGTGTAGTGTAAATGAATAGCGATGCTTTTTTGTTTTTGTCTATCCTTTTTAAACTCGCAAGTTGCCAATAAATATAAATTTTGGAACAGAATGTCATTAATTTCACATTTTATAGTAGATTTTACTTGTCAATTTGTTTGACCGCCTACCGCTGTTTTCTTCCTTTCTTGTTATTGGTGCTGCAACACTTTTAACTTCTTGTTTTTCTTCGATGATTTCTCCTCTAGTATTGCCTCGTTTCTCAAGCGCAGCTCATGGTGAAGTCTTACAGTCAAAAAATATCCGCAAGTCTATCAACTGTTGGGCAATTGCAATCTTCGTATTTCACACTTGCCGATACCGTTCCCTCTAACATCTTCGTTTTTAGAAGCTTGCGAATATTTCTCAATCCAACATATCCTTCAACATTGGTTTGAAATAGCATTTCAAACAACCCACTTAACTGCACCAAACGAAAACCGTGCCGACAATCGTTAACCTGCTTTTCGTGATTAAAGACAAATGTAGAGCATCATTGCCTTTGTCTTCGAGGTGACCAAGACAGTTTCCGCAGACGACATTAGCCTCGCTGATTTTCCTTAAGGCATATCCACTGATGTATGCCACAACGTTTTCCAGTTAGATAGCATCTGACATTTTGAAGGATTTGACTAAGTTGACAATGTGGGTGGGCTCTTTGGGAACATCTGTAGCGATTGGGAGGGAGAAAAGGCCTGATTCTGCGGGAGATGTAAAATTTAATAAAACAGAATCCATATCTTCTTGGCAGTTGCTTCCTTCACTCGGTATCAAGAGGCTATCAACCATTACTTGTCGGAGGGCATGTCAGAATTGTTGTGGGTCTGGGTTGTGACGATGGATCCCTTTTCCTCTTATTACGGAAAATAGATTTTCTAGACAGTCTTGATAAGACGGTTGGTCAGCAAGTAATCCACTCCGTCAACATTTTCAACAAGGTCTCGAATAAGTAACAACAAAGCATTGATATTCATGATCCATCCACTGATACAAGGAATTCGAACAGCTGATCTTTTATTCCATTGTGTTCCATACCGCAAATCCTTTAGCCATTCCAACATTTGCTTGAGGAAAGGCATATGGGAAGATGTTGAAGTGATAGGATGAGAATACTTATTGCCACAAATGTTGATAACATTGAAAAGTTTATCAAATTTCTCCAAAAATGTAGAAGTAGCCATGTGAGTTGAAGGAAATATATTGACAGAGCACATAAATGATATGCCCATGGCAACGCTGTGGCTAATCACTTGTGTAGCAAGACTCACTTTCATTTTTCCGAAGGGAAGAATATCTATATGTTTCTGTGTGAGTTTAGGTGCAATACGAAGGGGGAATTCTTTGTCTTTCAAATAGAAATCTGTGATGGATTGCCATGACGCCTTCCACCACCTGCAATATAAAAGTCGTGATTGAGGAGGTCGTTTCTGACGCTTTTTTATCAGTTGAGGTGGATCAAAGAATACTAGTATTTTATCATGTCCGTGCATAAATAATGGCGTATCTGGTGTTGCTCCAAAAGACTTCGCAACCGCTTGATTTTTTGATCCTTGATCACAAATTAGTGCCTTGACGAACAGTCCTATTGACGTCAGGTGATTGATTGCGTGAATTATCAAAGTTTTCAAGTCTGTTGACTTGACAGTTGAATTAGAAATGAAATAACCAAATGGCTGTTTCCATTTTTTTAACGAGCCCACGAGCCATGAAAACCAATGCAGAAGTTCCAGTTTTAGTGCCTGACTCCAATATACCCCCGAAATCTTCAAGACCTTCAACAAAATTCTTTTCCGCGTTATAGCTGAGCGACTTTTTAAGTGACATTTCATCAAACATGTCAATTTTTCTCATCAATCGACGCAGAGTATATACTGAAGGAAGGAAGAACTGTCGCTGTAATAATAGACGATATGCTTTGGGGGAGGCGTGGTATAATGACAATGCATAACTCGTTTCTTTGGCACTCCATCTTCTCCCTTTACATATTGATAGGTCCAATTGCTTACAGAAGTAGTCATGTCTTGGTTTGCTAAGATATTTCCCAGATTTTTCTTTGATTTCCTCAATTTCCCTTCTTGCCGAGGACTTTTTTGTTTTGTAAGACAGGCGTTTAATTCTTTTTCTTTGTGATTGGAGTTTTCGCTTTAAATCTCGAATTTGTTTTTCCTTTTAATTTGACCTTTTATTAAATTTTCCACGTTTTCTGGATTTAGAATTTTTATTTCTGTTGCTTCACCTGCTGTGGAAGTTGTTGGGGTTAGAGGTAGCCTTCGTCTAAAGGGGCATTTTGCTTTTGGATTTTCAAAAGTTTACAGTGATTTGGGACATCAAACAGTGTTGGAACAGCTTTCAGTTTTCAGTCGTTTCAGTTGTTTTCTTGTACTTGATGTAAATTGAGAATCCTCGAAATGATCTGCGCATAAAACATTTCCAATAAAAAGTTTGTGAACAGGTTTAGTTAAAAGATCCTCTCGTCTGGTGTTGATAACCCGCCGCCGGCATCGGTATTTTGTCTTTCGGAAATCGAAAAAAAAGACAATTCTGGATTGTCAAATCTATTCTTTTGACAATTGATGGTATAACAATGTTGTACTCTATTACGTTTGCTTTTACGTTGAGGGTTATTTGCGACACTTGTGTTAATGGCGATGTTAAAACCAATATCCAACTCTGAATGAAATTCGACATTGTTACCGCGCTCTAAAGTTAGGGAATCAATGCTATTGTCAATTAGAAGGTTATCATTGTCAATAATTTCTTTATGATTGTTATCCATTTTATTCATTCACTTGTCACAATTGTTAAAAACGTTTTGTTTACATATATTCTCATAACCACGTTTACATCATGCCACACGATTTCAATAATAACAAACAGTGAATAAAAAGAACAATCCTTTCGAATTTCAAGAATACTGTGAGTAATCGTAGACTGATGTCTTCAGACTGCACTCTAGGCCTAGATAATTATACGGTATGCCTTTTCGTAAAACGGGGCGGGGCGAAAGAACTTGACGCGCACTTCTCAACTCTCGTTAACTTATCGCGAAGCCGGCGAGAGCCTCTTATGCTTCCTCTGTTCTTATTACTTTGTGGTGAATTATCAGGTCAACCAATAAATAGCACTTGGCAAGAATGATAACTCACATCATAGTATACAAGGATGTGTAACTCTTCATGACATCAGATGATTACAATTTATAAACAAACCTAAATTATCTGATGTCTACAAATCGTTTATAAATATTTCAAAACAAAAATATTATACATAACAATGCCTGATAGATAAATTTGGTCATGAGAAAAGAACAAACAAAAAACAAACATTTATTATGACATGAAGAATAGATATATAGATCGATGGTTATTATGACAGGTATTATATTCTATCCAGTACACAGAAGGTTGTCAGAGTCAGAGAAAGAATCGTGAGCAAGAGGATAAACGTAAGAATCATAAAAGACTTCACGACTCTTCCATCAATCAATCTGTCGGATGACCTCTGGGTCATTTCCTGCCTTGATAGAGGCAGACGCACCTGTTGGTCTAAATGACCGAGAGGTGAATTTATAGCTACAAAATCCTGCGTCTTTCATTATTGCACATTCAATCCATCATGACGATGTATCAAGGATAGGAAAGTTGGGCCGTCTATTTCGGTCAAGGACTTCGTCTGTTCTAAATATAGTTTTAAACATGGCACAGGATCGAGCTTTTTATTTTGTCCCTCCAGAAAAAATGCGGCCGCATCCTGTGGCCTTCCGCATCCAACTCCGCATCCGTCAGCAAAAAGCTAGATAATTCCCACTACAACAACTACTCCTCCTACTACTTCTAATACTACTACTATTCCCACTACATCAACAACTACTACTGCTCCTCTTCCTCCTCCTCCTCCTCCTACTACTACTACTACTACTACTACTACTACTACTACTACTACTACTACTATTAGTACTACTACATTACTACATCAACAACAACAACAACAACTACTACTACTACTACTACTATTAGTACTACTACATTACTACATCAACAACAACAACAACTACTACTACTACTACTACTACTACTACTACTACTACTACTACTACTACTACTACTACTACTACTACTACAACGACATTACTACTACTACTACTACTACTACTACTACTACTACTACTATACTACTACTACTACTACTACTACTACTACTACTACTACTACTACTACTACTACTATACTACTACTACTACTACTACTACTACTACTACTACTACTACTATACTACTACTATACTACTACTACTACTACTACTACTACTACTACTACTACTACTACTACTACTACTACTACTACTACTACTACTACTACTACTACTACTACTACTACTACTACTACTACTACTACTACTACTACTACACCACTTACTACATACTATAACCACTGCTACGACACCCCTTCTAACCTAATACCCTCTACCCACTACTACTATTACATCTATCCATATTTTTTAACTATTATTATTATTATTATTATTATTATTATTATTATTATTATTATTATTATTATTATTATTATTATTATTATTATTATTATTAATTATTATTATTATTATTATTATTATTATATTATTATTATTATTATTATTATTATTATTATTATTATTATTATTATTATTATTATTATTATTATTATTATTATTATATTATTATTATTATTATTATTATTATTATTATTATTATTATTATTATTATTATTATTATTATTATTATTTATTATATATTATTATCAACACACAGTAAAAATAAAGTATTGTTGTTGGAATTTCGTTTCTTTTTATTTATCATCGTCATTCATGTGTATCTTGGTTTGTTTGTTTTTGTTCCTAATCATTTGACCATGTAAGCATCAGCAATTTTGTTAGGTGACATTTTAATAAACCCATTCTTAACACGCTGCCACAGAGGTTGGTGTAGCATGCTAACGGTTTAAAATCAATGTTCTTTAAAATAGTTTACTTCTACTTTTAAACCTATAAGAATTCATATATATTTGAAAATCAGGTCTTATGGGTTACAAAAGCTCGCAAGAACATGCATAAATGTCGGATTTTTGGCATAATTTATGGCATAATGCCGAATTTAAGGCATAATTTATGGTATAATTTGCCTCTTTTGGGGCATAATTTTGCCAAAAAATGGCATAATTCCGTGGGGACAGTTTATTTGATGCTGTTGGAGGCGTATTTCAAAACCGTTCCGATTTTTGTCATTTTTTATACCAAAATATACAATCGCCACTGAGTCGTCCTTGTTGAAAGTGATCTCATTTATTTTAAATCTTATTAAATCTGATGGTCGACACATTTCACAAAGCGCAAACAATGAAACACATTTCTGTCTCAATTGTTTCAAAGTGAGTAATTCGTTGTCAGCCCACATTTCAAACAGAGAATTTAATGCACTAGTAGACATAATAGGAGTGCGACCCTTTGCTCTGGTAGAACATGTTTTTATCAAGGCATGTTTCAAGTTATGTAGCCATATTGGCAACGGGTTCGAATGAACAGTTTGAAAGAAATGTGCCAGCGTCGCTATGATGGCAGTCAACATTGATTCTGGTCGATCGGAACTTTCCGCTTTTTCACACACAAAAACTCTGCTATGATTGCACATCTGTTTTCAGCAGTGGGGGAAAATTCATAATCATACTCATTACCACAATTCATGAACATATTGACGAATCTATTGTATAATTTTAGTGTTGATGGAGCCAAAAAATGCTGATAATATGCAGCTGCCCTATTTGACTAACCCAAGTCCATTGTTAAATAAAACTTCCATCCACCCCCCAGCTTCCAGTTTGGGTTTTGTTAGAGGTCCTGGTTTTCTGGCCGAAAGTGGAATGCAAATATCTTTGCTTTTTAGTAGTTTTAATGGTGGACATACACTTATTCCTCTTAGCTTCTGAAACCAGCTTTGTGCTGGCCAGACTGGACAGATGATTGTGGCGACAGCTTTCTCCGCCATTGTTTTGTCTACTACTCTGTTCATGAGGCATAGAGTAGGGTTGATGAAATTGTTGTGATTGGACCAATGTTGACTTAAGGCATCTACTCCTGTAGTCATTGGATCTAAGTACCAACTGTTGTACACTGGTACTGGTATCTGAGCGCTTGAAATACTGGCAAACCTGTCTATTGTAAATGAGCTCTATTTTCGGTTCAGAAAAGTGAACCCCCTGAGTGTAGATACCACTCGTATTGGCATTTGAGTCGGGACAATCGGTCTGCTGCATCGTTCTGAATCCCTGGTAAGTATTTTGAACTTGAACTGATGGAAATATTATTGTGACTGCAAAGGACCAAATGTCTGTCGCAATGTCTGATACTTGTTTGCTTGGGCCCCAATACACCCCAGATATGAGACTGTTGTTAAGTTGTCTGACATTACTTGGACTGTGTTCCCCTCTATGATGTCTTTGAAAGCTAATAATGTCTTGTAGATTGCCATTATTCCCCTGTAGTTTGAGCATTTATGAGATATATAGCTAGGCCAGAAGACTTGTGTTTGAGCTTTGGAACCGATCATAATACCACCGAAACTAAAACTAGACGCGTCCGTAGCGATTTGTATGGTAGTTTTTTTCTGATCGTCTATAGAATAATATCTACCGTTCCACGCATTCGGTAAATCAAACCACCATTCCAGGTCTTTATTAGAACTATCATATACTGTCAGGACTTCTTGCCAGGATGTTTTAGAGGTCAATGGACGATACAAGTTTCTTAACAGTAGTTTGGCGGCAATATCGCTTTTGTCATAGACACAATCTGTCCGCAAACTCTGGTAATAAACCTTGCGGGCCCTTTACCTTTAATCTGTAATCTTTTAATAGCCTTTTAAAGATTTTGTTTTCTTTTATTAGGGACTTTCACCAGAATAGAGTTTGCTCCGGATGTCGTGTCAATGACGAAACCAATAAATTGTTTTGAACAACTTGGCATGAGGTCTTTCCAGTGTTTCTACTACTAACTTTGTACTTTCACCAATTCTATTTTCTTCATCCCCAATGTGGAAATCATCCACGTAAGAAATTATACGTAGATTATGTCTCTGTCGAAAAAACTGTATTACTGGGCGCATCAATTTATAGCAAAAGTTGGGGTTACAACATGCACCAAACGGTAATACCACATATTTGTAAAATGACCCCTGCCATTCAAATCCCATAAATATAGAATGCTCTTGACATACAGCTATATGAAAAAAGGCACTTTTTAAAGTCTAATGTCACTAAATGGTCCACAGGTTGAATCAAATTACCTACAGTGTTTATATCTTTATATACGAATGTCTTAGGCTTACAACACTTGTTCAACACTTCTCTTAATCTTAAGTCGTGAATTAGTCTGTACGTCCCATCTGATTTGGAGCTACATTCATTGGGGGGAAAATAAGGTATATCTCTGCATTGAACTATGCAATTTTGAGCACATAATTTCCGAATTTCATCTGTAATAAAAAAAAAATTAAAAAAACATTTTTCATCCGAAGAATACTGTTTATAATTCTGTATCCACACCGGTTGGGTCGGTGTCCTGATAAAAGGGATCAAGACTCTGTTTGATATCAAATTCAGAATGGTGTCAGAAGATGTAATTTCGCTCCATTTGTCTACACAAGCTGACAGTGCGGCTCCACGAAAAGCGTCCGATGATGATTGACTCATTAATCATGAGCCATGGGGTATTGAAGTTTGGACTAAAGCCACCCCTAATGTTGCCACTGTAACTACCTGCGTTGTATGGTTGTCTTGGGAAGGTACTGCGGTTCTGGAAGAACCTTCCTCGCCAGTGGTTGCTACAAGTAGGCCGAAATCCCTGGTGTTGGTACGAGTTTCTAGCTGAACAGCTCTGGGATGATTTGTTAGATACTGCTGCAAGCTCGGCTGCAATCCTAATATTTTGTAAAGATTTGTCGCTGAAAGTAGATAATTATTCTCCAAATTGCTAACAAGTCTTGACATTTCCTCATTAAACGAACCGCTTGAAGAAAATTGGAAGAGGCGCTGAAAATGAACAATGCGTTGATGTCGTCTTTAGATAGCGTATAACTATTTCCTGATTTGTGAAATGTTGTCAACAGTTTTAGTCCTGTTTCCGTAAATCTTGCCTATTTCGATAATATTTTCAATGCAGGTTTATGTTCTTGCTTTACTCCCGCAGGAGAATAATTAACTTTAAGATAGGGAGGCAAGACGATCTTGGACACAGAGTCTTAAATCGCTTCGAACTCCTTCATAATGTCAGTAACACTGGCTCCTGTAGCTGTGGAACTGTCGTTTTGATAAGAAGCAGACGCTGCCTCGGCGGTATTTACTGTAGTGGGTGGGGTAACACTAGTTTCGTTGACGTTTTCAACTATTTTAGTCTTTTTCATCGAATGATATCAATAGATTTGTAATTGTATTTAGTTGATCTATCACTGTTGTTTCTTCATTTATATGTTCTTCAACGTTGGACATGACGAAAATTAATCTTGTAGCTAAAATGTTTGTTATATCAAAAAATCGTAGAGACATTTCAATGTAAATCAACGTCTATGATCATTTCTTGTTTGAAGTCTATGGGATTTGTATGTCGCTCTAGGTTGTTTGAAGTCTATGGTATTGGAATGTCTCTCTAGGTTATTTGAAGTCTATGGTATCGATAACTAGAAGTATCTAGCATTCCAATGAAAACGAATGTTACATTTTATCATGTTGCACTTTCGTGCGTTTTTACATGTCATATGAAGAAATCACAGTGTTATAGTCGTTTGCAGAAAATTTATATTTGTTAAAATGTCTCTTTGTTTTGAAATAAATACAAAAACCTTAAGCATGCTTTCATGTGACCTGCCCGTGAAATTGCACTTGACAAGAATGAGTAAACTAAAGGATGTTTAACTCTTCATGACTCAGATGACTACAAATAGCCTGACACCCTAAATAGTATGTAGAATACAATAAACCCAAACTTGAAAAACTTGACTTAATACTAATTGGAATTAGTTCTGGCAGGTCACAATTGTAAAAGTATAAAACAGCAAAACTAAATGTTAAAATGTCTCTTTGTTTTGAAATAAATACAAAAACCTTAAGCATGCTTTCATGTGACCTGCCCGTGAAATTGCACTTGACAAGAATGAGTAAACTAAAGGATGTTTAACTCTTCATGACATCAGATGACTACAAATAGCCTGACACCCCTAAATAGTATGTAGAAGTACAATAAACCCAAACTTGAAAAACTTGACTTAATACTAATTGGAATTAGTTCTGGCAGGTCACAATTGTAAAAGTATAAAACAGCAAAACTAAATAAGACAAGTTTGATTCTTTGAGTACCGTCCACTCCGGATAATCGCAACACCTTGGGATCAGCGAAAATGTTGCAATTAACCGAAGTTGAGTTTCCTGTCTGCGATTGCAACATTTTACACATAAATATGCTAAACTCAAACACGTTGTTGTAAACATTGTTTGTAGTCCACCACAGACAAAGCAATTTGATTGAAACAAAAATCATATGGCATCCCTGTATAGCTTTTGACACGCAAAAGAAGCTTTGGTGCAAGTCGACATCTTATTCATATTGGATTAACTTTATTCTGTTGTTCGCAACATTTGTAAGAAACAAAGAGATTAGCCGTGATGAGAGATAATAAGGTCTTACAAAAACTCGTATGTCACAATGCACAGTTGTCAATCCCAAAACAAAGGATATCGCACAGTCTCTCTTTATAACTGTCATTGTCTACCTGTTGTAAAAATCTATGCCCAGCCCTCTCGCCTCCGATTTAATGGCCCCAGATGCCTGCACAAACCCACACTGCAAAGCTCCGTTCTCTTTTGTCTCTAAGAAAGTGATGGCACTCTACTGTAGCATTAAAACCCGCTCACTCTCGATTGTTCAACCTTTCACGATTTCTTCCATGATGAAATTTAGTCATTATATTTGTTTGTTTAATTTCTTGAATTTACCACTTTTTTAGGGCAAAAATTTGTTGCGATTAATCAAAGTTTGTTGCAATTAACTGGTGACTTTTATACATAGAATTTATTCCGTTTCTTGGGAAATGTTGCGATTAACCGAGTTGCGATTATCCGGAGTGGACTGTATATTGTATTATTTTCAAATACAGTGCAGCACTGACATCTCAAACATACATATCTCTAAATCACCGAACTCTCGAACACATCTCCATTCTCCTTTATAATCCCTCTATTTTCATAATATTGATAACCCGAAAATCTACAGTCTGTGTTATTTATTCTTACAATGCATTTCTATCACTTCACTTTATTGTTTCCTTGTGTTATTATCAATTCTACAGATAACAACAATGTTGACTGCTATAGCCAGTCTTTGAACAATAGACTTCATGAAGACATTCAAGTTGAAGTTGATGTAGATGAAACTACAATCAGTTGTGTGGAGTGGCACAAGCCTGGCACTGATGTCCAAACCAATCATGATGCATCTTTTAAACAACTTTCTAAAAATTACAATGGACTAGAAGCTGATATTATTAAAATAGACGAGGCACAAATTGATGAGAAATCTCAGAAAGCTTGTTGCAAAAATGTTTCTACAAATTCAATCTTCAAGTCCTCTTTTGGTGTTCGAAAAAAACAAAAGAGAGCTCATACGGGAGAAAGACTATTCAAATGTCTAACCTGTGGAAAGACATTCACTCAGGCTGCACATTTAAAAGCACACATCAGAACTCATACGGGAGAAAGACCATTCGAATGTCAGACCTGTGGAAAGACATTCACGCAGGCTTCACATTTAAAAGGACACATCAGAACTCATTCAGGAGAAAGACCATTCAATTGTCTAACCTGTGGAAAGACATTCACTCAGACTTCAAATTTAAAAGTACACAACAGAACTCATACGGGGGAAAGACCATTTAATTGTCTAACATGTGGAAAGACATTCACTCAGGATTCACATTTAAAAGCACACATCAGAACTCATACGGGAGAAAGACCATTCAAATGTCTGACCTGTGGAATTGCATTTATCACAAAACGAGATTTGCAACTACACATGAGAACTCATTCAGGAGAGAGACCATTCAAATGTGTAACCTGTGGAGTCGCATTCACTCAGGCTCAACGTTTAAAAGAACACATCAGAAGTCATACGGAAGAAAGACCATTCAATTGTCTAACCTGCGGAAAGACATTCACTCAGGATTCACATTTAAAAGAACACATCAAAACTCATACGGTAGAAAGACCATTCAAATGTCTGACCTGTGGAAAGGCATTCACTCGGGTTCCACTTTTAAAAAAACACATCAGAACTCATACGGGAGACATACCATTCAAATGTCTAACCTGTGGAGACACATTCACTCAGGCTTCATATTTAAAAGCACACATCAGAACTCATACGGGAGAAAGACCATTCAAATGTCTGACCTGTGGAAAGACATTTACTCGGGCTTCACATTTAAAAGAACACATCAAAGCTCACTCGGGAGAAAGACCATTCAAATGTCTAACCTGTGGAAAGGCATTTATCACAAAACAAGCTTTGGAAGTACACATCAGAATTCATACAGGAGAAAAACCATTCAAATGGGTAACCCGTGGAGACATATTCACTCAGGCTTCACACTTAAAAGCACACATCAGAACTCATACAGGAGAAAAACCATTTTAATGTCTGACCTGTGGAAATGTATTTATCACAAAACGAGATTTGCAAGTACACATGAGAATTCATTCAGGAGAAAGACCATTCAAATGTGTAACCTGTGGAGACATATTCACTCGGGCTTCACACTTAAAAGCACACATCTGAACTCATACAGGAGAAAAACCATTCAAATGTCTGACCTGTGGAAAGGCATTCACTCAGGCTTCACTTTTTTTTTAAAACACATCAGATCTCATACCGGAGAAAGACCATTCAAAGGTGTAACATATTAGACTCATTCACTCAGGCTTCACATTTAAAAGCACACATCAGAAGACATACGGGAGAAAGACAATTCAATTGTTTAACCTGTGGAAAGACATTCACTCAGGATCCACATTTAAAAGAACAACGGGCTTCACATTTAAAACAACACATCAAAACTCACTCGGGAGAACGACCATTCAAATGTCTAACCTGTAGAAAGGCAACAAGATTTGCAAGTACATATCAGAATTCATACAGGAGAAAGACCATTCAAATGTGACGCGTGACGTGTGGTTGGGATGAAGATGGTGTAATGGCATCATTGGCATTGTTGCCAACGTCTGTTACAGGACAATTGGCTTCACGCTCTTCCTCATTTCTGGGGGAAGGGGCGAGGTTGAAATTATAGCTTTTGTCGTCCCACTCCATTGTGTCGCGAGACGCAGTAGCTAAGGGCCTATTGTGCCTTGTTGGCATCATGTTCGACGATTTCTTCTTACAACCGACGTGCCTGTGTCCACTGTGTATGATCTTGGTGTTGGTTGTACGTTTATTATATGACCTGGCGTTGTCCATCCTTTTCTATCATCTAGTTTGATTAAAACTCGATCCTGTGGTTGCAATGGTGATAAATCTCTAGCACCATGTCTTCGGTCAAACTGTGTCTTGTATGCGAGTTTGCTGATTTCGTCATTTTGTTGGACAATGCTCGGTCTAATGTGTTGAGGTTGCAGATTGTCTGGTAATACTGGAACTGTTGTTCTCAATTCTCTTCCCATGCTAAGCATAGAAGGAGCAAAATGTATTGACGTGTGTTTTAGCTTGCGGGTAATGTGGCGAAGTAGTCTGATGCTTGAATCGCAATTCTCTCGAAAATTGCTTAAATTCTCTGCTGCTAAACTGCGGTCCATTGTCTGTGATCAGGATTTCAGGAATTCCGTGGCGTGCAAAGAAACTTTTCAGCTTCAGACTTGTGGTGACGGAACTCTGGTTCGGCAGGTATCCAATTTCAACGTAGCGTGAATAATAGTCTTTTCGGACAATGAATGTTTTATTCTTGTGGTAGAATAAATCTGCAGCTGCTTTTTGACATGCTCTCCCTAGTAGAGGTGTTGGCTTCAGTGTCTCCTTCCTGTTTGTTGGTCTTGCTTCTTCGCATTGCTTAGAATTTTCTATGATGCTTCGTATTTCCTTGTTGATGTTGGGCCACCACACCGATTGTCTAGCTCGTTCACGGCACTTATTGATTCCTTGGTGCCCCTCGTGTATTTGTTTTAGAAGATCCTTTCTAATGCTTTGCGGGATAACAATGCGCTTATCTTTAACCACGAGTCCATGAAGTATACTCATGCTGCCTCTCTCTTCGTTGTACTTCTTTAAGCTAACAGGTACATTTTGTTTGTTTTTCGGCCAACTTTGTTCGATGAGTCCTTTCAGTTGGTTCATTTCACCTTCTTGTGCTGTCTTCTTTCTTATGATATCCAAGTCTACATTTCCACTGGTGTGTTTCTATGCTATTTACATTCGCATTAACATCCATTTCCAGCGTTATGTCTTCAATCTGGAGTGTCTTTCTAGACAGAGTGTCTGCCAAATGTATGTCTTTCCCTGGTTTATAGATTGCATTTGGATTAAATCTCATGAGTCTCATCAGTAGCCGTTGACATCTCAGATGTGTCCGGTCAAGGTCTTTTGTTTCTATGAGTGGTACGATTGGTTTGTGATCAGTCTCAAGTGTGAATGACTTCAAGCCTATTAAAAATCTGGTAAACTTTTCACACGCCCATACAGCGGATAACGTGTCCTTCTATATTTGCGCATACCCTCTTTCTGTTGAAGTTAGCGTTCGAGAGCAGTATGCGACTGATCTTATCTCGTCTCTAATTTTTTGAAGTAGTGCTCCTCCCACTCCGTATGAACTACTATCGGCTGTAACAATAGTTAGTTTTAGAGGATCATAGAAAGCAAGCACTGATGCATTCGTAATTTTCGACTTGACTTTTTAAAGAGCCTCTACTTGTTGAGGTCCCCAGTACCATGTGGCAGTCTTCTTCAGCAAATCATATAAAGGTTTCAAGGTTGTAGATAAGTTCGGTAAGTGTCTTCCTAGGAAATTGATGATTCCCAGGATACTTTTAAGTTTCGATTCATTCTTTGGATCACTTAATTCTTGCATAGCCCTGATTTTCTCGTCATCAGGTGTCATGCCGTCTTTGTTTATTAAAATTCTAAAATTTTTATTTCTGTCTTCTTAAATTCACATTTTATTTATTTAGTTTCAGCCCTGACTTTTGAATTTCTTTAAGAACTTCCTGCAATCTTTTGTCATGTTCCTCTTCTGTGCGTCCAAACATAATGACGTCATCAATAAAACAATCTGAGCCTTTTCAGTCTTTTATAAGCTCTTTCATTTTTCTCTGAAAAATCTCAGTTGCGCTGGTAATACCAAATGGTAAGACTTTGAGGTAATATCTGCCAAAAGGTGTAATAAAAGTTGTCAGTTTTGCGCTAGTTTCATCTAAGGGTATTTGCCAAAATCCAGAGGCGCAATCGACTCAGGTAAAATACTTTTCTTCTGATAACTTATGAGCTATTTCATCTACAGTAGGTAGTGTAAATCTTTCTCTTTTGACTGCACAGTTATATCAACGCAAATTCTAATTTGATCACTTCCAGGTTTTGGAACAACAACAATGAGTCCACACCATTCCGTTGGTTCTGTTATTCCTTCAATTTTCCCCATACTTCTCATTCTCTCTAATTCCTTTTCACTTTTTCCAGTAATGGGATTCGTATAGCCTTGGTACAGTTGTTACATACGGCACTGCATTATCATTTAACTCAATTTTAACGGGTTGTGTTTTTATTATGCCTGTGGCGGCGAAGACAGTTCTAGGAATTTGGATTTCGTTTATACGGGTTACCAACTAAGTCTTTCTGAATCCTCGCGGCTCAAGAGGCAATGTGGACTCTCCGTGTCAACAACAAAAATACTGAGATTATAACGGTTGGTCTTGTACGTGACAGGTTGCACGAAAAATCCGATGGTAATTAATCTGCCTGGGGGACTTTGCAATATTTTATCAGTCTCGTGAAGTTTCTTTTTCAAGTTTAAGGCCTTGAAAATGGGTCTTGGCATAATTGATACGTCTGCTCATGTGCAAATTTTGAAGTTGACAGGCTTGCCGTTGATTGATAATTTTACACTCCATGCCTTGTCGCGAACTGACCCTACCTCTAGTATTTCGGTATCGATACATGTCGCTCCAATATCCTTTGTATTTTTACATCTTCGTGCGAAATGGTTTTTCTTTTTACACTTCAAACAAAATTTTCCATAAGCCGGACAAGTTCTCGCCTGATGAATCGTTCCGCATCGTCCGCATAATATTGGCTCTCCCCTATCTCTTGTGGATGGGAAATTGTTATTATTGTTTCTCTGAGTATTTTGATTTCTGAATACTCCTTGTCTCTTGCTATCGATCTGCCCGTTCACTGGCGGTGCTTCCCAGTGCTTTTTCCGTAGGCTCGTGGCCTCAACTTCTCTGGTTAGACATTCCGAGTTTTGTTGTTTAATTAATTCGTGGTTTCTCGAAATTTCAATGGCCTTTTCAAGGGTTAAGTCTTATTTCAATTGAAGCTTTTCACATAGATGTTTATCTTGAATTCATATGACCAATCTGTCTCTTATTTGCGTGTGTCTGTCATTGAAGTTACAGTGTTTGGATAATTTATACAGCGACCTAACAAATTCTTCAATAGATTCGTTGTCCTGATGATTTCTCTTGAGAAATTTAGCTCTTTCAAAAATAACATTTATCTTTTGGATCAAATATTCCTCAAATTTTGCAAGAACGGCATCGTAGTCATCCTTCTCTTCGAGAAACGCTCTTTCCATATTAGACCGTGGGCTGACTATAACCCCCCCCCCCCACCTACCCCCCCCCCCCCTTGGGATTTTATACCACTACTTTTTATGTTAGGCAACCTCCTAAGGAAGTGATCTGAGCATGTTAGCTACTTGGCAAGTGTCGCCTTAACAGAGTTATTGCCCCTGAAAGGTCACGTGGTGCAAAAAAAGTACCAACCCATTAAAAATATTCATAACTTTTTTAGTTTTAGCTCTAGATCATTCAAATCGGTTTAAATGAAAGGCCACAGTCTATACCTAAACATAAGTTAAGATATTAAGGTTTCAAGATTTTTGTCTTGAAGGAAATCCATGACAAAAGGTCAAAAAGCAATTTTCTTGTGTTTTTCAATATCTAATTTTAAGAATAACAACTGAAAAATGAATAGTTCAGTATGCTCTAAATAAATGAAAATGTAGATGTACTGTAACTTAACGTACATGCCAAATTTGAAAGCATCTGAAGTGATAGTTTTTGAATGGGAAGTCATTTAATGCCCAAAATACCGAAAGCCAGTGAAAATTATTTTTTTTCAAAATTGAGTAAATATATTCATGTTGCATACGTATCAAATTAAAGCTCTCGATTAGCAGAATATAGTTATTTCATTAAAATAATTTTCCTCATTATTTAGGACATAAAAGTCTCTAAAGTGTTAAAATCAGTGTAAAACGTACATTTTATCAATAGCAGCATATGACGGGCTTAGTTCAAGATGTACTTTGCTCCACCAACTCAGCTGCAGAAGCTGGGTAATCTTTTTCCTCTTCGCTGTCACTCGTTTCTTCATCACTGTTGTCACTGGCAAATTCATCAGCTTAAAGGGTTTTGAAAACATCATCTTCACTATCATCTGGCTGATCAGTTGACATGATATCCACCAGATCTTGTGGAACAATGTCTGCAGCACACCAGTTGCATTCTAGGTCTTCATCAGTAGTCACCTTCCAGTCATGATCCTTAGGAGGTGGCAGATTTGGAAATGAGATATTGGATTTCTTCCAAAGAAGCGTCTGATAATTGACACGCATGATGTGCATTTGAAGAGTGAATCGGCATGGGGGCAGCAGGCTAAAATCAATTCCAACAGAGTTTGACAGAATATTTCCAGACCCTGTGTGGAACCGTTGATGAACCATATCAAAATGCAATTTGTTCACATCTGAATAAGTATTTTTATTGTAGATAAAGCAAACAAACTGCTCCAAGTCATCTAGAAGCTTAGAATCCACAATGTCATTCACACCAAGAGCCTCGAATGCAAGAAGAAACTGTGGTTTTGCCTTCATGATTTTCAATTGCTTAATTTTTCATCTTCGAATGAATTTACTAGTGGTGTCACATCCTGTAAAAGCATGAAATCCCAAAATTGCACGAATCAAACTTGTGTCATGCATCTGAGATAATAGAGATATGTTGATAAGTCTGCGATGACATCCTGTTCCAGTCCATAAAAACAGCTTTGAAATTTCAGTGGCAGATACATCTGTATCTGGAGAGTGAACAATAATTTCATCACAATCACTCTTGGCTGCATGAAAACAATGAAGTGTAATGCAGCTGTCTGCTTCTTCATGTGATGAATACCTTGAGTGTACGATGGTGGCTTCTGTTGTTACTCCATCTCTACTTGTCAAGCAAGTGCACTGTTCTTCTGATACAAACAGTATTTCCTTGCCTTTGTATCATCCTCCTATGACTTTTGAATAAGGTTGATGAGATTTTTCTTGTTGTCATCATTAGATAGAAAAGACTTCCAATCTCTTGGCGTTTTTGTAGATAGTCCCCGCAATAACAAGGGTTTTGTCTGACTGGAGCGTCTTATGGTCCTTTCAAGAGATTTGATGGATTTTGTGTTATACGAATCCGTCACAAAATGAATACGTTTAGCTAAGGGTAAAAGTTGAAAGATCATTTCTGACAGCTGGCCAAAAGTTTCCGGAATACTTTTTAGGGAATGAGACAGAGCATTTCCATCAATTACAACTTCTTTGCATGTATTCGTATTGTTTGTGACATCAACAAGTGCGACAGGATTTTCTAATTTATGCATCAATGCACTTTTGTCTGTTTTTGTTGGAAGTCCATCTGGTGTTGCTAGGGCCCATGGGATTGGACTTAGAGCCAACACATTTTGCAGATCCAAGTCATGATGTGTACTGACCATCAATAACTGCCCAAAAAATTTTCTCTGTGCAGCGATCTGTACACTTTGATGATTTCCACCAGACGTTTTTGAACAAATTCATTAAATTGTTCCTGGCCCTTTTGGTCAACAGACAAAAGATCATCAGAAATATTTTCTGCTGCTCTCATCCCTGAAGATAAACATATTATTAAAGATTGCTTTTCGTCAATATCAAAGGGATTTATGAATCTGTTCACTGCAGAATGCACACGCTGAATATCAGCCTCACTTTCCCGTATTTTTGATGGTCTTTCTTATTTGTGAATGGAGGTGTCTTCCTTATTCATGTCGGCTTGTTCGAGAGTGGCATTTAAATACTCAGCTCTTGGGGGTCTGGTAAGACACCCGCGATGATATGCAGGCATATTTCTGCTGAAGCCAATAATCCCCCCTTTAGATTTTGCTTGCCGATTGATTGTCTGCTCGATCGACATGTCTACAGCTGTTCTTGATGCTGGATTGTAAGATCGAGAAACACTGAAGCCCCAATTTTTCAGCAACTCATCAGCACCTGGATGGGAATGGGAAAGATTGGTCAGAGACATGAGGTATGCTGACACGTATCTTGCATAATTCTGATGGTCCATTGGCAAAGAATAAGGGACATAGTTCCTGAAGGCACTGGACATGAACAATGAAGTTGTTGGTCTTTGTGTCTCGTAGAAATTTTAACAACAGCCAAACTTTATCCATATACTTAATCCAAAATTGGACTGTTTTTCCAAGACGTCCCTGAACTCCTTCCCTAAAGTGTGAGTATCGCATCCACAAATCTTTGAAGTCTTCATTCTCTGATGCATACTCGAGACTATTTTCGTCCATGAAGAGCATTCATTCTTTTTTCACAGATTTGATGAGAATGTTGGAGTTGGTATGCTGCTCAAACTGTTTAAATAAACATCTCTCTAGAGCCTCTAACATCAACACGTGAACTCTCAGTTCTCTATTATAGTGCTTTCCACTCATCACTTTGTTCATAGAACCACTTGCACAGATGCCAGATTCTATAATTTCTTCAAAACTTCTCCCTTGCATGAGTTTTCCCAAAGCAGAAACCCATCCTTGCCAGCCATCAACTTTCCCTCTCAATCCTTCTAGATTGGATCTACAAAACATCCACAGGAAGTCTGACAGTGGAACTTCACCTAGTACAGAACATGGTACACATACTTCAAGTGTCGGTATGGTTGGTTTTTTTCTTTGCTTTAAGAAACACGGTAGTAAATCTTTGGGTTGGTAATTCATGGATCACCTTTTCCTCTGTGTAAGAGTTGTTTGACCCGTGTCTGTCTGGCAGCCATCAATTTCTTTTTCATTGGTCACTTCCTCGTTAGGCTTTTCTCTTACTTCCTGAATCACTATCCCGTGTGTCGTATGTGTTGTGTCTGAACCAGATAATGTTTCCTCAGCTAGGTCGAAGTTATCCCAGCAGAAGTGAGTTACAAGGTTGTTCTCTGTTTTGATTTGCTGAGGAAGAATGTTGCTGGAGTTGGTAATGCTGTCACAAACGGCAGTTTCGATTTCCAGAATTGCTGAATATGAAATAGTGTGTCCAAATCTGTTCAAGACATGAATGAGTTGTGCTTTACCTGTAAGGTGTCTTATTGATACACGCAGCAGTATATGCTTGGGCATCTTCCAGCGCCCATTGGTGACACAATAGCAAATGTCATCTGCTATCGATCTATTAAGTCGTTCTTGCTTAACTGTGCTTTGTAGTGTCACTAACATACATAAGATAAAATATCATGTGATTATAATGTTCATATCTGCACTCCACTCACCGAGATCTTTTATTTGAGATGCTACAGGACTATGTTTACATAAATTCTTAAATTGTCATTTTTGGACAATTTTAGGTCTATTTTGACCTTAAATAAGCGTCAACTCCGTAACGACTTCTTCGAATACTTCCAAATTTGGCATATACTTTGTACATTGCACTGTCTACAACTTGTTTTTAAAGACATATAAAATTGTTTATAGTTTTTGTTTTCAAAAGTTTGACAGATGTCCAAAATCGCAAACAAATATTTTTTCGACCTTTTAACGTCGACATTTTAAAAGATAACGTTTTCAGTACCATATTTTTAATATGGATGTATAAAGTAACTTTCAGGCTTTCTTTTGAAACCAATATTAAGGCTCTACACCAAAAATTGGCAAAGTTATCGACCTTCAAAGTTTGTTAGTCCTTGTCTAATTTTTCTGCACCACGTGACATTTCAGGGGTGATAACTCTGTAAAGGCTACACTTGCAAAGTGGCTAACATCGATTTTTTAACACTTCTATTGGTACTCTTTAAGAAATTATGAGTGTACAAAAATCCCAAAGGGGGGGGGGGGGGAGGGTTTCGACTGCCAGCCCACGGTCTATATTGCCATGCAGGCTTTTGAAAATTAAGTTCATCTGGCGGGTTATACTTAGGCATCCTATAACGTTGAGTGACCTATTTAACCTCTTATGCAGCTGGGACGGGTATGAAAAGTAATTAATTTAAATATATATATATATATATATATATATATATATATATATATATATATATATATATATATATATATATCTTATATACTCTACTTAACTGTATATGTTATTAAATCAATCAGAGTCAACAAACACGTCTTATCTGCTTGAACATCTAAATCATAACCGTTTATTATTTCAAATTTTTAATCCACCCCATGTACTCGATTACTATAATATGATACTATAACCTAATTATGTGACAATGGTAAGTATGGAAAAAAGTGTTAACTGAAATTTGGTAAAAATATGCGGTTCTCGGGGTTGCCACTACGTCGGGTAGCGGTATTGAGTTTGATGATGATTTTCTCCCGAGGTCAGGAAAAGGGTCATGTTTCATGTCATCACTCATTTGGTGCTTATGTGAAACAAATATCTAAAATAGTTTTGGTGCGTATTTACAACGTGGACCTTTTATATCGACCTATATAGAAGTACGCTACTGCTTCTCACTTGTGTCACTAAATTTTAATAATGATGATAATAATAATAAATTATTTGTATTGCGCGTAAATTATATGAATTCATTCTCTAACTCTAAGGTGCTTAAATTAAAAAAATATATATATGTATGACAGTTCAAGTGTAAATTAAAGGCATGTGACATATCAACAGAAAGAAAAAAAATTGACCCTTCTTTAAGATATATACTACGTTCCAATATGTTTTCTCTTATGCGAGATATAGCAAATAAAATCGGTCTAGATTCTTATATATGATGTTGTGACAACCAATCAATCCAATAAAGCAGATGTTCTGATAAATCGACATTCCATTTACCGGCTTCGACATTATTATTATTATTATTATTATTATTATTATTATTATTATTATTATTATTATTATTATTATTATTATTATTATTATTATTATTATTATTATTATTATTATTATTATTATTATCATATTATTATTATTATTATTATTATTATTATTATTATTATTATTTACTATTATTTTTATAATTATTAATATTATCATCATTTTATTATTATTATTATTATTAATCTATTATTATTATTATTATTATTATTATTATTATTATTATTATTATTATTATTATTATTATTATTATTATTATTACTATGCTTTTCTATACTTTTTCATTGCCTTTTGAAATAAGATCGTTTAATAAACATTGGAATGAAAATTGAAATCAAACTACATACAACCTGTTTGTTTAATTGTTTCCCCCCATTGTTGCTTTTATTTTATGTCTTCCATAGTGGGATAGTGGTCAGGGTGGCACTTACTGAGTCTTCTATCCCCCTATATCTGTCTTCCAATTTGCTTTCTGTCTTTGTCTTGGAATAAGATTACTTGGTTTTGCCCAGGTCCTGGCTGTAGTGCTTGGCCGGGAGGGAAAGTCAAATGCATAGTTATTGTTTTGGGAGATGATAATATTTCCTTGTAAATCATCTCTCTGTTATGTGTTATTATGTTTGTTAATTTGAATATATAATGTAAGCATTTGATTTCATTCCTCTTAGTGGGATCTTGTGCTGGTGTATTGGTGAGACATTTAGGTGATCGCAAACCAAGTACACTGATAGTGTGCCATTGGAACCTACATCAGTTCTTTATTTGAACCACTTCCCTTTGTCTTAGTTTTTTCCTCATGTCCTTTTTTATTGTAAGAATCTTTTCACTATCCAATTTTCTTCCTTTTTAATGGCGCTGATATGACCTAAATGTGTTGCAAGCGCCGTAAAACCCTTAAAAACAAACAAACAATTTTATTTTATGTCACTTGTTGCATCTTTGTATTCTGATCCAAATTCATGAACAGCCACTTGAAATTTTATTCCATAAATATAACACTAACGTCTACTAATACTAAGAGGGGGGTACTTTAATTCCAATAGGTGTGAGATTTTGTCCTCGTCCTGGAGTCCTGTGAATGTAATTCCCTTTAGGTTAGGGGAAAGTTGACCGTCTTGGGCTGGTTATTGATTGGCCGTTTACCGTGATGTCTCCCCCATCGCCCTTTTATCATTTATTCTCTCCATGTTCTTCGTCTGGAACTGGATTGAGACCATTTGCATCCCTGCCTGGAATCACATAGTGGGAGGAAGATAGTTCAATGGCTTTGCCCAGCACTAGACTGAGAAGTGGGCTTGGGATCTTGAAGGAAACGGTGTATATTTTGTTCTCTACATAGGCTTTATAATGATTTACATTTGCAACCATTTGAGTGTATGATGTCAGTCAAATTGTTTCAGACCATGGCCTTTGAAATGGCGAACTTTTCCCCAGGTTCAATTGACCCCCCCCCCCCCCAATCATGGCAATCATGGACAGGGGGAATACTTTCTCCCATCCCACCATCCCCCCCCCCCCTCCCATGTACGTTTTCCAATTCGCTCTTACTTTGTTTTGTTCTGTCCCTGGCCGGAGACCTTGGCTGAGAGGGAAGCTGTCAAATGTATAGTTAATTTTTGGAGATGATGTCTTTTTCCCTTTTGACTTGTAAGTCGACCTTTTTGTTATATAATGTAATATTTGTAAGCATTTGAGTCTATTTGTTTTAGTTGTATACTGTGCTTGTATCTGTATGAGACTTTTAGGTGATCTCAAACTACGTACACAGATTATCCTCTCTTGGAATCTATATCTGTTCCCTTTTTGAAACATTATCCTTTGCCTTATTTTTTATCTCGTGTGCTAATTTAATTTAATTTGTAAAACTAGAATTAGAATCTTTTGACTGGTATCTCATTTTCTTTCTTTCTTCTAGCCCTATAATGACCTCAATGTTTTACAAGCACCATCAAACCTTTAAAAACAAAATATCCGATAAAGAATGTAGATCCCATAATCTTCCTGGGGGCTCCCACCGGTATTGCCTAAACAAAAAGTGTCCCGAGCCCGTAAATAGCTTGAGCAGGTTTAGTGGATATTGCGCTATAAAAAGCTCAATTTATTTTTGGAATTGACGACCAGCATATTTAAAAAAAAATCAACATAAACATCACAGTGGGAAATGAAAAACTAAAAGAGGTCACGACATTCAAATATCTAGGTGTGACACTAAGCAAAGATGGGACTAGCACAATTGAAATTCGAAAGAGAATTGCAATGGCAACATCAGTGATGACTCAATTAACAAATATTTGGAAAAGTAGCATAAAGATTTGGAAAAGTAGCATGAGTCTTAATCTAAAGGTCAAACTGTATAAATCACTGGTGTTATCAACCTTGTTGTATGGATGCGAAGCCTGGACACTTACAATGGATGCACACCGGCGCATAATGGCGTTTGAAAGCAATTGCTATAGAAGACTGCTACGCGTTTCATATACGGAGCATTGCACAAACGAAGACGTCCTGGAAGAAATAGAAGCTCGGGCAGGCCCACAAGAACCTTTTCTCGTGACTGTGAAGCGCAGAAAACTGTCTTGGTTTGGACACCATATTCGACACGATAGCCTGAGCAGGACAGTCCTACAGGGCACAGTCGAAGGCCAGCGAAGAAGAGGGCGCCAAAGGATGATGTGGCTGGACAATATAAAAGAATGGACAGAGAGGTCGGTTCCGGAGCTGCTATATAGGGCTAGAAACAGGCAAGCATGGAGGAAGACAGTAACATCTGCTTCACGCAAGCCCCCCCCCCCCCCCCCCCCCCCCCTCCCCCCCCCCCCGACCATCCGATTAGTTTTACACCAGTTTTTTAGCATCACACTTTTCTTCCCTATATTAAAGCTTCCATTCTGTTGTGAATGAAAGTTATTGTATTCAAGTATCGTAACTTGAATCGTCCATCTGATGTAGTATTGTTCACAACTAGCGTCTGTTCTAGTAACTACCTTGTTGCGAGTCATTCTGTATCCAACCGTCATCCTGTACACATGTATATTATGTTATGTTGTTTAATAAATGTTCTTTACTGTAACAATTTGGTTTGTTGATTATTGGAATAAAACGTCTTATTAATTAATGATCTAAGAACACAACACATTCAACCTTTTCATTTTTAAAACTAATATTGCACACTAAATCTGTATCAATGACGTAAACGGGAATTCCCGTCAAACCGGATATCAACTTTACATTTTAATATTAAATAGCCTAGTTACAATATCACTTTTTAGCAAGAGCATCATAGACGATCATCCATTGCATAAAAAGGACATCAAGTAAACGGAGACAAAAACGAATCATCAATCCAATATATCTAAGTTAACAAGTGGAACATTCAAAATAAGAATATAATATCAAAGTAAGTTGTATAGAGTCTTAAGCTAAATTGCTTTAAAAGTTAATCATACTGATTAAATTATTGTCCGCAACGTGAGATAAATGCAGTCAGAGCCGGGTTAATAATTTGATTGTCAGTCTAGTCTACTGTTTAGCCACAGATTTTATCAGCAATATACCAACTATCCGACCTGATAACCGAACACTAATCGGAATAAGGGGACGTCGTGACGTCACACTTTCCATTCTTCCTGTTCAAGCACCTTGGTAGTTAGTTTGTAACCCATCCTCCACACGGGAGACCTTTCGAAAGTTCTTCGTTCTAGCATTTCTTTCAATTTCTTTTGTCAGGCGTTTATTCATTCAATTCGTCATCATATAGAAGCATTTAAAAACTCTAGAACAAAACTTGATAGATTTGTGAAAGTTTATAAAGTTTCCTAATTTGACCTTTGTTTTGCTTTTCGGCCGCCATTTTGATTTGTGAAGTATTGAAAGGTAGTGCAAAGCAGTCCTATGTTGTTGTTTTTTAAACATTATTAGGGTTAGCTCGAGGTCGGAGGTTTTTTTTTTTCTATTAGGGTTAGTTATAAGTCCTAGTAAAGGTGATAGGGTGTTTCCTATCAGGATTAGTTAAAAGTACTAGGTTGTATTTTTTCTTAGGATTAGTTCAGGGAATATTTGGGTTATTTTGCTTAGCACGAGAAGCTTTCAGAAGGCCTCCCTTCCAGACTAACAAAGAATAGGTTACACATATTGATGAATAATGAGGTGCCATAATAACAGTTACTATAGTCCGTTTTAAAATACATGATTACACATTTCGATATTCTGTTTCTCTCAAAATGAATTATGCGTTTTCACGAATCTTTGCATAAAGTCTTAGGTTTAACTAGACCTAATGAATCCTAAATATGAATATGTCCTTTATGATTTTCACGATCAAACGCTAATTCCTTTGATATTTTGCGGTGCTTTCATTTTTGCCAACCAGAACATTTGAATTTTACTGTTACACACTTAGCATAGCGTTATGAGGACTATTTTAAGTGGCGTCGCAGATTTAAACTTTAACCTTTCCCCTCTGTGGTCCCGATTCATGAATCGAGGTGCAGGCTTGGGACTGGCATCAGCCCATTGGAGATATTACGCTATCTAAAAAAGCGGCATGTTTTTAATCCCGCCCCCTCCGCGCCCCCCCCCCCCCCCTTGGAATGGTGTGAAGGAGTGGCTGCTCGCCCCCCCAGTTCCTAGTGGCTTGCAGCAAACAGCTCACTTTCATCGAACTTTTAAAAATTAAGGTTTCATTTGAAGTTATTCTCACATCTTTTTCGTGAAAGCAACGCTTTTATAGCTAAAAGGCTGCAAAAGACTATTAATATTATGTATGGAGAGATTTCGCAATGATACTAAGGTCTTAGTGTGATGACGAAGGTAAGATGTTATTCTGAGTCTGATGAATCGAAATAATTGACAGTTCTAGGTTGTATTGAAAGATAGGCCTTTATTCCCCCCCCCCCCAGTATTCGTGTTCCATTGCAACACGCAATCCTCACACTTGGGAGCAGCTTCTAATACTAATAGGGATTACTATGATTTGACGATCGACCCAATCTGCAAATTCCGTACCGCACTCGGAGACCGTCGCAAACCCGCCCGGAAGCTTCCTCAGAACTCATCGTTTAACTGGATGCTCTGCGGTTTCGGGCTCGTTATCACAACAGTACATGTTGGACAGGTGGCAAGTCCCCACTGATGTGGTGAGAGTGCTGTTAAGGAGGTTCTCGACCGAAGCCGATTGGCTGCCATCCAATGTCTCCTCTTGCTGGTGGAAAAGCCTGGCAACTTCTCCCCCAGTTTCGAGGAGTCGATGTCCCCGCCCCTCGAGGGATTGCATTTGTCCAAACTGACTTCCATCTCGTATATGCATCTCTGTCCAAAGTCGGGACTTATTTCGGCTCGAAACGGGGGCACCGTCCATTATGCGCTTGAGAGGGGTATCCCCATTCCCTCTCTCTTTGATATCACCACACTTGGCAAAGATGTGCTTGCGGACCTCTTTCAAGCAGCGGATGTAATTTCCTCATTGTCTGACAATTCAATGCAATCCCTAGAGAAATCGCCTATGCAGATGATGTCGATTTTATTGGATCAACACCAGCAAATATAGACATCATACAAAATACCCTCATGAAATATAACCTCCAAGTCAATGCCAATAAAACCGAATTTACAACAATATCGAGGAACAAAGAGGAATGGAAAAGAACAAAGAAAGTCGGCTCACTAATTGGAGACACCGAGGATGTACAAAGAAGAAAACAGCTATCAAACGCCGCACTCAGTAAACTCACCAATGTATGGATTAGAGGTGACAAAATAAAGAGAAAAACCAAACTGAAACTGTACCATGCTCTTGTAAAACCGGTACTTCTGTATAACTGCGGCACTTGGGCGTTGACAAAATCCGAAGAAGAACATCTGGATGCCTTCCATCGCACACAGCTAAGAAGGGTACTGGACATCAAATACCCCAAAAAGATCTCAAATGAATCACTCTATAAGATCACAAAAGAAAGACCAATCTCCCTTGACATTTTACAACAACGATGGCAACTTTTCGGTCACATACTACGCAGGGACAAAAACATACCAGCAAACCAAGCCATGTCGGGATACTTCCAAAAACACGGGAACCTTTTCAGAGGAAGACCGATCACAACACTCCCTGTGATCCTAAACAAAAACCTCACAACACTTGGACAAAGCATTAGTCTCATAACGGCAGGGGACCTTGAAAATCTGAGAACCCTAGCAGAGGACCGGCAATATTGGAGACACCTCACACAGGAAATACTGGAAACAGCCAAGGCGACCCGATCTTTCGGTCGAGACGCGAAAGGCATCTAAGTCAGTAAGTCAAGTATTGTTCATAGCTACTGTCCCCTTTACCTAAGCCTAAACTTTGAATGAATTCAGGTGAGAATGGTAAGACGGGAGTCTAAGACTGGTGTGTCCAAATTGTTGAATAGTTTTGTCTGCACTGAATACCTTTGTCTTGGTTCTACTCTGAACAAGGGGAAAACAGCTCTGGTGTTAAAGTTAAAGAAGAGTTGTCAAAAGCATAATTGACCTGGAAATCACAAGATGGAAAAACAGAAAGTCAGATAGACCATATAATGATCAACAGAAAATGGAAGAGCAGCTTAAACGATGTCAGAGTCAGACGATTGGCAGACATTGGAAGTGACCACCATCTTCTCACAGCCAAAATCTCTACTAAACTGAAGAAAACAAAAATTGCAGAACAGAAGAAGAAACGTTTCAACACAGATAAATTGAAAATCCCAGATATCCAAAACCAGTTCAATATCTCAGTAAGAAACAAATTCAGTGCAATACAAGATATTACAAGCATGACAATTCAAGATTTCAACCATGTCATGCAGGAAAGTGCCACTGAACACTTAGGACACAATGATTCCAATACAGAGAATTGGATATCAGCAAAGTCATGGGAGCTCATTAACCAAAGAAAATCAATCAAACTAAATCTCTTGAATGCTAAATCCCCCCGACTAAAAGAACGGCTATCCAGTGAATACTCATTGAAGGGAAAAGAAGTAAAAAATTCCACAAGGAAAGATAAAAGAGATTTTGCAGAAAAAATATGCAGCTGTAAGACAAGACTCACAAACGCTATACAAAATCACAAAAAATCTCTCGCGAAACAGAAGTTATGGCCACGAGAAACCATTAAAATCTCAAGATGGTAGTGTCATCACAGACAAATAGAAGAAAATTGAAAGATGGAGAGAATATTTCGCAAACCTTCTGAACAGACCAGACCCATCTTCTTACACAGATATCCCAGAAGCAGAAATAGACGTAGAGATTAATCTTGGTCCAATCACTGAGCATGAGGTGCACGAGGCAATACAAAAACAAAAAAATGGCAAGGCCCCAGGTATTGACAAAATCAGTGCGGAAATACTTAAAGCGAACTCGCAAGAAATGTCCAAAATTCTCAGTAAATTGTTCCCAACATTTGGGAAAAGGAAGAAATACCAGAGTTTTGGTAGAAAGGCATCGTCCATGAAATAGCCAAGAAAAGAGGCCTGGGAAATTGTGCTAACTGGCGTGGAATCACACTCATGTCCGTAACGAGCAAAATTTTTAATATAACCCTTCTGAAAAGACTCTCATCTCTCATCGAAAACATTCTTAGAAAAGAGCAATCAGGGTTCAGAAAAGGGAAGTCATGTAGTGACCACATATTTACCCTGAGACAAATCTTGGAGCAAAGCATTGAATGGAACAGCCCCCTCTACACCATTTTTGTCGATTTTGAAAAAGCCTTTGACAGCTTACACAGAGAGTCCCTGTGGAAAATACTCCGCCATTATGGTATACCGATGAAGATGGTAAACTTAATAAAAGCAATGTACAGCAACTACCAATGCCAAGTGATCTGTGGAAACAATTAAACAGACAGCGTTAATGTAACAACTGGTGTAAAAAAAAGGCTGCTCTCCCCGCTTCTGTTTATCCTGGCTCTAGACTGGCTCATGAAAAATACAATTGATGGTAAGAAGAGAGGCATTCGCTGGACACTGACATCATTTCGGGAAGATGTAGACTACGCAGATGATATCGCGTTAGTTTCCAGTACACACAGAGACGCCTCAGAGAAACTAAACGTACTACACAAGAGCGCCTCTAAAATTGGACTGAAAATAGATTTCGATAAGACTGTGCACATTAGGGTGAATCCAAAACATGACAGTCAAATTAGGATATGTGAACATATGATTGAAGAGGTAATAGAGTTCTCCTACCTTGGATCCAAAATAACAGACGACGGAAATGCAGAACACGATATCAAGCACAAAATTCAAAAGGCAAATCAGGTTTTCGGCATGCTGAAAAACATTTGGAAATCAAAGCAAATTATGAGAAAGACAAAGCTAAAAATATACGAAAGCAATGTTTTAAATGTACTGCTTTATGGAAGTGAAAGCTGGAAAATGAAATCCTCCTTAACACAGAAACTAGAAGCCTTTCAGAACAAATGTCTAAAAAGAATTTTTAATTTATTTTGCCCCACAAAAATAAAAACAGTGGATTTATTAAAGAAAGCTGACTGTATTTGTATTGAAAGCCAAATAAAAAGTAGAAGATGGCGTTGACTGGGTCATGTGGCCAGAATGGAAAAAGGGTCACTTCCCTAGACAGCAGATGGGAAGAGAAAGAGGGGAAGACCCAAAGAAACCTGCGAAGGACCATGGAGAAAGAATTAAAGGAATCAGGCCTGTCCTGGAATACAGCTACCGCAAAAGCAGCCGATCGCAAAAAAATGAAGATGTCTGGTGGATGCCCTATGTGCCTCAAGGCCCGAAGAGGATTAAAGGAGATCTTATTGGCTTACCAGCCAGCGGCCTCGATGAGAAAACCATCCGCCATTAAGACTTGGACTGGGAATTGCGTCACTATATAAAACAATCGCTGATCGGCCGTTCATGAAATCTAAGAAAATAACTTCCTATTCGCTCGTTTAACTCAAAATTATTCAAAACGATGTCTCTAAAATATATAAATGTGACTTGTTAAGGTTTTCTTCGCGGTCAAAACCACACGACATTCTATTAATGATTACGTCCTAGGCAAAAAGGAATAATGACAGGTCGACCGAGAGTTGAACTCGTCAAACGACAAACATCAATGCGAAGTGTAGAGAGAGTCAAGCTCTTGTTTGTCTTGTCCAGTTTCTATATAGAGAAAAAGATAAATAGTATAGCCTCGTGTGTGAGTGGTTGCGTATCATAGTCATGTTTTTAAATTGTTTCCGTTGTTTATGTGTGTAGTGATGACTCTCTCACAGTCACTGCATCATCACAGCAAAGAGACGCTAACTTTAAATTTGGCTCATAGGAATTTCAGACACCACTCGTAGGAATTTCAATGCCGATAGTCGGTGATCCACTGGTACCCCGCCCCCTTACCCCCCCCCCCCCCGCTCCCCGGGGGAGGACATTTTGAGTCATATACCATTGGAAAGCTTATAAAATT
This sequence comes from Berghia stephanieae, assembly GCF_034508935.2. Lineage (NCBI taxonomy): Eukaryota > Metazoa > Mollusca > Gastropoda > Nudibranchia > Aeolidiidae > Berghia > Berghia stephanieae. The sequence continues at coordinate 24,838,676 of NC_088369.1, read as the reverse complement.
TTCAATCAAATCCCGGTTGTCTCCTCATCAAAAAGTGACCACATAAGAAAACTATGGCCCTTTGGAGGATTTTTTTGTTGGAAAATGAGTTATTTCCCCTGATTGTCCAAAATAAAATAAAAAATACAGTATACATCAAACGTGTAAATTTAGATGCCATTGATTGAGACTGACATTTTGATTTTTCATGATGTATTTCGTGGCAAAACAATAATTCTTATGGAAGTTAATGACCTTTTAAAACAGTGAAACGGTTAAAAGATGTGAAATTTTTATACACAATTACAAGAGAACAGTATGTTCTTAAGTATCGGTTGTTATTTTTATATAAAGGACGCACATTCTTATTTTAGAACGTTTATATTGTATTGTATGATCAATAATATAATTTCATGCAATAAAAGTACTAAGTATTATATCATCTCCCTTAATGTTCAACAATCCCAGAGCTATTTTGCAGTTACTGTGTTTGAATACAGTGATTTAGTTTAATAAGTACATTGCAACATATCGTACTGAACATATAATATCATTTAAATATAATTTGAGTTGCATCTTTTAACTCTCAAACGTTCCACTGTTTTGAGCAAAAATTGTGGATGGAGGGGGTGCAGGTACATTAGGATACCCTGAACTCACTCACTGTGCGCTAATGCTGGCATGTTATATATCAATTTGCTCGTCAGATGTTTTAGTTTCACATTCTTAAAGTTTTTTATAATTTCAAGGCACTTTCCTGGACACAAATATGATTTATGTGTCAAGGTAGGGTCTCAAATTTTCAAGTAAAAACTGCATTTTCTGCAAATGCCAAGAAGGAAAAAAATAACTGTTCAAAATTATGATCAAAACAAGTTTATTTTCTAAAAATACATCATGTCTTACAACTTTTATGCAAAACTCAAGTATGTAATGCATAAATTGAGCATCTGGTGGGGTCTCAAATGTATCCACACATTTACTCAAACAAGGGGCATAATCCAATAATTTTTACATGTTCACAAAAATGTCTCTAAATTGCTTATGTTAGCATTTCTTTGGCATATTTTGGACATCTCTTGGTCAACAGACCTAAACACATGATACAAGAAGACATTTCAACATTGTGAAAAGGTTTTGGGGTAATAATTCCATTACAAAAGTAAAATTATATAATTATTTTAAAATTCACTTGTGTGTCACTTGTTTAGTGCAAAGACTGAACTATACACTTCAAAAAAATACACAAGTTCCTTCTTACTGATACAATTGATAATACATGGATAAATATAATAAAGGACTTCAGTATACATATATATTTATTTATATATGTAATGTATTCGCAGAGAGCGAATAGTATTTTTTTTTCCGCAAAGAGCGAAAACGAATGATCATTCGCAGAGTGCGAAAATATTTTAATTTCACAGTAACAGTACCTTAACAAAATAAAATAAAAATATACAGACAATTTAACATTTAAAAAACAAAGAGCATTTTAAAATACAATAATAAATCAAATAATTTACTCAAGAACTGTATGATACCACAACATACATTTTCTATCCGGCTGTAAACAAAACCATTTTTTACAATATAAACACCTATGTCTAGTTTTCTGTACTTTCCCCCTATCTAAGCATAACCTACAATCACCCCTTGAATTTGAAGAAGCATCTGGTAAAATTGGATGGATTAACTTAATTTCTTCATCTATATATTATCACTATTCCTGCTTTTTGCTTTAGATTTACTTTTACATTTACAATTACAATTTGTATTTAAAGCAAGTGGTGGACCCTCTAGATCATCTATCCCGCCTAACTGCCTGGCTAACTCCAGAGTAAAATCTAACTGATTATACTGTTTTGGTCTCTGTAATTCTTCAATATCACTATGCCTAGCTCTATATTCTTTGAACAGAATATAACTATTAACCCTAGCAATGTCAATAAAATGAAAAAATAACTTTTCCACCACTTGTGTGTTTTTCTAAGGCTATTATATTTCCCAATAAGTTGATCAGACAAATCTACCCCATTCATATTCTTATTGTAATCTTTAACTAATTCAGGCTGTGCAACATCTAATTTTCTGAAAACCCCATTATCTTTACTCCTACGTTGTACTACTGCCTCCTTATTTGCATCATGTATTGTAGATATAAATGAAACTGTCTTATTATCTTTCCACTGTAAAGCTAAAATATCACCATCCCTATGCCATCTAAACTCCCCCCTCTTAACCCTCTTTTCCCATTCTCTAACGTTCTTTAGACTAACTGGAAATCCTTTTCGATTAACTATTATTGTCCCACAAGCTCTCACATTCTTCAAAACCAAATCTTTAAAAAGTTGAACACTAGTATAAAAATTATCCACATATAAATGATATCCTTGATTGAACAAGCCAACAAGCAACTGCATAACCACATTATAAGCTAAACCATTTGTTGTATTACCCCCTACCTTACCCAAATAAACATCAAAATTGTGTGTATACCCTGTCTTTGAATCTGCTAAAACCCACAATTTCATTCCCCACTTTGTTGGCTTGTCCTTCATATACATTCTAAAGCTATACCTTCCCTTATTTTTAACCATCCTCTCATCTATTGAAATATTCTGATAAGGTTGAAACAATTTCATACATTTTCTACGAATATAATCCATCATAAATCTAGCTTTACATAATTTATCATCTCTATTTTCTGTTCTAAAATTACTTATTTTTAAAAAACTCATAAGACATTTATAACGCCAAATTGACAAAAACCGACGCGCCCACAAACCATTCAACAATGTCTCCTCACACCAATATAAAGTAACACGCTCCACTTTCACACAACTCATGTACATCAACAAACCAATAAATCTATACATTTCATCCACATTCACAGGTTCATCCTTCCACCTCTTATACAACGTCGGTTTCGAATCCGCACACATACTCGCATAATCATTCGTCCACTCACAAAACAAAGACAACAGTTCTTGAGTAAAAAACAAACGAAAAAAATCTAAAGGCGTTAAAAATTTTCGGTGATCTAAGCGAGTCACCGTATCAGGCAGGCGTGGACCAGGGACTCGCTCAGGGAGAAAAGGTGGCACTTTGTTCTCGGGACCACCATCCACACATAGTTTCTTCGGCTGTGATGGGCCAGGGATTTCATCATGATCCGAACGCCTGAAGAAAATAATAATAACAAGAATTAAAATAAAAAGAAGTACTTTGAAAACAAAGGAAATGAAAAATAATTCTGAAAGGAGAAAGCAATTAATTACACATATAAATATAAAATATCAAAATATTTTATCACTCTCCCTTTTTTACATCACACACTAGTTCTGGAATAATATTTCTTGACATAGAGTTGAGTAGAGTAAAAATACTATAAATAATCTTCCTGTAGACCCAAAACTGAATATATAACATAATATCAACAATAATACATCAGAAAACACAAAACAGTCAATATGAATATAAATGCTCTATAAGAACAACTAAATATCAGGTCAGTTCTCACCTTTTTCTTTGACAAGCAGAACTAGTTGTGGCAGTGGCAGTGTCAGTATCATCAGTAGGAGTAGGAGTAGGGACTTGTGCATGTCTCCCAGTTTCATTACCACAGTCACAGTCCTCACACGGAATCCGAATCTCGCTAGAAGAAAGAAAAAAGAACAATATTTTATTATGCAAACTGTCGACACATCAAATCAAGACATACAAATCATTTCTATATCTCATTCAAGTGGCCGAACTAACTGTCTTCTGACCTCCATGTTTGTTTACATTTTCAACACACAACACTTCACTCGTCCTAGTCAAACTCAAGCACTTCATAAATACATTTATAAACCAAAAAAAAAAAACTTTTTGTACTATATTAATGAAATAGATAATAAAGTTGAATAAAATATACATATCATGGGCATTATGTGATCGTTTGATGTTACTTTGAGAAGATATCTGAAAAAATACTTACTCGTCGTTCTCACTGTCAGATCCCATATTTGGCGAGTACGGCAGGTCGAATTCTTGAGACCATTCGGACTCAATTTCATCATCATCCTCGTCATCACTTACATCCACGTTGAAGAGGATGTCATAAATTTCAGACTCTTTGAGATTTGCCATGGTGCAAAAAGTTTAAATAATATAAATTTGATAAATTGTGAGTTGGAGTTGTAGAAAGATTTCCCGAAACAAAATGGCGGATCGAAGGTAACGGATGGAGTCGTTAGCAACCTAGCTTTCGTATCTCTCGTTATTTCGTAACATTTTTTTACATTTTTAACATAATTGTGATGAATTATTAAATGAAAATCATTATTTTATAATAAAATAATAGTTTCAACACATAATCTGGCGATTTTTTACCGCAAAATGGGATTATGAAAAAGGGGGCGTTGTCACGATCACCGGTGATCGTGGTTTCTATTTGTGGAACGTTTGAGAGTTAAGTTAAAGTTATGTTCTTTTACGTTTACTAATCTTCGTCACTTGTGTTGTCAGAGCTCGAATTGCATTCAGAATATGCACTTTCATCTTCACTGAGATCACAACTTTCACTCTCACTTGAATTTGAAATATGTGATTCAGAAGTAAGAATGTCTGTCAGCTCTATGAGAAACATTTTCTCACCCCAATCGATGGACATTGTATTGTTGCAACGCTTCCAACCATGAAATTCAACTGGTGGTAATTTGGGGAATTGTTGCAAAGCTCTTTTCCAAATTCGAACTTAATAATTTACTCGTTTTAAATGCGTCCAGTGATTGCTGACACGGAGGCATCATGCTTAAGTCGGCACTGCTTTTGTGAGATATAACATTGTTTTTTGTATGGAACTTTGAACAAACTCGTTGTATAGTAATTCATTGATGCTTTCATGCTCTGAGTTGTAGATCTTACACACAAACTTTTCAAGCTGGCATTTAACTTCAATCTGTGAGATTTTCGTGTTCACCAATATCCTTCATGGCAGTCTGTGATTCTGGATCATTACATAACGTTTTTAACTGCCTAATTTTGCCTTTGTTCAGAAACGCACTAGTTGAATCACAACCTTTTAGGGCATGAAATCCAAGTAAAGATGGAATTATATCTACATTGACACTCTGGGTAACATCATTTATTACGACAAAACGTCTCTTGTCACCAACACCAGTATCAAATACTATTTCCAATGGAGATAATGCATCAGCAAAATGAAGCAAGAGGAGAAAGATATCTCTATCAGTGGACCTCACAATAACTTTTGATGCAAAGTCATTTACTTTAGAAAAGTTTGCATGTAAAACAATTCGAGTGTCTGCTTCTTCCTGGGTTGATTGTAAGTGGTAAATCGGGAGTTGGTCAGTTATTTTACCATCCTCGGTAGTGAGTAGAGTGACCTCCTCTTCACAGACCACATACACCTTTCTTCCAACTAACAGTTCCGCATATTCATTGGTGCACCACTCGTTGAAAATGAACTTGTTTTCATTATTGCACAAAAAACTTGTCCATTCACGGGGTACTTTTGCTGACCTGCCTTTCAAAGTAATTGTATCAGATGTGCCACATCGACTACTTTCTGTGCATTTGATGGAATTTTCTTTGTAAGAAATTGCCAAGCTCCATTGGTAATACAGAAACACACATCCTGGCCGATGGAGTTGATTTTTCGTTCACTTGACAACTGTTTTGGAATGATATCATCAGAACTGTTTATATAATCGTTTGATGGAGGCCATTGCATTGAAGGAGCTTGTTTGTGTGCATCAATCACTATTCGATCCAAAAACAATGCAACATCTTTGATTTTGTTGTCCATTGATGAGGAGCATTCGTAAGCATATGATACAGTCTCAGGAGTTGATAAGCTATCACAGTATATTATTTCAGTTTGATTGCCAGATGTGCTGACAAACTTAATGCGATCTCCGAACCAATTTTGGATTTTGAATTTCAATTTTTGAGTTTTATAGTCAGGATTATATGTTTCTGGAAAGTTATCTTCCACGGATTTCAATTATCTTCCTTTGAGCATAGACATTATTTCCACACATAGATTATTAATTATCTGGTTTTCGATGTAGTTTTTTAAGTATTCAAAAGCCTTATCGTGACACTTTTCATATCAATATCATCTTGGTTATTGACTTTCAACAAGGTTTCGGTCGTATTTAGGCTTTTCGACATTCATCATGATATTGGGCTTCTTTAGTTGTAGTGGTAGTGATGATGATGTGGTGGTGGTGGTTGTAGTAGTAAGTGTAATGGTGATGATTAAGTCAATTTCAGTAATTTTTTCAATCATATATTCATCATTATTTCTTGCTGTTGCTTCTTTTATACTTTTTCCGCTGCCACTGTCTGACATTTAACAAGTTTTGCAAGTTGATTAACACCTTTTCTTTTACGCACGATCCATTTTTCAGTTTTTTTTTCACAAAACATACATTCATTTGGGAATAATACCATTTCTCCATTCGGACTTCCTTTCTGACAGAAACACAATCACCGTCTTTATCTTCAACTTTCCTTTTACAAGAAACTTTTGTGCTGATAAAACGCTGGTAGCATTGTCTATGGAAGCCGTGGGTGTCATAGATTGGGAGCTCACCGAACTTGTGCTCACACTCAACACTTTTGAGTTCAATGATGTATTTTTCCATCAGATCTCAGGTGTTGCGATGGGCACCAAGATGGGTCCCTCATATGCTAACCTCTTCATGGGCTACCTTGAGGAAACTCTTCCGTCAGTCCAGTGGACCTGCACCTGAGCTGTTCAAAAGGTACAATGACGACTGTTTTGGCATTACGTCATTGACCCACAGCCAGTTGAAAGGGTTCATCCTAGCCATGGACTCCTTCTACCCGTCCATAGAGTACACTTATGAGATTTCAACCTCTGAGGTGAACTTTTTGGACACCAAGGCTGTATTGACCAGCACGGGAGTACGGACCACTGTACACTACAAGGAAACGGACAGTCACAGCTACCTGCTCAATTGGTCATCCCATCCGGTGAAGTGCAAAGACTCCATCCCATTCAGTCAGATACTCCGCTTGCGGAGACTCTGTCTGGAAGATGATGATGCGCTTCAACGTGATCGCATGCTCGATTTTTTAGGGCACGGGAATATCCCTAAAGGGTTTTGCTTAAGGCTGTCCGGAAAGCCAGCCTCGTGTCGAGAGAAGCAGCAATGAGGCCTCGCAATGCCAGGAAGCAGGAGACATATCGTCCCATTTTAGTCCTCACGCATCACCCCCATGCCGATCAGGTTAGGAACATCCTAATGCAGAATTATGGGATCCTCCAGGCGGGCAAAGACACCCACAGAGTTTTCTCAGCACCCCCGTTGGTAGCATATCGACGGGATCGTAACCTGAGGGATCTCCTTGTCAGAAGCCGCCTGGAACCCATACCCAGGGATGGGCCTAAAGCCAGATCGTGTATGCGACCCCAATGCAAGACTTGTGGGCACCTGTGGGAGAACGACAGAGTCAGTTTTCCAGACAAGATTTGGGACATCAGGCAGCCGTTTACGTGCACTGACCGTAATCTAGTCTATGCGATTACGTGCTCCCTGTGAGAGATTGCTTACGTTGGTGAGACCGGAAAGAGGCTGGGTGACAGATTCGTGCAGCACTTGCGTGACATATCGAACTGTGCAGACACAGCAGTGGCCAGACACTTCGATCTGCCGGACCACTGCGATGTACAGTGTGTGTGTGTGTGTGTGTGTGTGTGTGTGTGTGTGTGTGTGTGTGTGTGTGTGTGTGCTTAGTTTTTGCCATTCGGACACTTCCGCCCGTCGACGTAGAGAGACTCACCTGATCAAGTCGTTGGGAACGCTGACTCTACGCGGACTCAACACCAGGATTGACCACCACTAACCTCCACTTCGTATCCCGCTGTGCAACAACCTCTTAATCAATACTATCTTTGAGCCTTTTAGATGTCAACGTCACCCATGTTCATAACCACTGTTGCTCTTACTGCTGCCACTACAGCTACTGCTACTACTACTACTACTACTACTACTACTACTACTACTACTACTACTACTACTACTACTACTACTACTACTACTACTACTACTACTACTACTACTACTACTACTACTACTACTACTACTACTACTACTATACTACTACTACTACTACTACTACTACTACTACTACTACTACTACTACTACTACTACTACTACTACTACTACTACTACTACTACTACTACTACTACTACTACTACTACTACTACTACTACTACACTACTACTACTACTACTACTACTACTACTACTACTACTATTATTATTATTATTACTACTACTACTAGTACTACTACTACTACTACTACTACTACTACTACTACTACTACTACTACTACTACTACTACTACTACGACTACTACTACTTCTACCACCACCACTACTGCTACTACTTCTACTACTACTACTACTACTACTACTACTACTACTACCACTACTACTACTACTACTACTACTACTACTACTACTACTACTACTACTACTACTACTACCACATACTACTACTACTACTACTACTACTACTACTACTACTACTACTACTACTACTACTACTACTACTACTACTACTACTACTACTACTACTACTACTACTACTACTACTACTATCTACTGATTATCTACCAATTCATAGTCATCTACCTTCCTAGGTTCGACAAATGGATGATGCCAAGTCTGCAAAGATAGATCATCATCAAGCCCTACTGCAACCTCCTCGTGGTGTCGAACGGTAACAGGTCAAGCTGGCCAACTGCAGAGGGCGACAAGAATAGGCAATGGCAAACCATTCTTGTAACTTTGCCGAGTTAACTGCATGAATAAGTCCAAAAAGTTAAACGGTGACAGCGTAAAGGGGAGCATGTTTTCACGGAAGACTGCTGCCTCGCTCGGTTGGGAGCGTGATGTTCGTCAGGTCACACCGAACCGTCAGCCAATTACTAGGCGAAATAAATTTCACAAATGTGACAAAACCAAAATTGGGACATGGAATGTCAGGACCTGTGCCCAAAAAGGAAAACTAAACAACATTCTAAAAGAAATGAAACGGCTCCAAATAAATATTCTTGGCCTGGCAGAGATGAGATGGAAAGAGCAGGGAACCATGTCAAAACAAGAAAACAACACGACATATAAGATCATATGGAGTGGTGGAACCTCTTTCCAAAAAGGAGTAGGGATGATCTTAGACCAAAAATCAACCAAATTTTACAAAGGGCACGTAGCAATCTCAGACAGAGTTTTGCTGGTTAAGCTAAGAGGACCTGTAGTTGACACCAATATTATTCAAGTTTATGCACCAACAGAAGAGGCGACAGATGCAGATATGACAGAGTTTTACCATTCACTAGACAAAGCAAAACGAATGTGTAAATCACAAGAAGTCCTTATGGTAATGGGGGACCTAAATGCTAAGATTGGCAGAGGCAGAGATGGTGACATAATCGGACCACATGGACTCGGAGACAGAAATGAACGAGGAAACATCTGGGCAGATTGGTGTAGAACAAATAAATTAATGATTTCAAACACCTGGTTTCAACAACACCCAAGAAGAACCTGGACATGGCAATCACCAGGGGACAGAGCAAGGAACCAGATAGACTTTATAGCAGTATCATCAAGATTCAGAAATGGCATATTAAATTGCAAAACCTATCCAGGCGCCGATGTAGACAGTGACCATGTCCCAGTTGTTTGTACAGTAAGGATAAAGTTTAAAGCTATTCAGAGAACAGCTGGTAGAATAAAGAGGGATTACAGGTTATGCAAAGACAATGGCATACAAACAAAAATGAGAGAAGAATTTGAAAATGCACTCATGATACAAAGCCAAAGTGAACCTGATAACGAAAAATGTGAAAAACAATTTGATATATTCCAAAAGTGTGTCAAAGCAACTGCAGAAAAGCATTTACCAATAGCTCAAATAAACAGCAAAAAGGAATGGATGACAAATGAAATTCTAAACCTATTTGAAGAAAGACGAAAATGCAACAGAGGGTCTGCAGAATACCAAACATTGAACAACCACATTAAATCCAAATGCATCGAGGCACACGAGAACTATCTAGACTGGAAATGCTGCGAAATCGAAAAAGAATACAAACCCAACCCCCAACAAGCTCACCAAAGAATAAAAGAACTATCAGGGAAAAGGAAAAGCAAAGCAGCAGGAAGTTGTATCCAAAACAAACAAGGGGAACTGCTATTTGAAGAACAACATATAGAAAGCCGATGGGTAGAATACATAGGCGAACTGTACAATGATCCAAATAGAAATGAACCACCACTGAAATTCAAAGAACCATTAAGCGGACCAAACATCACCAAAAGTGAAATTGAACATGCCATGGAACGAATGAGGGATGGTAAAGCAACAGGCCCTGATGAAATATCTGTAGAGGTATTAAAAAGCCTAGGAGATCTAGCAATTGATGAACTTCACATATTATTCAACAATATATACAATACTGGGAAAATTCCAGAAGATCTCTGTAACTCTATTTTCATAGCAATACCAAAGAAAGCAGGTGCAGTCAGATGCGAAAATTTTAGAACTATAAGTTTAATAAGCCACATCAACAAAATACTGTTGCGTATAATTATCAACAGGCTAAGGAATAAGATTAACCCCGAAATCGCAGAAGAACAATATGGATTCCAACCTGACAGAGGGACAAGGAACGCAATATACCTCCTCCGTGTTTTAAGTGAAAGAGCTATACAGGTTCAGACCCCACTATACCTCTGTTTTGTCGACTACAAAAAAGCTTTTGATAGAGTACGCCACGAAGAAATACTAAAACAACTGCACTCCATTGGCGCTGATGAGAAAGACCTCAGACTCATGCAAACATTATACTACACCCAGCAGGCATCTATCAAAATCGGAAACTCTACAGGAAATTCCATTCCTATTAAGAAAGGAGTCCGTCAAGGGTGTGTTGCCTCACCAGATCTGTTTAATCTATACCAAGAAACAATCATGAGGGGCATAAATAATATGGAGGGAATAAAAGTAGGAGGTCACAACATAAATAATATAAGATACGCAGACGATACGGTACTCATTGCAACATCAGAAATCCAACTTCAAAAGATTGTTGACAAAGTGGTAGTAGATAGTGAAGCCAAGGGAATGGAAGTGAATATCACCAAAACGGAATGCATGGTAATACAGAAAAACCCCGAAAACAACAACACCTGCAATATAACGATTCACGGCGAGCAACTTACCAACGTAGAAAGTTTTAAATACCTAGGTTCAATAGTGACAACAGATGGAAGATGTAACCGAGACATACGAGCAAGAATAACTCAAGCCAAACAGGCCTTCATGGACCTGGGAAACATTTTGAAAAACAAACAGATGTCGTTCGGGATTAGATTCCGAGTCTTGAAGTGCTACGTGTGGCCAATCTTGTTATACGGATGCGAAAGCTGGACTACAAATGCAGAAACACAAAAGAACATTGAAGCTTTTGAAATGTGGTGCTTGAGAAGGATGCAGAGAATATCGTATACTGCACACAAAACGAACGAAGAAGTGCTAAAACAAACATACCAACAAAGGAAACTAATGCCCTTAATAGTGGATCGACAACTATCCTTTTTCGGACACATAGTAAGGAAAGATAAGAATGAATACCTGGCAAGTTGTGGAAAAATACCTGGTAAACGCGCCCGGGGAGACAAAGAAAAACACTCATAGACCAACTGAAGGGCTTCACCAACCTAACAATCCAAGAGCTGTTTGAAAAAGCAAGAGACAGGGAGGAATGGAGAGAGATAATTCATGCAGTATCCGAAGCCTGGACCAGGCATGGAACCTAGAAGAAGAAGAAGACCTTCCTAGCTATTTCTCATTGTGTCCACTCATCCACTTATTTATCCATTAATATACATATAGACCCAGCTATCACCCGGCCGTTTACTCGCCCACTCTCAACCTCCTCCCCCCCCCCTCTCTCTCTCTCTCTCTCTCTCTCTCTCTCTCTCTCTCTCTCTCTCTCTCTCAATCCCCCTCTCTACCGGTCCGCCTCACCCCCACCTCCGTTGTTTTCTTCTGTTTCTTTGTTTTGAACATAACGCTGGCTACGGCCTGACACTGAAATCCAAAAGTACTGGCATTTTGACGTCATTATTTGTTTTTTGCACCGCCTAGTGAGATGTCGTTAGTAGAGCTCATGGAAACAAGTTATTTCATTGGTTGAACTATTGAATACAACTCACGATTTGTTTTCTTTTGTGGCAAAAGACTGGCATTTTGACGTCATTTTTGGTCAGTTTCAGGCTATAACTTTACGAAGGCCACGAATTGACTCGGGGATATGTGACCTGGGTAATTAGGTCATTCATCTTGTCTAAACCGCAAAATATTAGATTATTATTATTACAAGATTATTACTTGCTCTGTGAAGTAAAACCTACACTACAGAGGTGATTCATGACTAAAAAATTAAAAGATTTTATTACATTTACATGCCTATCTTCGCTTAGGTCATCAAGATGAACAGATTTAGATCAAGAACCTCAAGTGCAAGGTACAGTGTAGATCGATCGTCGCACAGTCACAGGTCTGGCCCTGAACATGTTTTCGAGTTCAATGACAGACTTTTGAATGAGGATTTGGAAAAAGTTGTCCAGGCAATGAATAAAAATTCATCGTCAAATACAGTGATACACATTCTCCAATCTATATTTATGGAATTGCCAAAATCTTGGACCGTTACACAATGGATATCTCGGTGGGTAGATAGCAGAGGTCTTGATCTGCTAAATTGTGCTATCGTCAACGATAAACCAAACATTGTTCAGTATCTTCTAAAAGAGGCGAAGCTATTCCCAGAAGCTTATTTCCCAAAGTTAAATCCTTACGCGCACGTCGCCGCAACAGTTGGCTCTGTGCGGTGCTTGGAGACTTTATTGAGTTTCCGACCAGATGATTATTTTGAAGGGTCTCATCCGTCTCACAGGGTTAAGCTCCCGCACGACGTTTTGAAACGGCTCGGGCTTAGTTGCTCAAATGGAATGGCTGATCGAAAATTAAATAAAATTGTGCAAAATGTAAAAGGAGCACACAAAATCGCTGAAAGAGCTACGGTGAAATCAAATGCGGGATCGATTTTTGAGTTTGAAGAGGAGATTAAAAAGTTTGAGGCTTCTTTGCAACGCTGCGGCCGCCAACAGAAAAAACGATTCATTTATCCAAACGCTTTTTCAGAACAGTCTAAAAGGATAAGTAAAACCCAACAAGTCGGTGGAAAAATGCCAGAAGGACAAAAGGTGGAGCTTCCCATTCCAAGAAAAAAACCGTTAAAGAGATCAAGAGTGACAGTATATATGGATGTTTTTAAAGATGGCCGTCTAGATAGAGCTAAAGATTCATGTTTTGCAGATGAACCTAGTACAAGTATGTGCAACAGAAGGTGTCCACCCATTTTAACCTCTACTGAGAATAACTGTACTAAATTGCAAATAGATCATTCTGTTAAGCACTCTTTCGATTTTGATTCACAAAGAAAAACGAGCGAAAAATCACAGGATTCTCATTCTTTTCAAGAACAGTCAAGCATATCGTCACATTCAAAACAATTGAGGAGAACAACAGAGATAGGAATACCTAAATTTAAAAAGTACAAGGAATTCTTACCTACCTTTGAACACAGACATTCACATGCAGAAGTTTACGTAGGGAAAACTCCTCTGATTTTGGCGGCCGAACAGAACCAGCATGATTGTGTTCATTTTCTCCTAAAAAAATATCATCTTCATAAAATAAATTCTCTTCAGCAAAAGGGTGATTTGTGTCTTGCTGTAATTGCGCGAATTCCTGAAGTCATAGCCGTCATCTTGCAAAGATCCGTATCGATAACAGAGTATCAAAATGCTGTCATGTTGGCCATCAGAGAACTTTACCCCGACAGTCTAAACATTTTATTGACGCTTGGCGCTAAGCACAGACGCGAAGCATTTGGAGGAGTGAATCTCTTTCATATTCTCTACTCTCAAAGTTTACAAATTCATTACGGGTACGAAATTTTGCCCGAAATGACGCGAGTTATTATCAGCAGCCAAGAAGACGTGAATTCCAGACAAATTCATTCGACATATCCCTTATACACTCTCATTCAAAGCGCGTTTAATGTCAATATGGGACGCCATAGCTTATATTTTCTTAAATGTTTAGAAATACTGCTACAAGCCAAAGCTAACCCACATTTCGATGAAACGAAACAACGAGGCAAAGTAATCGCAAACAAACGTTCTACATCAGTTGGGAGATTACCGTACACCTCAGCGATTCAATGCGTTCTCTTAAATGCCAATACATCATTTGAACACTTTGAGGTTCGTTACTGGTCTCAGATAATTATGCAACGATTCATCGAGTCGATTGAGCTTCATGACAAATCACCCCGCCGCGTTAACAACGATGTTCTATTTTTATACCTAAGCTACGTAAGAAAGCTTGGCCTCAACCAACGAGTCTTGCGAGCTCTTCTTCGAATTGGTGCAAATCCCGACCACGTGAAAGACGGTCAATACGCTTTAAACGTTTACTTTGAAGAGATGCTTCGGTTCCTGACCAAATTCAAGGTTAAAAAAATGGGGCTCTTATCTACAGAAAACACGCTACATTCGTTGCTTTATTTATGCAGGGCAATGAGCCCTCATTGCCTACAACAGTCTGTCGTCCACTTTTTGGACAACCATCTTCTCGTCACACCCTTACAAGCGTTGGAGCTCACTAGGATATTTTGTTACCACGCCAATAAAATGATAATGTCTCCAAGAACGTTGACACACATTACTTCACATGCTATCTGGTTAGCGTGCAACAGAAATGCGGAAGGAGTCAGAGCGCTTCCCGTTCCGGAAGACGTTATTCAAATGATATTGCCTTGATTTTGTGAATAAGAATGTTTTCATCTTCGAAGTTTCATCCACATAAAAATTTCAATTAAAACTTTGATTTCGAGCCACATTCTTTTTGTCAAATAATTATCCTTTTTATTTTTATATCATCTTGTTATAACTACAGGCCTGCAACATTAATAGCAAAGCAACTCATTTATTTATTTGTTCATTAATTAATTCATTACTTCATCGCTCGTCTCTTATTTAATATATATATATATATATATATATATATATATATATATATATATATATATATATATATATATATTATCAACGATTCCATTCATCAATTTATTTATTTGGGTGTTTTGTTTTAATGTATGCATTGCAGGGTGCACGTTTGGTATTTTATTTGTTTGTTTTTGTTTTTTTTTTTTAAATTATTGTAGGTCTTATCCACTAGTACATTATCAGCCATTGTCTGTGGCCAGATAATCGAATTCACCGAAAGCAGACCTGCCTTTGGATTCGGAAAAAAATTCCTAGTTTTCAGGGATTATTATTATTATTATTATTATTATTATTATTATTATTATTATTATTATTATTATTATTATTATTATTATTATTATTATTATTATTATTATTATTATTACTATTATTATTTTATACAGCACCAGTATCCACAAATAATGCTCAGAGATGCTTTACAGTAGTTTTTATTTTTATTTTGGTATCACACAAGTTCATTCGACTACAAAATTTCCACAACAGTGACACACAATATTTTGTTCGAAGTTCACATATAATGACGATAAGCAGAATGAAAAAGATTAGTTTTTAAATGCCGTTTGAAGACTGGTAGCCGGTAGACTTCACATTGTCGGGGTAGAATGGTAAAGAATTCCATACGATTAGAGCTGAAAATGCAAAACACCGCTCAGCAACCTTTGTTCTTGGGATGTCTTTCTCCATTAGAGAAGAACTGGTGGATCGCAGAGATCAAGTTGGTTTATATTCCCCGACAAGGCATTCAATATCAATATATTGTGATGTATGTTGAAGGCAATTGTAAGCAAAACATGCGATTTTGTATATTATTCTTTTTTTTCTAGTGTAGTGACTGAAGGAGTGGTGTTATACGGTCCCCCCCCCCCCCCCCCCCCCAGGATTTGTCCTTATATCTATACGACCAGGTTCGTTTTGCATCAACTGTAGTCTATTCAGCGGTGTTTTTGATTGGCCGCACAGAAATAGTTACAATAATCCAAGCGGCTGGTAACAAGGGCATGGATATGTGTTTTGCATGTTTCGTCATCAATAAAATTTCGTATTCTGCTTATCATTTGGAGAGCGTTATGAACCGCGTGACGGTGACAGCAATTTGTTATGTCTGCGCGCATGTTTAGGTGAGTGTCAAAATAGAAACCAATTTTCGTTGGCTACCATTAAAAATGACAAATTTGTATTTAAATTTAAATGCATTAAATTAATGCTTTAAACTCCTTTATATACTAGATCTGGCAACAAACGTTGTTTTAAAGAAGTCTGTTGAACTAAAGATCTCCTTATAATTGTCAATAATTAGGACACCAAAATACGTATTTCTACGAAATTTTCGTAATAGTAGACAGGTCAGCCTAAAGTTAAGTGTGTAGATTGTCATTTTCATAGACATAATGAGGAATCCGGGGCTTTTCGATCAATATCACTCCCCTTCTTACTGCATGGTAATTCAACGTGATGGAACGCTGCCGTGTTATTTAATACTTAGTTACTTTAGGCTTTGGGCTCCCCATGGAGTACAGGCAGTCAATGACGGTCTTCCTCCATCTCACTTTGCTCTGCGCCGTCTTCTACATTTCACTCCAGCTCATTCCAACCTTTTTCAGCTCGTCTGTTGTTGTTGACCTCCCTCGTGTGCTTTACTTTTGGGCGTTTCCCGTCTTCTCTTTCTTTGCGGATTCCATGTAAGGGCCTGTCGGTTGATGTTGTTTTGTGGCTTTCTTCGAGTGTGCTCAATCCACCTCCATTTCCTGCACTGGATTACCACACTGACAAGCTCTTGCTTTGCTTTATTCCACAGCTTATCGATTCATCATTGATATATTATTTTTTCTGGCCATTTAATTCTTTATGACATAATTTGTTCTTTGATTTATTTATCTTCCAGTACTTTATTTATTCATTTATTCTTTAGTTTATTTCTGTTTCTTTATGGTGTTCATTACACAAGTCACTTTGTAGGTCGCCATTTTGTTTGTGCCAGAACTGTTACAATAATATATGCCACAGCCTATAACCAGATGATCTTTCACACTCGAGTCTATAGGGTAAGGAAAATAACATCATTGGCATGATTTTCAATATCCATACGGTCACTGGTCAACATCGTTAATTTATTATCAATATTAATGTTAATTTTGATTTGCCTTAATGTTTTTGTTAAGTGACATATTATCGCATGCGCCTGTGTATGTGTGTGTGTGTGTGTGTGTGTGTGTGTGTGTGTCTGAATGCATTATTTTTAAAAATTCAGCTTTTTTCATATATTTTTTATACTATATCAAAACGGATTGCTTTCTTTTGAATTTAGACCACTACAGACCAATAGGGAATGAGATTAGCGGAAGAGTAGCGTCCCAAGATTGGACGTCACCCATAGTCTGTGACGTCACCGGCGGAAAAGTTATTAGAGAGAGAGCGTCATGTTGGTTGTGCGCATGCATCTCTCGTCCTCGCGGAGAGGACGAGAGACGTATGCGCACAACCAACATGACGTTCTCTCTCTAATAACTTTTCCGCCGGTGACGTCACAGACAATAGGTGACGTCCAATCAAGGGACGCTACTCTTCCGCTAATCTCATTCCCTTTTGTCTGATTTGTCAACAACCAGTATTGTGTAGTTCGCACGAAGTCCCAGGTTGAGTTGTTTTTTGTTTTTGTTTGTTTGTTTGTTTGTTTGTTTTTTGTGTGGATCCGAGTGCCATTCCCAGGATAGCCCTAGGGTGGACGGGACTCCCAGGGAACGAAAAGAAGGCGCCGCCCGCTTGAGACTTGGAGGAGAAGCATCAAACGATAAATGAAGGCTAGTGGTTGGTCTTGGGGACAGATGACATAAAATGGCCTCTAACCGAGAAAGATGACGTTCCACCGTGTCAGTCTTATATGTGCTGATCAAGCACCAAGAGTATAAGTACAGTAAGTAAATAGTTATCAGGTTTATGCATGGAGCCACAGAATGAGACCCCGGAAAGTAAATTTAGAATGAAAATGAAAGAAAAGACGAACTATCACTTTTTTTGCAAAACAAGAAACTATTTATTATCAACCATAATGAATAGAAATTTAAAAAACCCAAACAAAAAATAGAGCATTTACATAGAGCAATACCCACTAAACGTGCTCAAAGCGCTTTATACGGAGTTCCAAGCCAACTGCAACACTTAACATTTTAGGACGAGACATGATACATGATGCCTGTTGGGCGATATTACATTTTTTCTCACGACAGAGACAATGCTGTTCGCGGCTTTGGTACTCACTTTACACCTGGGTACGGTGATAAAATGTGAATATAGAGCATTTTGAAAGGACTCAACAATGTGCCGCTCATAGAGCGACTCGAACCCAGGACACTCCGATCCGATGGCGAGTGTTATACCACAAGACAACTTAGCCGCGCATAATGTAACTCCATCGTAACGAATAGAAATTAACTCCAAAGTTCAAGGGGGCGTGGCTCAGCGGTCTTTGCTTCGTAACCGAAAGGCACCAAGGTCGATCACCCGCTGCAGTGCTGTGTGGCCTTGAGCAAGTCACCTCGCCCTCGCTCAATTTGCGACGCTGCACTGCGGCTGACGCCTGGGTTATTCCAGTCTTCCCCTGGAATAGACCCTAGAGACACATTTCCTCTATGGGATGAAATTAGGGAATTTTATTAAAAAATCAATTTTTTTTTAATGTCTAAAAATTCAATTCCCATCACTTTATCCATCCCGACATAATACGACTTTGAGTTAAGAAACCAATGATAAATTGTGACGCATCCTGTCAGTCTGGTACTTCAGAGTTAACGATTCCGTTCGTCGACTAGTGCGAACACGTCAGAATCAAAATTGAGGTCACCCACAATCACTCATGAAACGTTCATCATGATCGATGCAGAACGAAAATTGTAGTCTTCTACTACGTGAGTTTTACTTAAGTTTATTTAAAATTGTTGTGATGTATTTTGGCCATTTTTGCACGATACTGTAATAGATAAAAGATAATAATGGTGTATGAATATGATGATACATTTTATACTATTTATTTGAACTCCCATGAACGAGTGAATTAGTGTAAGATGAGAGTACCAATGGTGCAATTCGGTTTCGTTGGAGAGCCTACACGCAATTCGCAACTCCTAGGACAGATCTTTGTGTTCGTTCACGTCGTAGTTCGATTGTTTAGGCGGGGAATATAATCATTAACGCGATAACATGTTGGGGGCAAATCGACACGTGTAATAATTTGCAGGTCCGATAACCCAAATTGTTATAGTCTCATTGTTGTAATGGAAATACTCTCAAATCAACGCAAAATATTCTCCATTACATCAATGATGGAACAGGACCATAATTCCGTTAGATTATCAGACCTGCAAATATGTTCACGTTGGGGCAAACCAATGTACGCATATTAGCAGGTCTAATGACCGAACGCAAAAACGGGCTTTGCTTAACGTTGTTGTAATCGACAATATTTTGCGTTGGTTTGAGAGTATTTTCGTTAGAACAATAAGAGCGTAACAATTTGTGTTATCGGACCTGCAAATGCGTAGGACGTCGGGACAAACCTAATATCGCAAAATTAATTTTTTTTTAAAAATGATCAGAATGTAAAATCCTGAATTGTTGCAACTTAAAATACTTAAGTCATCCTCTTAAACTTAACACCAGTCCATATTAATAATTATATATTCGATTGTCAGCATCTAACTAAATTACCCCAGCGGACATACACTTATTTTCAAGTCTGATAACCTAATTCATCATGGGCTCATTGTTTGAATGGAAATCTCAAATAACAATGCAAAATATTGTCCATTATAACAATGTTGAAACAGTCCCATTATCAGACCTGCAAATTTGTTCTCATTGGAGCAAATCTATTATCGCAAAATGAATTTAAAGATAAAATCAAAATGATTAGAAATGTAAAATCTTCAATTGTTGCAACCCAAGAAGCTTTATTCATCGCCCTCAACAAATCAATTAATCTTAACACGAGTCCCATATTAATATTTGATTCTCATCCTCTGAGCTAAATTACCCCAGCAAAATACAGTTGTTAAGCATCGGCTCACAATTAATATTGAAAAAAACAACAACATTAAACAACACCATAAGATAAAATAAAAATTAACAAAAAGAATAAGCAAAGGACAACAAAAACTGAAGGAAAAAAAAAACATTACACAAAAACAACTAATTCACTAACTAAATCCTTTCTGTGAGGTGATACAAGGGATCTCCACCTGGTCCTGTCAGCTTCTATTCTTGGGGCCACATCGAGGGATAGACGTTTTTGCTTTAGGTCCCTCTCTGTGTCACGTCTCCGGGTCTTCTTGGGGCGGCCTCGCTTCCTCTTTCCTTGGGATGTCTATCGCAAAGCCTTCCTTGTCAGTGTTTCGTCAGGTTGCGACCGACATACCCGAACCATTGACATCTCCGTTTATTGAGACTCTCCAGAGACTTCACCTCCACACTAGCTGCTCTCAGGTCACCATTTGAGATCGTATTCGGCCAGAAGATCTTAAAGATTAGTCGTAGACATTTGTTTTGGAATATCTCAAGTTTCTGGAAACAACCCCCCCCCCCCATACAACAAAAGAAATGAATAAACAAAATTAAAAACAGCAGTAGTAGTAGCAGCAGCAGCAGCAACCACAAAAACAACAAAGCACAAACTCGGTCTAGCCATTAGCAATCTTAAAATGGTTCATAATCAAAAATAAAAAGAAAGAAAGAAAGAAAAAAAGATCGTCAATGTATAATATTTTGTATCATCCTGCACATGGAATAAAAATAAAAGAAAGTTGTAAGATTTAAATGACATGGAAAATGTATTTTTCAAATTGTATCTATATTATTGCCACCCATCCCTCTCTCTCTCTCTCTCTCTCTCTCTCTCTCTCTCTCTCTCTTTCTTTCTTTCTCTCTCTCTCTCTCTCTCTCTCTCTCTCTCTCTCTCTCTCTCTCTCTCCCTCTTCTTTTTTTCCTTCTCCTTTTTGTTCTTCATTCTTTTTCTCTCCCTTCTTCTGTGTTATATTGAAAAGCGCTTTGAGCACGTTATGTGTAAATTGCGCTATATAAACAATCAAGCTCAAGGTTTTATTTCCATTTATCAATCTACTAACCTCCCTAAATATCTGTTTATCTATCTATCTATCTATCTATCTATCTATCTATCTATCCATCCATCCATCCATCCATCCATCCATCCATCCATCCATCCATCCATCTATCTATCTATCTATCTATCTATCTATCTATCTATCTATCTATCTATCTATCTATCTATCTATCTGTCTATCTAATTTTCTCAACTGGAGAAAGTGAATTTAAAACCACATTATTACAAATTATCCCTTTATGGAGAGTTTGGAGCTAAGATTAGGAGGTATCCGGTAGTCAGCAAAAAAAAAAAAAAAACAAAAAAAAAAAAAAACCCAACACATTTATCTATATAAAGTTTATGAAGGCTTTATGAATACAGATAGCAGGTAAACCACCGTGTTGGCTTATTTAATACAAAGATATATGCGACCCATCGCATCAACCGGTATTATGCCGACATGACTGGGTTATTTAGAGGCTGCAAATTAAATCTATAGTCCGCGATAAGAAACTTGAGTGTATTTTTTGTTTTTGTTTGTTTTGTTTTGTTTTTGTTTTTGTGGATATAATTTCTTAAAGCGAAAAATAGAAGGATAAATAAATAAATAAATAAATAAATAAATAAATAAATAAATAAATAAATGAATGAATGAATGAATAGATAAATGAATAAATAGATGAATGAATCAATCAATTAATGAATAAATAAACTATTCCCCAAAAAGGAAATTGGTTCGATAATTACGAAATGCAAGAATGAATAAATAAGCATTATCAAATATTTTTTATAAAGATCTGAACAACTGTGTATGAAACGGTACCAGACAAAGCAAGAAAGAAAAATACAAGAAAAAAAAATCCTAAAATATGCCTCGATGGAATTTTTTTTTATTTTAATAAAATCTTGTAAGCTTATTTTTCATTCTTGCTTTGTCTAGCACAGCACCGTTTCCTCCCTTGTTTCTCAATTTGATATTTTCAAAAATATTTTACATAATTTTACAAAGCATTATAGTAAATAGAATAAAAACAAAGTAATAATTGATAAGAATATTATTAAAAGTGCATCTGCAATATGAATATTGGTACTTAAAAATAGATGATTTATTATTTTAAATGCATGTACATTATATGGTTGAGAAAAAAAAAAGAAGGAAAAAAAAAATGAAAGAAAAGGATAATATTATTTTGGGATACTTTTATTCTTGCATTTTCTTTCCCACCTGCTTTATCTTGCACTTTTGCAAACTCGTCTTTTCAGATTTCCATATAAAATTATCAACTCAAAACTTACTAGGATGTGATATAAATAATCAACATCCACGCCCTGCCCTCTCTTAGCGCTGTTGTAACCTTGGTCGCTGTTCGAACAAAGATTGAACAAGGGCCACAACCACTCGATATTTATTTTCTTTGCATTTTTAGGAGTAATCTGTCCCTGTAAAATATTGATCCAATGAAAACGCAAGCTCAGTCCAACGAGAGAATGTTTATAAATGGCGACATGGGTTGTTAAGAAGTCGTAGTCAAAGTGCGATTAAAAGCATGCCTGTGTTTCCTGGATCAAAGCGGGCCTCCATTTGCACTGTATTTGATTTGATAGGTATTTAGACCATTGTTTGAAATATTCTCTACATACTTTAAGAGGCTCTTTAATAAGTTTTTTTCTCCTTAGTTTATTTTGTTGATTATCACGTTCAAGTCTAGTTAGTAGATGGGTTCTCGTTCAACCTTTCACTCGCATTACTTAATACTAATACACTAACACTGCACGTACACACATTATTTCATTGCATAACAGTCAACGGCTAAAATTATAATAATGAACTCGTCTGAGCATGGCGTTGGGTTCGTGCATGAATTAAAAAGGACACTTTCATTGCCAAGGAGTTTGTTGGTTTGTTTCCATTTTATTACGGAGTTATAGTTAGACACCGAAGCTCGCCTAACGAACGACTTGCCCAACACGTGACCATTTTTTTTCTCGCGTCCTCTCGTCTAATCTCGTCACTCCCGAATAGAAAGAGGAGGCGGAGCTCATATGATATAACGCAATGAAAGTTCTGTCCGATGACGGGTGGGGGATATCACCTCTCCAAAACTTACCTTATTATATGAGATCTTGAGATTCTTATCCAATCATCGATTGCTCGTTTGACAGTTCGCTTGTGAACAGTTAGGAGACCATCTCTTGATATATGGGCAGGCGGCTTTGCGTAAAGGCGGTGAGTGTTGTATACATCAAAGAGTACCGCTGACCGATGGGTAAATAGTGGTTGTGTAACCCAAAAGCCCTGCCGTCTCGACTGCAAGGTCTTGTATGTAATAGTTGCGTCACCATCTCAAGGCTCAGGAATTAATTAGTGAGCTGATTCAAACAATGTGGGTTTCAAATTTATCGTATACGTAATCATTTGGAAGCTACAGAGAAAGGTGTTTTTGTGTAATCCCTTTCACACACACACACACACGCGCGCGCACACACACACACACACACACACACACAAACATATACAAACAATACACAAACAATACACATCCCTGGTCATCTATTGCCTATATTATTAATGTTAATATATACATCCCATGCTGATTGTCACTACCCCCCCCCCCCCCCCCCCAACCATTTCCACCATCCAAGTACCAGCGGCCTTTTCTCTTTGATTTCGTATCATGGTCTACCCGAAGCCCAACACCTCGATCGTTTGTGGGTCAACCCACCCCCCCCCCCCCCCCTCCCCCCACCTTCCCCCGTAATCAATTTATAATTTTCTCTCTGTATAGAGCGCCACATGCACAATTATATACTATTGAATGACACTGACCTTGCCCCTCCCCTAACACAAGCCAACAGCAACCCAAGCTATCCTCTATCACGTGACCTTAGATCCGATGCTGCATACCGCTTGAGAGTCTTCACTATCCAGATCTCGTTCATGGTCACGTGAGAAGGCTATATCCGTTCGGGTTCGGCGTTCGGGTTCGGCGTTCGACCCGATTTCGTTAAAAGCCTATTCACTGTTTTCACTCGATGGTACTACTGATAGCCCAATAATTATATTTTTAAAGTGAAGGAATATAAATTTTTGATGATTGGTGTGATTTAGTTTAGACCATTTATTAATTTACTACTGCAACTACTTCTACTACTACTGCTGCTGCTGCTGCTGCTGCTGCTGCTACTACTACTACTACTACTACTACAACTTCTACTACTTCTACTACTACTACTACTACTACTACTACTACTACTACTACTACTACTACTCTTCTTCTTCGTTTATTATTTTTATTGTCTTGTTGGTGTGGTATTGTTGGTATTATTCTTATTTTATTATTGTTATTATTATTACGGAATTATTATTATTATTATTATTATTATTATTATTATTATTATTATCATCATCATCATCATCATCATCATCATCATCATCATCATCATCATCATCATCATCATCATCATCATTATTATATTATTATTATTATTATTATTATTATTATTATTATTATTTTTTATTATTTATTATTATTATTATTATTATTATTATTATTATTATTATTATTATTATTATTATTGTTGTTGTTGTTATTATTTTTATTATTAATTGGAACAATATTATTGTCGTTGTTGTTATCGTTATTTTTGCTGTTGTTGTTTTTTTAAAATACACTTATTGCATTGTTATAAATAATTAGGGAAGTGTCATCTACATAAATTGGTACATCAATTTCTAAATTTTGCAGTTCCGTTGATCTGTATATTTCCTAAATATTTAGGTTAGATGTCTAGACTGATTATGGTGTGTATTGTGTGTGTAGGTATGTGTGTTTTGTGTTTATGAGAGAGAGAAAGAGAGAGAGAGAGAGAGAGAGAGAGAGAGAGAGAGAGGGTTCGTTCATGGTTGAGGATATAACTGTGAAAAACAGAGTGATAGAAATTATGAGTTTGTGTATTACTAAGACGAAAATAACGGATAACAGAAAACTAAGATAAAGTAGCAACTTCTTGGGGTGCCGAATTCTTTGAAGTCAATACACCACCGAGTTGTCAGTGTCAAATAATTTGGTGACATTATACACAGAGTTTTGGGTGTCGCATTATCTGATGACAATCTACACTTAAGTGTTAATTGTAGAATTATCGGTTGACAGTACATGCCTGAGTTCCAGGTGTCAAATAACTCTCCCATATCTGGAAATAACATACCAACACACAAAACTATGTGCATCTTTAAATGCTTATAGTCTGATTAATATAATTCATCAAGAACTAATCACAAAAATAGCTGTCTAAAAACAATAACAAGTAGCTATGTGACGTCAATTTCAATATTTCTATAGGCGTATTATTAACACCACTGTTTTTAATTTTTACATGTTAATAAAACTAAGTACGTGCCAGTTTTTTTTTTTTCAGATTAAGTAAATGAGGATGTATATTTTTTTTTCCAATTTAGGAAAGTACCAAAATCTATAGGGAGGGTGGACAACATGACGGTAAAGGCCTAAGGTTGAGTGGGTTAAACCCTTCCATGTTGAATCAACTTTCACTAACTTGAAATCCATCTTATCAATTCCTCAGGACTGTTTCATCACATTTTGGGATATCAAAGGAGCAGTGATTAACAGGGCAAGCAAACACAATGGATTTCATGGAATTTGACAGGAAAAGGGCAGAAGATGCCCAAGTAGAAAAACTACAGCGCCAAATGGTTGGCATCCAGGAGACGATGATAGAGCAGACAATGCTACGAAAAAAAATAGAAAATTTGATGGATGCTGAATCAGCAAGGTCTGAAATGGCTCTCGTAAGTAAATATTTTTTGGTATCCTCTCCAATCATTGTAAGTCAGCTATGTATGACACTTTCCTTTGGATTGGAAGGTTCTGGGTTTGAATCCTGCTCTGTTGGAGAAGGCTCTTTACTCACATTATCTGACCGTACTCTGGTGTAAAATAAGTATCTCTCCGATTACAGCGTTTTCTGTCGGAAAAGAATTGTACTATCACCTGTCATCATGCCTCATACATGTCAAGTGTTGCTGTTGGCAAGGGACCCCTTGTAAAGCGCTTTGAGCACATTTAGTCAATATTGTGCTATATAATTAGATACGACTAGTGCTTTCAGGATTAAAAATAATTGAGGTAATTTATTTTGATCCCCTTAACTTATCAGATTTTATTTATCTTTTATAATGCTGTTGCTCTGTTTGTTGTTTTTTTTTCAGGAAAGAGTGTCTAGAAGAAATTCTGCTTTGCAAGATGAACTTGATAAAAGATATGGGAGTGATGGAAGTAAGTTAACTTTAAATCTCAAATTTCTTAATTGTATATTAAGTTTATTTATTTATTTATTTATCTATTTATTTATTTATTTATTTATGTATTAATGTATTTATTTATTTATTTATTTATTTATTTATTTATTTATTTATTTATTTTATTGGTACATTTTTAAGGAAGAAAGAAAGTACAAATACGACATAATGCAATTAAAATTTAATTGCGACTAGCTTGTTTAACTCTGATCATGCTGCATTATATATTATGGAAGTTTATTTTTCCTGTACAGCAATAAAATGTTTGATCTTTTAAAAGAACGTAATCAACAGGTTAAACAAATGATTTTTGATGTCATTTATGCCATTATATTTATTTCATTCAACAAAAGGATCAACATCCAATTCACCGGTGTCGCGAAACAACAAAGTGTTGGACGAAGTTATGTCATTACGGACCAAGGAATTTCAGAAGTCACAAGCACACAAGGCCAGCAACATACAGTAAGATTTACATTCACAGCAAAATGTATTAAGATAATAAAATTACCATACCTTTGACCTTAAATCTCTTTGCGCCAGGAGGCAATTAAGACCTGCACATTTTACCTCCATTTCATACAGTCTTTTGCTACAGTCCTGGCCCTCTGCCAGATATTTTGCTATGTAAATGCTCACATTTGTTTTTCTTTTAGGTTTAACTGGAGGAAAGGCCCAATGAAATAAGAAATGTATTTTTTTTCTATTTTTCTCCATTTCATAAAAAGTGTAGACACGATTTTAGCCATTGGATCTTAGCAAACAATAATCAGTCTTATGAAGTGTTTAGTGAAAAGAATGCAATATAATAATTAGGATTATCAAGGGATCAAAACAATACTTCAGTTTGCTACAAAACCAACAAAGATGGCTTTACAATTTTTTTTAATCCAAGAGAAGAGAGTTAGAGGAACAACTTTCTACTCAATTAGTCATCATGACAAGATCAGATTCAATCTTTACACATTTGGACATAATTCGATGATTTGATGTTGTTGATTGCTAAGTGGCATGGTTTCATGTCTTCTAATAAAGTCAAATGAAGTTGTATGCAAAACTCTGTCCCTAGCCCTTATTTTTTGTCCTACTCAACACATGTGTTGATGATTAGGTAAGCTGGTAATGCAGCAACTAATATTTTAAGAGGGTGCCTTTCATACAATTTATACTGTATAAAATGGAAACTTGGTTCATAATGTCCTACTAGATGAATAAATTAAAACATTGTGAAGCACACCAAGTTAAATATTTAAAGATGGGCTTTATGATTTGTTGGTTTTTTTTTACTAAATTATTTATAAGAAGGGTACCGTTTGAATTTTTTTGACGCTGTCCCAATTACTTTTCAGACATCTTGCCCAAGAACGTCAAAGAATCCTAGAGGCTAGAAACAGATTGCAGGAAAAGAAGGAACGTCTGCGTGCACTTCCATCTCCTATCGGTAAGGCAACGAACAAATACTGGGGTCACAAATATTCTCTGTTTTCACCTCTCCCTTACTGTGGAGGGACTCCCCTGTACACCCCGATACATTTGCAGTCAAATTGGGGTACGTCGTTGCCAGTCTATGAAAAACCATATTATACATATTTTCCTCGGAGGAGGCGATATGGAAAAGGCTCGACATCAGATCGTAATATTTTGTATGTGCCGACACCTTTGTATAAAAGCTCATATTTCTGACAATTTAAATCAAAGACATCTCGACAATTCCAGGAAAGAATGGATGAAGGAAAATTGGTTATTTCAAAAGTGGATAATGGAATGTACTTTGTTTTATCTTTTCATTATATCGCTTGATTCTAGATGGATTGTACAGACAAATGAAGTGCAATATGTTGATTGTCATATTGGAATCAATTTGGATAAAATATTATGAAAGGGATGAGAGACACCAACAGCAGTAATAATATTGACTTAAGGTTTCGGCTATAAATGTGATTTTAGTATTTCATTTCATTCTACCTGCTTCAAGATTTTAACATGCAATAAAATTTAAACAAAAATAGCCCCTTGATACTATTTAATTGAAAGCTCAGATATATTATGCAGTTGGAGGGACGTTTGAAAAACCTGATACATGTTATGGTTCAAGTTCTTTATAAGTTACAAATAAATATCTTTTGGGAAAGAGCTATTCTTAAATGTATTTAATTGTATAGGTTATATTGAAATAAAGTTTTCATCATTACTTTTATGATAATGTTGATTTTCTTTGGAGTACATTCTTGCCATAGCCAGAAAAACATATATGCAGTCAAATAAAATGTAATAATAATATAATTGTAAAATAACTGTAATGGATCTGAGTAGTTTTGAAGTGAAAATGATATACTGTAAGCCATATTCATCTTTATCTCAGCGGGTTCAAGATGAATTTAAATGAGCATATTATAAATATTTGCAATAATATATATATTTGACTATATATCCTTCAATTTGTGGACGATTCACTAATGAGCATTTTGATCTCATGAGTAAAGTGATGAGTAGATTCTATTTCTGCAATGTTTATTTTGTTTCCAGATTTTGCAATAATAATGGAGAGGTGAAGAGAACATTTGTGAACCTTAGTGCTAATTTTCTGTGCCATCATATTGTGCTGGTTCTATTGATAATTTATTTTCTTCGAATCAAGATTTATTTTTCCTATGGTCTTCCATAATAAGCTGAATACATTGCAATACTGGCTGTTGAAATATTTTTTTTTTTAATTACACGCTATTATGTTGCCTGCATCTGTGATATGTATTTACCTTGTAAAACTCTTTACTCACTGTTGTCGTTATTTTTAGATTTTTAAAAATGTACTTATATTTTAATTGCGGATTTATAGTCCACTGGTATGGCACAGGGTTTGTAACCAGAAGGTCATGGTTTGAAATTCAACTATGGGCATTTCCAAGATAAGAACTTGGAAAAGGCTCTTGTGTGGCTATGTGGTCTAGTGGTATGACACTCGCTTTTGGATTGGAAGGTCCTGGGTTTGAGCCTCACTCGGCGCATAGTTGAGTCCTTGGAAAAGGCTCTTTACTCACATTCTCTCACCGTGTAAAATGAGTACCTGGCCATTAACAGCGTTGTCTCTGTCTAAAAAAAAAATGTAATATCGCCTAACAGGCGTCATGTCCCGACCTACATGTTAAGCGTTGCTGTTGGCCAGAGAAATCTTGTAAAACGCTTTGAACATGTTTAGTGGATATTGCGCTGTATAAGCAAAAAGCTCTCTCTCCCCCCCCCCCCCCCCCCCAAAAAAAAAAGGGTCTTTATTTATATCTTTTAGCATGCTCAGTGTAAATTGAGTACTTGGTTAGCATTGTTACTGCCAAAATACAATTTATAATAGTACACAGGCTTCATGTCTGCTCCTAGATGTTTAGTGTTTCAGTTGGCTTAGGACTGAAAGTTAAAATTGTCTAACTGAGACAATCAAAAAATAAAAAGTACATCTTTCCTATACAACGAAACAATACCAAAAAAAACCAACAAATAAACAAACAACAGAACAAGGTTTCAGTCCCTGGCCTCCCTCAGGGTATAGACAAAACATGCAAAGAGAGAGAGAGAGAGAGAGAGAGAGAGAGAGAGAGAGAGAGAGAGAGAGAGAGAGAGAGAGAGAGAGAGAGAGAGAGAGAGAGAGGAGAGGGAGAGGAGAGAGAGAGAGAGAGAGAGAGAGAGAGAGAGAGAGAGAGAGAGAGAGAGAGAGAAGAGAGAGAGAGAGAGAGAGAGAGAGAGAGAGGAGAGAGAGAGAGAGAGAGAGAGAGAGAGAGAGAGAGAGGAGAGAGAGAGAGAGAGAGAGAGAGAGAGAGAGAGAGAGAGAGAGAGAGAGAGAGAGAAGAGAGAGAGAGAGAGAGAGAGAGAGAGAGAGAGAGAGAGAGAGAGAGAGAGAGAGAGAGAGAGAGAGAGAGAGAGAGAGGGGGAGAGAGAGAGAGAGAGAGAGAGAGAGAGAGAGAGAGAGAGAGAGAGAGAGAGAGAGAGAGAGAGAGAGAGAGAGAGAGAGAGAGAGAGAGAGAGAGAGAGAGGGAGAGAGAGAGAGAGAGAGAGAGAGAGAGAGAGAGAGAGAGAGAGAGAGAGAGAGAGAGAGAGAGAGAGAGAGAGAGAGGAGAGAGAGAGAGAGAGAGAGAAGAGAGGAGAGAGAGAGAGAGAGAGAGAGAGAGAGAGAGAGAGAGAGAGAGAGAGAGAGAGAGAGAGCATATTGAAGACTGCAGAATATTCGGGTTTTGTTTGGGTATGTTTTTTGTTTTTTAAATTTTTATATTGGTTTATATATTGTATGAGTCACATTTACCCTTTATATTTTTGTTTTGCTTGGGACTCCTTGTTAAAAGCTTTGATCAGATTTAGTGATTATTATGATTTATATGAAAGCTCACATTTTATGTTGCATTACTATTGCAATAGTTAGAACACACAATTTATATGCAATCGTATCTGATTGTATCCTGTTTTACATCAGAATTATTTCATTGTGTCCAATTTGCCCACTCTGTGGAGATTTAGAAGATGGGTTAATAATCTGGCTGTTGGAATGTACTCTGCGGTAGATGTAGTCTATATTACAGTGAATGATATAATCAGTCGGAAGCGGAAAAGGTTTGAACTGAGATATTGCCAAGTTTAGTTAGAAGGTCAATTTTTATTACAAATTAGTTCTTATGGTTCAATCAACCCTTTTTGTACATCTTCATGAAATATCAAAGTTTAATTTCACTTCTAAATATTTTTTACAGCTAGTCAAGTTGAAAAAGTATGAAATTTGAGAAAAGTTGCTGGATACCTTTCCCATACATCTGACAATAACTTTATGAAAAATCACCCGATTTACCTCAAATAAAGATTAAAATGTTCTGGGGAGCATATGCTTTCAGAAAATGCAACAAATTGCAAATCCAAAATTTCCACCTTCCGACTGATTATGTCATGCACTGACACATATAGTAAGGGGCTGGAGTTTATCCCGGTTTCTATGGTGTGAAACAAACATCACAACCCTTTGGATGGGATGCTAGTCAAACGCAGCGTACTCTCCACCAGCTGTAACAGACCCATCTACCCAATTACTGCTGGGTGGACAGGGAGGCCGGGGGAAAAAAAATCTCGACTTCACCTGGGATCAATCCCAGATCATTTGCGTGTGAAGTGAGTGCTCTACGACTGAGCTATCGGGACTGCAGTGATAGATCAAGGTTCCATTCATGGGATAATGAGCAATGATGGTTTTCTGTATTACATACCATACTGTTGGCCTTTAGAACTACGTCTACGTCTACTAATCAGGCTCTGATACAATGCCCCTCTCCTTGACTGTCTTCTTACAATATATACTTTTGATGTGATATTGTCTTTCTTACTAAAGATGCCGAAACTTTGCACTGATTTATTTTGACATCTTTTTTATTCATTATTTATTGTATATATTTATTTATTTATTTATTTATTCATGTATACAGTCATTATATATTTTTAATAATACACATATTAGCTAGTCTTCAAAGTCAATGATGAAATCTGTTATCACCTATTTATTTCTGAAACTTCTACGAAGTGTTGGAGCAATTAGTGGCCTCTGGGTGGGGTTCATGACCTCCTATAGTGGGCAGGGAGGTACTTACTGTGTCTTCTATACCCCTATATTATCTGTTTTCAACTTGCTTTCTGTCTTTATCTTGGAATGAGATTACTTGGTTTTGTCCTGGTCGGATACCCTGGCTGGAAGAGAAACAGTCAAATGTATGGCTCGTTTTTGGAGATGATGTTTTTTTCCTTGTAAATCATCTGTCTGTTATGTATTGTATGTTTTTGTTGTTGTTCTTTTTCATGTATAATGATTTGTAAACATTTGAATGTCTTCCTCTTAGTGGGTACCTGTGCTTGTGTCAGGATGAGACTTTTAGGTGATGTCAAACTAAGAACTCTGATAGTATGCTCTTGGAATCTACATCTGTTCCCTATTTGAACCATTTCCCCTTTGTCTTAATTTTTCTCGTGTGCTTTCAATTGTTAATCTATAAATTTTTGGACTATCATATTTTCTTCCTTTTTACTGGCGCTGAAATGAGTTGTATGTGTTGCAAGCAAGCGCTGTAAAACCTTAAAGACAAACAAACATAAGCAATTCGAGGACTAAGTATTGTGACTATTATCATTCACTATGGAGATAAAGAAACGTCGTTTGTTTTGTGTTGTTCATTCAAGAGTTAGATTTACTCCCTTTATCTTTATCTCCATTTTATTGACTCATTCAGGCACCTCTATTTATCATTCACTAATTTCGAAAAAAAAAAATCATCAAGGTAATATTTTTTGTGTATTCTATAATACAAAATAACAGATATAAATTTTGGAAAGTTTGCTGTTAGAGTTTCTAAGTCATCCCATTACATTGACGCTTTGCCCTTCAACACATTTTGGTTTTTATCGCTTTTGATTTGTAATGTAAACCCTTCATTTAGTCATTATACGACATCACCTGTCAATGATCAATTAAAAAAAGCAAGTCAAGAAAGAAACTGTTATATTTCTGTTTTTTCTAGTAGTAGTAGCATTTGTAGTATTAGTAGTAGTGGTGGTGGTAGTAGTAGTAGTAGTAGTAGTAGTAGTAGTAGTAGTAGTAGTAGTAGTAGTAGTAGTAGTAGCAGTAGTAAAAAAAAAAACAGAAAATAAAAACAGAAAATAAAAACAAACAAAAAAACAAAAACTAGAGCTTTTATAAAGTGCAATATCTACTAAATTAGCCCAACGCGCTTTACAGAAGGTCCCTGACCAACAGCAACACGTAACATGTAGAATGAGATATGACGCCCATTAGACAACGCTGTTGACGGCCACGTACTCATTTTCCACCAGAGTATGGTTGAGAGAATGTGAGTAAAGAGTCTTTTCCCAGGACTCAACTATGCACCGAGCGAGGCTCGCACCCAGGATCTGCTGATCCGAAAGCGAGTGTCATACCACTAGACCACATAGCCGTAGTGGTAGTAGAAGCAGTAGTAGTAGTAGTAGTAGTAGTAGTAGTAGTAGTAGTAGTAGTAGTAGTAGTAGTAGTAGTAGTAGTAATAGTGATAGTAATAGAAGTAGTAGACGTAGAAGATGAAGAAGAAGAAGAAGTAGTAGTAGTAGTGATTGTACTACTACTACCACTACTACAGTATATAGTGATAATAATAGTACTAAGTAGAAAAGAGTAGTAGGTATGATACTACTACTACTACTACTACTACTACTACTACTACTACTACTACTACTACTACTACTGCTACTGCTACTAGTAGTAGATGTAGAAGAAGGAGAGGAGGAACAGAAGAAGAATAGAGTTGGTTCGAAATCCTCGTTGCTAGAATTTAAATGTCAACAGAATACGGCTTGACAATGTTATCAAAAGCCTCTTGTAGATTTTAATTCTTACGGTAAGCCAGGGGAAGCTCTGAGTCAACACGTTATACGATAAGTGATCGATTTAGTATCCAAATTCCTTTCATATCGACATTCCTTTCTTCCACTTTCTTTGTCAAGGGATTTCATGGGAAATCTCTGAAGCACAGAGTGAATTCTAACTAAGCTGTTAGCAGCTGTGGACTGTAATAATGAATATATAACACTTTAAAAAATGAATGTTCAAAATGCCGAACACGGAATGTTTCGGGCTCAAAACGCTGTTTCAGCAAATAACACAAACAGTTAAAACGGTAATAGGTAAAGGTCGGTTTGCTACAATGACAATTATCTTAACATGAACGTAGTTAGAGTTCAGTTCTCACACATTTAAATGTACTCAAATCTTAACCAACTTGGATTGCCTTATCGAGCAATGAAAGACCTTATTGATAACAGATTCAAAAGGCCTTTCTTTTCCTTTTAACTTAAGGCTCAATACCGCTTTCCCCCACGCCCAGAGATTGTACAAGTACATGGCAGTTTTTGACTAGGCTAAGCTAATAGCAATGCACAGAGTCGTCTTTGTGACAGTTGAATTGTAATACCAGTTTTTACTACTGTAGGCCTGCATTGCTGAAATCAATCAATAATATTATTGTAATTTACTTATAAGAAGAGAGAGAGAGAGAGAGAGAGGTGGGGGTGACGTGGCCGAGTGGTTAAGGCAATGCACTGTGACCTGGAAGGTCCCGGTTCGAGCCCAGTTTCTGGCACTTTCGTTTTTTTTTTTCTTAAGCAAGATTATTTGCCCATAGTTTGCACACTTGGACAACATGGGTGATTCTTGTTGACATCAGACATCTTGTTTGATGAATTATCTAGGCCCAGGGACGGTATCTTACGATGTCGGGGCGGAAGGTCTCATAACTTTTTTTTTTGAAAAGAAGAATTTAACTTTTCACGTAAGAAAATTCACACTCAAACGCACACACACACACACACACACACACACACACCGACAGATTGACAAACTCACACACACACACGCACGCATACCCACTTTTGAACACACACTACACCTTTAATTCAACGTCGAATTAAATGTTTCATTTCAATAACTTCCGTCTTTGTATCTTTTCGGGTTTTCTATTATCTTAAAAAATATGACTCGTTCCCGCCCCCCCCCCCTCTCTCTCTCTCTCTCTCTCTCTCTTTCTCTTTTCTCTCTCTTTCTATGTCTCCCCCCCTCTCTCTCTCCCCACTCTCTCTCTCTCCCCCTCTCTCTCTCTCTCTCTCTCTCTCTCTTTCTCTCTCTCTCTCTCTCTCTCTCTCTCTCTCTCTCTCTCTCTTAATCTTCGGCTCATTGAAATACATTGAATATGAAACTACTAATATAGTGATAAATGAACTCTGCTTTTTATCAACGCTCGTATTTGAATAGTTCTACAAGTATTTAAAGCGAGTGTAGCCTTTGTGAAAGAATTAATTACGCTACGTTATGTTGCTTTCGCTTTGTATTGCTATCTAGAATTAGTTCTTGCGTCATTGGATATTTTTTTTCTGATTGGCAATCGCCATTTATTATTATGTCCTCTCATCAAACGCATATTCAAAAACATATCAAAGCTTTCAGATATGTTTTTGAATATGCCTTTGATAAGAGGATATAATTCATAAACATTATCAAACTGGTGCTGATATGACCTAAATGTGTTGCAAGCGCCGTAAAACCGTTAACAAAATAAATAAAAGCCTTCAGACGGCAAATAAGAATACAAGTCTTGAATATTTGATCAACGGACCGGAAGTAGTTATCTGAATATCTCGATTGTAAACAATTTGATTTCACTCAATCATGTACGACTTGGACGTAATAACCCCCTTTTGTTTTGAATGTAAACAATAAAGGAAATGGAATATTTAGAAATCAGAATGTATTAAACGTTAGCAATTAACGATAATATTGGATAGAGGAACGTTGAACAAAAAGTGACGTATTTGGGGCGGGGGGGGGGGGGGGGGGGGGGGGGGGGGGGGGGGGCTGTTTATTTCACACGGTGGGCTTGGAGTTATTACAGTGTTACTTTGTCTTCTGTTCCCCTATTTTTGCTGTCTGTCTTTATCTTGAAATGAGATTACGTGGGTTCGTCTTGGCCCTTGCCGGGGTCCCTGGCTAGCAGGGAAACAGTCAATTGTTTTGTTATAGTTTAGGGCCATGGCATTTATTTCCCCTTGTAAATCATCTCTCTGTCGTGTATTGTCATAGTTTACGTTTTAAATATAATATGTGGTAAACATTTAGTATGATCCTCTTGGTGAGATCCCCTGGTTGTGTCTTGATGAGCCTTCTAGCCGATCTCAAACTAAGAACATTGATAGTATACTCTTGGAATCTATTTTGTTCCCCATTCGAACCAGTCCCATTTGACTCACTTTTTCATCCTTAGGTGCCCAAAATGTCTTGACCATACCATTTTCTTTCTTTTACTGGCGCTGTGACTTTGGTGTGTCTCAAGCGCCGTAAAACCCTTAAAGCAATAAAAACAAAACAACTTATTTTGGAAAATAATATCGTTTTGCTAAGCATATGAATATGAACAAGGAGAGAACTCTCTCTCCCCCCCCCCCCCCCCCCCCCCCCCCCCCCCGGACGAGTTTTCTGGCCAAATTTTAAAATATGGGTTTTTCCAGAGTACGGCAGAATTGGATCATTTTTTTCTTGAGCACTTTCTACTAATATCATTGTGCTTTTCACTTCCCTTTGGTGATCGTCGTTTTATATTGAACCGTACTTTTAAGGGAAGTGGCAGCTTGTAAGTTTACTACGACTATGCTTGAACCTGCCAGGCAACTGTGCCACCATGCGATGCTCTGTCAGATACTCTGCGGTCTCCGGACCATCACCTTTACGGGTACAAGTGGATGAACGCCACTGACCCCACTAATGCAGACTGGCCAACGCCACTGACCCCACTAATGCAGACTGGCCAACGTGAGACTCGCCCAGGACCATTTTATATTGGCCCTCGCCTACTGGTTCAAGACATTGGAAGTTTCTCTCCAAGTTCAGAGATAATGATGTAACCGCCCAGAGAAACCCTTCTCTTCCATGTCGACCGTCATCTCATAAAATTATATTCTTTTCAGATGTGAGGACTAATGCCCCCCCCCCCCCCGCCCTTCCCTCTCCACCCTCCCCCACCTCTCCCTCCCCTTTCCCCTATAATATAATATATGTGTTCTATCATCTCAAGTCGGTACTGTATCGGGGTGAATCAGGTACGGACACATGGACTGAAATATCAAACTACTTCAATTCAAACGCCCCATTGAGAAGACAGCGCTGTTCTGAAAAACAGAAAAACAAAACAAAAGAAAAAACAACACGCATTTTAAATTTTGGCTCAAATCTCGTCCAAATGTCAACCCTCATCTTGCCAAAAATTCTCAAACCTGGAACTTCAAACCGGAATTCCAAGTTTGAGTTTTTGACAAGAAAAGGATCATTTTAATAATTTTTCTTCTTCTTCTTCTTCTTCTTCTTCTTCTTCTTCTTCTTCTTCTTCTTCTTCTTCTTCTTCTTCTTCTTCTTCTTCTTCTTCTTCTTCTTCTTCTTCTTCTTCTTCTTCTTCTTCTTTCTTCTTCTTCTTCTTCTTCTTCTTCTTCTTCTTCTTCTTCTTTCTTCTTCTTCTTCTTCTTCTTCTTCTTCTTCTTCTTCTTCTTCTTCTCTCTTCTTCTTCTTCTTCTTCTTCTTCTTCTTCTTCTTCTTCTTCTTCTTTCTTCTTCTTCTTCTTCTTCTTTCTTCTTCTTCTTCTTCTTCTTCTTCTTCTTCTTCTTCTTCTTCTTCTTCATTCTTCTTCTTCTTCTTCTTCTCTCTTCTTCTTCTTCTTCTTTTCTTCTTCTTCTTCTTCTTCTTCTTCTTCTTCTTCTTCTTCTTCTTCTTCTTCTTCTTCTTCTTCTTCTTCTTCTTCTTCTTCTTCTTCTTCTTCTTCTTCTTCTTCTTCTTCTTCTTCTTCTTCTCTTCTTCTTCTTCTTTCTTCTTTCTTCTTCTTCTTCTTCTTCTTCTTCTTCTTCTTCTTCTTCTCTTCTTCTTCTTCTTCTTCTTTTCTTCTTCTTCTTTCTTCTTTCTTCTTCTTTCTTCTTCTTCTTCTTCTTCTTCTTCTTCTTCTTCTTCTTCTTCTTCTTCTTCTTCTTCTTCTTCTTCTTCTTCTTCTTCTTCTTCTTCTTCTTCTTCTTCTTCTTTCCCCTCATGATGGCTTTATGGCTGAAGGTCAATTAGATGCAGGAATGTGGTCTTCCCAAGCTCGTGCTTCATAGAGCTTCGACTTTAGAGTAGTTCATTTTAATCCATCGATATTTGAAGAACGAGTTAACATTTTTTTTCAGAGTACGGCAGAATAATGACGTTTTTTAAACGTTTTCACGTGAAATTCAATTCCCGGAATCTGTTTTACCCTGACATGGTGAATCACATACAGTGGAATCATGGTAAAATCCAACAACTACAGGACCAGAAAGATTGGTTGATTTTAAGCGATTTTGATTTTATCAATTATTATTGGAACACTCCTAGTTAAAGAATAGAAAATTTGTGACCCTTCGCCTCAAAACGGTATTAAGTCGGGATGGTTAAGATGTTGAAAATTGAATTTATAGTCAGAAATATCAGGCTTGTGTTGAGTTTGTATGTTTTATTGAGGAGAATGGACACCATATTTTAGGGTGCTATTGCCAACAATTTATATTTTTGACCAGTTTAACAATTAAATTCGGCTTTTAAGCATCTGGTTCGTTCCGACATAATACCGTTTTGAGGCGATGGGTCACATTTGGGATCAACAAGAGATGTTGACTTTAAGCAGAAGTTGAATATAAGAGTGTTGACTTTATGCGGATTCCATTGTATGTGACCAACGGTTGTCTCAAAACGGAATGACTCCAATGTTTAAAATTGACTTATGCTTAACTTATTAAATTTGACTTGAAGTAAAGGCTTTCACTATGGTCAATAAATTTTATTTATTAAACTTTTTAAAAAAAATAAACCCGAAACAAAAGAGAACCAAAAAAATAAAATAAAAAAATAAATTTAAAAAATAAAAAAACACAAACAAAAAAACAAACAAACATTTTTTTCCTCCAATTCTAATCATTTTCTTCATCTAGTTCATACCGGCATGATACCAGATTGACGCATTGGCTGAAAGATTTGTAAGTCGTGGTTGTCCTTTTCTACATGTCTATGTCCTGAAAGGAAACGACTTCTTGGTTTTGCCATTACCCTGGTTAGAGTTATAATTAAAGTAGTCATTCAGAGCCATTAGGCCCATAGAGCCGGAGTTTATCCCGGTTTCTCTAGCGTGAAACGGACAATAGCAATTGCGTGCTACCCTCTGGATAGGACGCTAGTCTATTATTGCAAAGTACTTTCCGCCAGATCTAATAGACCCAGCTACCCATTACTGTTGGGTGGACAGAGGGATCGGAAAAAAATCTCTACTGCACCCGGGATCGATCTCGGTCCCTTTGCGCGTGAAGCGAGTGCTGTACCAACTGAGCTATGAGGACCCCCGGCTAGAGTTATGTGCACCAATAAATGTTTATTTGAGAAAGCTAATCATTCTTAAACAAAAGAATCAGCACGCGCTACGGATTCAGTCGGGATTATTTCTGAACCGTCTCTCTCTCTCTCTCTCTCTCTCTCTCTCTCTCTCTCCCTTTCTCTCTCTCTCTCCCTTTCTCTCTCTCTCTCCCTTTCTCTCTCTCTCTCTCTCTCTCTCTCTCTCTCTCTCGCTCTCTCTCTATATATCTCCCCTCTCCTACTCTCCTTATCCATCCCTATTCACCCATCAGTGATTTCAATAACTGGGTCTGTTAGACCTGACGGAAAATACAGTTATTATGGTGACAGTTTGTTGATGGTGATGATGGTTATTTTGATGATTGATAATGTTGATGATGACGATAATGATGATGATGATGATGATGATGATGATACCACTACTACTACTACTACTACTACTACTACTACTACTACTACTACTACTACTACTAGTACTACTACTACTATACTACTACTACTACTACTACTATACTACTATACTACTACTACTACTACTACTACTATACTACTACTACTACTACTACTACTACTACTACTACTACTACTACTACTACTACTACTACTACTACTACTACTACTACTACTACTACTACTACTACTACTATCTACTACTACTACTACTACTACTACTATACTACTACTACTACTACTACTACTACTACTATACTACTACTACTATCTACTACTACTACTACTACTCTACTACTACTACTACTACTACATACTACTACTACTACTACTACTACTACTATATTACTAATAATAATAATAATAATAATAATAATAATAATAATAATAATAATAATGATGATGATGATGATGATGATGATGATGATGACAATTTCGAACTAACCAGAAAGACATGCCAAATACTTTTCATCCGTCTGTGTAAGGAATTTAAGTTAAGTATTAATGTTTTGACTTATTGCTTTTGTTATTGACTGAAGCAGGATTTCTGTCCCGAAACGATTTGGGTTTGGTTTTTCTTCATTTTCGAAGCTGTTATAAAATTATATTCGTTCACGACTTTTTCAAGTGCTTTGAGCACATTTTAGTGGATATCGCGCTATATAAAACTCAGGTTTGTTTCTTGTTTTTTTATTTGATTTTGTGTGTGGATATGTGTGTGTGTATGTGTGTGTGTGAGTGTGTGTGTGTCTATTGTATATTTTGTGTTACAAATATTTCCATATTTCCATTAAAGGGGCAGCGTGGGTCAGCGGTACGGTCTTTGCTTCGTACCCGAAAGGTAACGAGTTCGATCACCCGCCGCTGCGCTGTGTGGCATTGAGCAAGTCACATCGCCCTAGCTCAATTTGCGATGCTGAACTGCGGCTGACGCATGGGTTATTCAAGTCTTCTCTTGAAATAGACCATAGAGAAAAAGTCCCCCTATGGGATGAATAAAGGGAATTGTATCATTTATTTATTATTTATTCCCAGGAAGCGACATCTCCGAGATCGAGATGAGAACACCCCCTCTGCACCCCAGCCCTGCCTACCGCAGTGTTCATTCATCGGACTCACACGTAAAGAGGGTCGTCAACAAGATGCCAGAAACAGTTGACAAGATCTGGTCTATAAGGTATTATTGGAGTTTGCACTGGTGAACATATAAAAAAAAATAGATAAAATTCTCTTATTTCATCCCCATAGGGAAATTTGCCTTTTAGGGTCTAGTCCAAAGGAAGACTGGAGTAACCCAGGCGTCAACCATGATGCAGTGCCGCAAAACTGAGATAGTACAAGGTGACTGGGACCTTTTCCTCATCTTGACAAAAACTCGAGGTCTCAGGTTTGAAAACTTTTGTTGAAAAGATGGGGGGGGGGGGCGTCATTAAAATCAATGGATATTTGAAGGACCTGTAGTCGTTTTCTGGCCAATTTTGTAAATACTTATCTTTTCAGAGTACGGCAGTTAACAGGTTAAAGCATATAATATTTTAACTCAAATGTTATAGTTAAAATTCAAAATTCAAATGACGGCATCAAGACGTCATCGTGACATAAGACAGTGTACTCGCTGGAGTCTAGCACGCCGAATTCCAGCACGCTGCAATACTGCAGGCTGGAGCTGGGTGGCCGAATTTTATATAATATTATAATAAGTTCACGTTCGGATTCTAGCACGCTTTTTGGCTTCTCCCGAAAGCGAGCTATGATCAAGCGAGTACTGTACCATTTTGAGACAATAGTAGTCTCAATGAATGAATCATTGGTAACTCTGATATATTTTTAAAATTTTTTTTCGTTTGTCGTTCACAGAGAAGGGTTGGTCCAGGACTATGAGAAGATGAGGAAGCCTTACAATGGGGAGTTTGGAATTGGATCGTATGAGAAGTGGCAGCTACCAGATTATTTTATGGTAGATATATAGCGTGATAATAATAGTAATAATAATAATAATAATATTATTATTATTAATGATAATAATAAGGATAATAATAATAATAATAATAATAATAATAATAATAATAATAATAATAATAATAATAATAATAATATAATAATAATAATAATAAATAAATAAATAAATAACTTTAAAAAAAATAAATAATAATAATAATAATAATAATAATGATAATAATAATAATAATCATAATAATAATAATAATGATAATAATAATAATAATAATAATAATAATAATGATAATAATAATAATAATAATAATAATAATAATAATAATAATAATAATAATAATAATAATAATAATAATAATATTAATAATAATGGTGATGATAATAATAATAATAATAATAATAATAATAATAATAATAATAATAATAATAATAATAATAATAATAATAATAATAATAATAATAATAATAAATATAATGATATTAATAATAATGATTTCAGGTTCTTGGATTAGTGAAAGAGTTCATAGAAGATTTCCTAGTTCAACACACACCGCCAGATGAAATCATGTTTGAGAGGGAAATGAGATTGTAAGTACCATCCTGGACTCCTATACAAGTGTGTGTATCTACTTTGATGAATGAATGGATGACTGAATGAATGAATGAATGTATGAAAGATACGAAAATCTTGAGCTTGTATACTATGAGTGCCTCCACATGTGGAGGCAACAACTAGCAAAAAGATAATCGACTGTTCGTTAATGGCCCTTGATCGTGAAGAATGGCGTTCCATGACATTCAACCTCTCTAGGGAGAAGAACTCCGGTAAGGTACATAAGGTATAGAGTGCAATAACCAATAAATATACTCTGAGCAAGTGGTCCCTTGTGATCAACAACTAGAAGTAGAACATGTAGAACAAGACCCTTTTACAATTCTTTTTTTTTCCGACAGAGACATAGCTGTAAACTGCAAGGTATTCCTTTTACACCTGAGTGCTGTGAGAAAATGTGAGTAAAGAGCCTTTTTTCAAGTACTCAACTATGAGTCCCACCTAGAGTGGGACTATTACCCTGGACCTTCCATTCCGAAGGCGAGTGTCAAGCCACTTGATCACATAGCCACACTTTCCTGGACTCCAATACAAGTGTTTATATAATTTGATGAGTGAATGACTGAATTTAGAAAAGAAATCAATTTATTAATCTCTTATACAGCTTTTATCCACTAAGTGCTTAGATCACTTTTACAAGGGGTCCCCAACCAACAACAACCTTTAACATGTTGGACGAGACATGACATGACGGCTATAAGGTGATATTACAATCAGTTACTGGCCGCGTAATAATTTTACAAATAAGTTCATTAAGAGAATGTGAGTAGAGAGCCTTTTCCAAGGGCTCAACCATGTGCTGCTAAAATTAAAAAGGGACTCGGACCCTTGGCCTTCTGATCCAAAGATGAGTGTCATTACACTAGACTATATAGCCTTTGGATGAATGAATGAATGTAGAAAAGAAACCAATAACTTGAGCTTTTTTTGTGCGGCTATGTGGTCTAGTGGTAT
The DNA here is from genome assembly GCF_034508935.2 of Berghia stephanieae. Classification (NCBI taxonomy): domain Eukaryota; kingdom Metazoa; phylum Mollusca; class Gastropoda; order Nudibranchia; family Aeolidiidae; genus Berghia; species Berghia stephanieae. The sequence continues at coordinate 24,795,169 of NC_088369.1, read as the reverse complement.
GACACTTGCTTTCGGATCGGAAGGTCCTGGGTTCAAGCCTCATGCTCGGCGGATAGTTGAGTCTTTGGAAAAGGTTCTTTACTCACATTCTCTCACTGTACTCAGTTGTAAAATGAGTACCTGGCCGTTAACAGCGTTGTCTTTGTCTGAAAATTGTAATATCACCAAACAGGCGTCATGTCCCATCCTACATGTGAAATGTTACTGTTGACCAGGGACCCCTTGTAAAGCTCTTTGAGCAGATTTAGTTGATATTGCGCTATATAAAGCTCAATTATTTATTTATTTTTAGAAAATAAAAATAATAAATAAAATTCCCTTTATTCATCCCCAAGGGGAAATTTGTCTTTAGGGTCTATTCCAAGGGAAGACTGGAATAGCCCAGGCGTCAGCCGCAGTGCAGTGCCGCAAAGTGAGCTAGGGCTAGGTGACTTGCTCAAGGCCACACAACGCAGCGGCGGGTGATCGAACTCGTTACCTTTTGGGTACGAAGCAAAGACCGTACCGCTGAGCCACTCTGTCCCTTTTTATATACATCGCAATATCAACTAAATGTGCTTAAAGTTAAAGAGCTTTCCAAGGGGGTCCCGAGCCAACAGCAGCATTTAACATGTAGGACATGACAGCTGTAAGGCACTTTGACAAGGGGTTTCGGGGTGAACAAATGCTTGTGTTATATATATATTATATATATATATATATATATATATATATATATATATATATATATATATATATATATATACATATATATATATATATATATATATATATATATATATGGTTATATATATATATATATATATATATATATATTATATATATATATATATCTCATCTCATCTCATGTAGTTCCATATCTGAAGCAGACGTCGGAGGTCATCTTCCGCCAAGCTGATCTATCTCTTGCCAATTCTATTAAAGCAGCGCCACCTTTCTCAGCTTCATCTGTCCAAGTTCTTATCCCTTTCAAATACGTTATTCTTTGTCTTCCTCTTATTCTTTTTCCATTCATCTTTCCAGTCAAGGCGAGTATTTCCAAACCAGGGTGGCGGATAATGTGTCCTAAAAATTCCATTTGGCGTTTGATGATTTTTGTTATCAGTGATCTTTTTCTGTTTGCCATTTCTAAAATTTCTTCATTTCTTTTCCTTTCCATCCATGACACCCTCATCATTCTTCTGTAAAACCACATTTCCACTGCCTCCAGTCTTTTAACCATGGTCTTGTTTATGGTCCAGCTCTCACAACCATATAGCAGCACAGACAGTACATAGCAATCCAGGACTTTGATTTTTGTTTTCATGCTAATATTCCTGTTTTTCATAATTGTATGCAGCTGGTTGAATGCATTCTTCGCCATACCTATTCTTTTCTTTATTTCACAATCTGATTTTCCATTGGATGTTACATTGAAGCCTAAATATTTGAAACATTCAACTTGTTGTATTGTTTGTCCTCTGCTTGTTATTACACAGGCTGGTGGGTTATTATTTTTAGATACCGTCATACATTCTGTTTTAGATATATTCAGTTCCAGTCCCATATTTTCACTACTCCTGACTACAACATCCAGTAATTCTTGTAGTTCATGTTCAGATTCTGCCAGTAGAACCGTATCATCTGCATACCTCAGATTTGTTACATTCTTTCCTCCAATACACACCCCCTTCTTATGTTCGATATCTCTTAATATCATTTCACTATAGAGGTTGAATAAATCTGGAGACAAAACACACCCCTGCCTAACTCTCTTCTAATAGGTGTAAAACTGCTTAGTTCGTTGTCAACACGCATTGCTGCTTCTTGTTCCCAGTACAAATTCCGTAATATTCTTAAATCTTTACCATCAATGTCCAAGGATGATAGAATTTTGAATAGTTTTTCGTGTTGTACTTTATCAAAGGCTTTTGAATAGTCGATGAAACACATATACAGATCTTTATTTACTTCAATACATCTTTCCATCAGCATTGATAATGTGAATATTCCATTTCTGGTACCCTTGTCCTCAACAAAACCAAATTGCATCTCCCCAATTTCAGGTCGTATTTTATTTCTTATTCTTAGTAAAATTATCTTCAAAAGAATTTTTGTGAGGTGGCTCATTAGGCTAATAGTTCTGTGTTGTTCACAATCAACTGCCCCTGGCTTTTTTGGTAGTGCTATAAAAATGGATCGTTTCATATCAGTTGGCATTTTTCCTGTGTCATACACTTGATTTAGAAGGTTTGTGATGAATTCACATATATATATATATACCTGTTACCCTCCAGGTCAAAGTGCAATGCCTTAACCACTCAACTACTTCAACCCCCCCCCCCCCCCCCCCCCCTCCCATATAACCTTATATAACCTTTGAGTTTTAAATGCCTTCAATGAGTAAAGTGTGCTATGTTTCTTACCTTACCCTTTTATCCTTTTGGTGCTCCAGTTGCACATATGGCAGACGCATTAGATTCCCAACCATCATGGTCTGCAGCCATATTTGACATTTGTCCCCACGTCCATTTCTGGGTCTTCATCTCACTCTCTAGGGTTCTTCTCCATGTCTTCCTCCCCTTTTTGATCCCCGCGGAGTCCATCTGAGAGCAAACCTTGGTATGGCATCTTGGTTCATCAGAATAGTCTTTTACTGCAATGTGGTTTTGTGATATGATATTCATTTTTGGAATGGAAGGTCCTGGATTCGAGCCTAGATCGGCGCATAGTTGAGTCCTTGAAAAAGGCTCTTTACTTATTCACTCTCACTGTACTCAGGTGTAAAATGAGTACCTGACTGTCAACAGTGTTGTCTATGTCCGAAAAAGAAAAAAAGTTCTAATATTGCCTAACAGGTGTCATGTCATGTCCTACATTTTAAGTGTTGCTGTCGGCCAGGGACCCCTTGTAAAGCTCTTTGAACACGTTTAGAGGATATTGCACTATATAAAAGCTCAAGTTTTTATGTGTCTTATACTTAATCTAAAACTAAATCTGATCATTTTGACTTTAAACTATTTAAACAAAGTTGTCCTTGTCAAATTCATTCCGATATGATACCAGATTGACTCATTTTGTCAGATATCTATGAGTTAAAAGAAGAGGGAACAGATTTATCACAATTGTTGCATTGTTTATATTTTATTGAATTATCCTATTGATTATTCTTATCGAAACAGACATATGGAAAAAGAAAGAATGCATACTTTAGATTTATCATCTGGCCTTGCTTCGGAAAGGAAGAATATGACACTGGTTGGAGAAGAAATAATGTTGCAAGTGAGTATGGCAACCAAAGATTCAATGCTGACTATCTTTACTCGTTTTACTCAAATCATGTCCAAATATGTTATTAACTTTAGTTTGACAGCACGGGGAGGGAACAGTACTCAACAAGAAAAGAGAAAAATTGATAGCATATTTAAATTTGCATGCAAAACAATAGCCTTCAACAGTCACGACGTCACTTCCCTCGTCATGACGCATAGTAACTTAGTAACTGGCTCTAAACTATCGGAACAACGGTGGACGCCCTTATGAAATATTTCTCCGACGAGTAAAAGTGTATCCAGAGGAGAAAAACATTATAAATGTGATCATGTTTTGACTTTTATACATTCTGATCACGTGACATATGAAAAGTTCTAGCCAGCATGAAGAATAAAAAGTACCGATTTTCTTTGTTTAGAACCATGCTGCTCACTGTTGCTGGGCGACGTGACATCAGACTATTGAGTCCAATTAACAAAAAACTCTGACACATTAGACATAATTTATAAACATAGCAGCAATATGAAAACAAATGACAGAACAGCCAAACATCTCTATAGATGGGGATATATTACCTCCCCTGCCTGCCCCAAATGCGATGCCATCTAACAGGATGTGGACCACATGATGCTGAATTACCCCAATTCCTCCATCTCAGGGAGGAAAACCTCACGGTACACCAGGCAGAGGAGACTTTTATGGACTGGACGAAGGACAAGCACATGGAAGTGTAGACATCCATACGACACTGCATATTATATCAGCTTTATACAAGATGATCCGGTTTTACATTAATTTGACATCTGGTCTTACCAAACAGTGTTTTCATCTTGTGGTATTACACAGGACTTCAAACAGATTGATGCCTCATTTGCGTCACACTGTGGCGTGGCGACAAAAGGTTGAATCCTTACATTACTCAGTTGTAAAATAGTAAAGATAGTCTTTCAGAGCCATTAAGCCCATGGAGCAGAAGTTTATCATAGCATGAAACGGACAATAGCAATTGCTTGCTACCATTTGGATTGAAAGCTAGACTATTGCAAAAAAAAAAAAAATTCCACCAGATCTAAGAGTAAGAGAACTAGCTATCAATCACTGCTGGTTGGACAGGGGGATCAAATAATAATTTTGACTTCACTGGTAATCGATCTTGGCTCCTTTCCACATGAAGCGAGTGCTCTACCAAATGATCTGTATGAGAACAAAAAAAATAATGGTATCATTCATGTCTTGTCCTATATTTTATGTGTTGTTGGCTTGTATCATTGCAAAGTTCTTTGAGTAAATTAATGAGATATTGCTCTGTACGAAAAACAATGTTTTTTTCAAATATCTGTAACATGTAATATTTAATGTATACAGCGTGCAAAATCCACAAAGTATTCAAAGGCGTTACACATACAAAACGCAAATTCTATTACTACTCAGAAGACAATCATTTAAATTTATTCTGTATGGAGACACTAAGGTCCTTTTAACAGATAACAGAAAACTAAGATGGCTGTTTGTGACTTGTCTGCATTTCATATAACAAATGGTTTGATGTCCGTTTCAGTTTACGAGCCAGATGTTGAGAGAGATAGCTATAGAGGTCCACATGACAACCAATGTTTATAAACGGCTTGCCAGCAATGCCTTCATCAAACAGGCTGAGGTGAGCAAAAAAAAAAAAAAATAAATAAATAAAAGTACAAATGTAATTGGTAGTATGTGTGGTTATGGTAGTGATGTTTTTCCATAATGGCATCTATTTTAATAACAATGATGATGATAATAATGATAATAATAATGGTGATAATGATAATGATAATACTGATAATAATAATAATAATAATAATAATAATAATAATAATAATAATAATAATAATAATAATAATAATGATGATGATGATGATGATGATGATGATGATGATGATGATAATAATAATAATAACAATAATAGTGATAGTAATAATAATAATCATAATAATAATAATAATAATAATAATAATAATAATAATAATAATAATAATAATAATAATAATAATAATAATGATAATAATAATATTGATAATAATAATATTGATAATATAATAATAATAATAATAATAATAATAATAATAATAATAATAATAATAATAATAATAATATAATAATATAAATAATAATAATATAATAATAATATAATAATAATAATAATAATAATAATAATAATAATAATAATAATAATAATATAATAATAATATAATAATAATAATAATATAATAATAATAATATATAATAATAATAATAATAATAATAATAATATAATAATAATATAATAATAATAATAATAATATAATAATAATAATAATAATAATAATAATAATAATAATAATTAATAATAATAATATATATAATAATATAATATAACATTATAATGATATAATGAGTAACAATGATAACTGATGATAATGATGATGATGATGACGATGATAATGATAGAGAGAGATATAATGATATGTGATGAATTTATCGATGATGATGATGATGATGATGATGATGATGATGATGATGATGACAATAATAGTATTAATAAAAATAATAGCAGTCTTTATAATTATTTTCATAAATCAACAATTTGCCTTCGGCAGGATTAAACACCACTTCTAAGTCCTGAATATTTTTCAACATGCTTGATTGAATATAAAATGCATATATATTTGACACTGACACTAAGAGCCAAAAACTCGTAATTTTACGAAACTTTCGTAGCTGTTGGTAGGTCTGATAAGTAAACTGTCATTAAAATCAACACATAAATCAAACAATGACTGTTTTCTATATCAAAACTGTTGGATTCTTTTCAAATTCAAAGAGTTTCCTCACATAGTGGACAGAGAGGTACTTATTGTGTCTTCTATCCCACTGTATCTGTTTTCTGTCTTTGTCTTTGAATGAAATTACTTGATTTTGTCCTGGCTCTGGCCGGATACCCTAACTGGGAGGGAAACAGTCAAATGTATAGTTAGAGTTTTGGGATATGATATTTTCTGTCTTGTATATAATCTCTCTGTTATGCACTGTATTATGTTTTGTTTTCAAATTATAGAGGATTTGTAAACATGTGAGTGTATTCCCCTTATTGGGGACCTGTGATTTTTTCTGGATGAGACTTTTAGGTGATCTCATACTAAGTACTTTGATAGTGTGCTCTTGAAATCTACATCTGTTTCCTAATTTGAACAAATTCCCCTTTGTCTTAACTTTTTCTTGGGTGATTTAATTGTAATTCTAGAACTTTTTACTATCCCATTTTCTTTCTTTTTACCGGCGCTGATATGACCTAAATATGTTGCAAGTGCTGTAAAACCCTTAAAATCATAAAACAATGAGTTACACTTTTATATATATCAACTGGTAAAATCGGCTCAATTAAGGCATTATCAATTTACATGTCTTTATTCATGAATTAATCTTTTATTAATAGATTCAAGCCACTGGTAACCCAGAAGGTCGTGACCCCTATGATGAGGCATATGACCTTTTAACACGGGCTTTTCAAACTCTTCAAAAGGAAAGAGACCGTAACAAGTAAGAGGTTTTAATTGTTTGTTTGTTTGTTTGATTGTTTTTTTTTTATTTTCAAAATTTTATTTCCCCAACATCAAATTTGATTTTTAAAAGTGATTCATCATTGGTCATGTGTCCCTCTGGAAATCAAATCGGTCTTGAGAGGATAAAATTAACCAAAAAACAAAACCCTAAAAGAAATCCCAATAATAATATTATGAAACAGTGGTTAAAGTGGTCATAGCCATTTGGTCCATGGAGCCGAGGTTTGTCCGAGTTTCTTTAAGACAAAATGAACAATAGCAATTACTTGCTACCCTTTGGATATGACTCAAGTCTATCACAAAGTACTTTCTGCCAGGTATAACAGACCCACCGCTGAGTGGAAAGGGGTCAGAAAACAAATAAACAACAACGGAAAACAAAAAATAAAACTCGACTTCCTCCGGGATCATCCTCGATCACTTTGTGTGCTAAACGAGTGCCCCTACAACTGATCTATCAGGGCCCACCCCCCCCCCCCCAGCCTTTCCCCCTTGGGGATGAATAAAAGGAATTTTACTTTTTAAAATCTTATTATTCTCTATTTTCAGAAAGGGAGTGTGGGCTCATTCCCAAATGATGACACACCCAGTAACCGAGCCTGTCAAACCATTACGCAGGGACTTAGGTCCCACACCACCACCGCCCAAAGGAAAGCCCAAACCACCTCCACCTAAGAAAAATATAGACCAGCCCCCGCCTGATGAGTAAGTTTTATTCTATTTGGTAAACTTGAGCATTGAGCTTTTATATAGCGAAATATCCACTAAACGTACTCAAAGCGCTTTACAAGGGGTCCCTGTCCAACAGCAACAACACGTAACATGTAGAACGAGACATGACGCCTGTTAGGCGATATTACATTTTTTTTCAGAGATACCGCTGTTAACGCCCAGGTACGCATTTTATACCGGAGTACGGTGAGTGAATATGAGTAACGAGCCTTTTCCAAGGACTCAACTATGCGCCGAGCGAGGCTCGAACCCAGGACCTTCCGATCCAAAAGTGAGTGTCATACCACATACCACATAGCTGCACCTGTAACTTGTACCGTTTTATCCCTTCAATCTCTTCAGTGTAACCACGTCGTTGAAGACCTTTTATAAACTGTAAAAATAAGGTTCATGATTAATTCCCTCTAATTAGTCTTATTTTGCTATAGAGTTACATTATTTTCACCAAAAGGGTATGAAAAATTGTGTATGAAACAATGCCAGAGAAAGCAAGAAAATACAAAAATACAAGGAAAAGAAAACATCCTCCAAAACACAGACTGCCTCCCTTGTCGAGGAGGCACTATCCACCCTGGATAAAAAAATTGATTGCAAGAAAACTTTGTCCCTGGGATTATATCCCTGGGTAAAGCTTTTCACATAATTTGATTTTCTTGACTCAGATGTAAATAATTACAGAAATTGGTTGATTACAGATCAGACACACTGTGTTGCAGACTTGCCTATTAGAAAATTCATGTTTAGGAGATAGAAATTGTAGTCGTTATTAAGGTAGCTTTAAAATCAAACAATTTACTCTCACCTTGATAAAATAAATAACCTTTCAAAATCCTTGAAATTATGTAGTTTCAACAATTCTCATTTTAGATAAGTTTTAATGTTTAAGAGATGCTCATGAAGTTATTTAATTGTGACCAAATTTTCGTAGTTCTACGAATTTTTCATAAGAGTAGGCAGGTTTGGTGTTGTGAAATGTAAGCCGCTCCTTTTATTTTTAATTCTGCTTTGTTTGACATTGTAGCAAGTACTTATTTCTAGATTTACTATCTATTTAATGCTACTGAAAACAGGGTTAAACATTAAGTTACTTTGACCTTATGGCTTTGAGAGACTTTTATCAACATTAAACATTGTTTTGTTTGTTTTCTTACTCATGCATTTATTGATACAGAGGAATTTAATTACTATTGTTATAAATCCTAGCGAAGCTTTGGATCCAGATGTAATGTTGATTCGACACACCCACCTCCATCCTGAAGACCTAAGGGTCACCACACCCACGAAAGTGGATGACAAGCAAGAGAAGAAAAGAAAGTTCTGGAGAGCAGTATACAGGAAAAGGGAAGTCCGGTATTGGACGGTAAGAACTTTACACCATTAGATCCATTGTGAGCTGGAGGTCACTTGATGTTCTTCTATTGCCTTATATCTGTTTTCTGTGTTGCTTTCTGTCTTTGTCTTGGAATGGGATTGCTTGGTTCTGTCCTGGCCCTTGATGGAGTCTTTGGCTTAGAGGGAATCAGTCAAATGTTTAGCATTAGTCCTGGCAGAGGGTTTTTTCCCTTGTTAATCACCAAGGTGTCTAGATGAGACGCCATTATTATGCAGGCCTTAAAGCTCAATTGAGGGTACAAATAGTTCAGTTGGTAGAGCACTCGCTTCATAGGCAAAGGGATTGAGGTTGATCCTGGGTGAAGTGGATATTTTTCCTGACCCCGCCTCCCCCCTGTCCACCCAGCAGTAATTGGGTAGCTTGGTCTGTTAGATCTGGTGGAAATGCTACAGACAGCAGGATAAATTCAGCTCAACGGACCATATGTCTTTTACAAAATCGTCTTAAATCCTTTTAAAAAAAAAAAACTCCACTGAATGAAATTTGACATTGTACAATTCATTATTTTTATATTTTTAGTTCATTCAAATTTCCAAGTTATTCTCCTTATCTATTACTGAGTGCGGCTACATGATCTAGTGGTATGACACTCGATTTTGGATCAGAAGGTCCTGGGTTTGAGCCTCGCTCGATGCATAGTTGAGTTCTTGGAAAAGGCTCTTTACTCATATTCTCTGACCGTACCTGGCCGTTAACAGCGTGTCTCTGTCCGAAAAATTGTAATATCGCCTAACAGGCGTCATGTCCCGTCCTACATGTTAAATGTTGCTGTTGATCAGAGACCCTGTGTTAAGCTCTTTAAGCACATTTAGTGGATATTGCACTATATGAAAGCTCAATTTTTAAAAATAAGTTTTTTGAGTGTTGGGAAAGTACAGAAGAATCTGCATAAAGTCAACATTCTTAATGTCAATATCTGCATAAAGTCAACATTCTTAAAGTCAACTTCTGCATAAAGTCAACATACTTAAAGTCAATATCTGCATAAAGTCAACATTCTTAAAGTCAACTTCTGCTTAAAGTCAAAACCTCTGGTTGGTCCCAAATTGTCTTTCCTTTATCCAAGTGTGTTCCATTGTAATAAGTCCACCTTGCTTTACCCTCTCCTTACCACCTATTGGAAAATCGTCACATTTGTTATGATACAACCATCACTTTTCTCATCCAGATTTCATTTCTTTTTGCTATAGCTATAAAAACTTGACTTTTTGTCATATAGTTTATATTGTCGAACAATATTATCTATAGAATGTGCTTATTGCTTTTCTGTTTGAGTAAGAAATGTCTGATTTTGTGTTGGGTGGAAGTGAAGTTTTGGGGAATATTCTGAAAATGATGGGTAAGGAGAGGGTTAAATTAACCAATCTTACTAGTCTGGCAGTGTTGATGTCAGGATTCCACTGTAAATTATAAATTTCTCATTCTTTGTTTTGATTTTATCATAATTTGTTTATGTTTATCCCAATAGCAACTGCGTCCTTTCATGTTCAACGTGGGTTTTGCCAAACGAAGTCAAGGGGTGGAGCTTGTGGTCCCCTCCCCTGATCACATGATGGTAGCTGTAGGGATGAAAAGTGGTACGAAAATTTGTTTCTTATTTTTTCTCCTGATTTCTCTTTGTGTTTGTTTGATGAAATCAAGATTTTATTAATTTTTAAAAATCTGTTGATCATTTATTTCATGTTCCTTCTAAATTTAAATTCATTTTGAATATATAAAATCACTTAAAGCGCCATTGAGCATTGTAAATGGATATCGGCACCATATAAATTATCCATTACGTTACATTTCAATGGTACTGACGTACACTTATGTGCAGGTCTGATCACCCAATTTTCATTATGGGCTTATTGTTGTAATGGAAATCTCAAAAAAATTACGCAAAATATTGTCCATTACAACAATGTTAAATTAGGCCCATAATTTTTTTCGAATATCAGACTTGCATTTATGTTCACGTCAATTGATACCAATAGATTGTAAAAGCTTCTTTCTTTTGCATTTTAGAAAAAAATTCTATATATGAAGAGTTTTGAACCTTAGACGTTCTGGGTTAAGTATTTTGTTCGTTTATGAACTTCTTATACTCCTTTTTGTTCCAAACTTTTTACAGTCCATAGCTTTTAGCAGCCAAGTAATTACAGTAATCCTGTCTACTTTTGCTCAAACTCAACTTGTTACTTTACTTATATCTACATTTTACAGCTTAAAAAACAATTTTACAATACGTTTTTATGTATTGTATTTCATAGGAGATGTGTTAGTGCTGAATACCTTAGTGGAACCCTGGGCAGTGGTAAAGTTTGATCTAGGGCAATCATCTGTTCTACATTTGTCTTGGAACCTTGATTCCTCAGGACTGGTGGTTGTACGCAAATCGGTAAGGGATGAAAAGTAAAAAATAAAAATAGATTAACTACCGTGAAATTAGAAAATATTTGTTCCCTCTGCACTTAGAGTTGACTATCATATTAACTTTTAATGATGTTATGATAAAAAATAATGAATGTGCATTTATATAACGCTTATGCTGAAGCTTTGAAGCTTCAAATAAATAATAAGTGAAATAAAATAAAATTCCCTTTATTCATCTCCACGGGGAAATTTGTCTTTAGGGTCTATTCCAAGGGAAGACTGGAATAACCCAGGTGTCAGCCGCAGTGCAGTGCTGCAAAATGAGCTAGTTCAAGGGGACTTGCTCAAGGCCACACTACGAGTCAGGTAATCGAACTCTTGTTTCTTTTGGGTAAGAAACAAAGACCATACCGCTACGCCACACTGCCCCATGATACTATCATTTTCCTTCTCAGGGCTTGGTAACTGTATGGAATGTGAACGGAGTACCAGCTTCCAAACAAGCTCTCAAGGCAATGGGTCTTCCATCCGAAGACGGAAAGAATCAGCCCTTAGCTCTGACACCAGTTGTCTCCCTCGATCCAAAGAAAGGAGATTTAATTCTTGCCTCTGGTATGAATCTTTTTTCTATAATTATTGGTTGTTTTCCCTTCCCCTGTTCAAAACGGAAGTAAACATGAGATATCTCATTCTTTCTCTTTCTTTCTTCTCTTAATTTGCAAACCACCTCTGGTGTATTGTCGCAAATGTGGGGTAGGTGTCTTGGTGTTTTACATTTCAGGATGTATTTGAGTGCTGTTGTAGTGAATTAGCCTTTCTTTAAACTGTTCCGTGGTAATTGAATTCATCTTTAGTGTTTCATTCATCATGTTTAGTTGATAAAGGGGCAACCTTAAAAATGTCCACAAGAAAAAAGAAATAATTAGTTTAAAATGATCATAGATATGAAATTTTAGGGTTTATTTTTCACTTTAAAAATTTACTTTCATAATCTTACTTACTTTAGAGGATATTGCGCTATATAAAAGCTCATTATTATTATAATTATTATTATTATTATTATTATTATTATTACTATTATTATTATTATTGTTATTATTATTATTATTATTATTATTATTATTATTATTATTATTATTATTATTATTATTATTATTATTATTATTATTTATTATTATTATTATTATTTTATTATTATTATTATTATTATTATCATTATTATTATTGTTATTATTATTATTATTATCATTATTATTATTGTTATTATTATTATTATTATTATTATTATTATTATTATTATTATTATTATTATTATTATTATTATATATTATTATTATTATTATTATTATTATTATTATTATTATTATTATTATTATTATTATTATTATTATTATTATTATTATTATTACTTACTTACTTATCTGAACTAGCCACCACCTGAGCTCTAGCCCGTTGGTCTTGTGTCATGACATAGAAGTTAGACGTCTTTTGTAGTTCATAATCTAAGTTTCATGTTTTTCACTAAAATTCAGAAAAAAATGTGGAGCGGGCAGCACCAGATAAAAACAGAGAATAAAAAGTCATGGGGTCAGTGTCAAATTCAGGATCCAATTGACACGACACCCTCTGCCTGCTTGGCTGAGAAAGATAGATCAGCGAGCGGTTGCACCAGCCAAACAAATATATGACTATCAAATTCATTAACTATGTGCAAACTCTCATCTCTCAACTACTTAGGGGTTCACAATCGAGGCTGGCTGGCTGATAAACCCTGCAAACTTTTCACTGAGTGAGCAGTTAAGCTCTAAGATTCATCTCTGTGTGAATCAAGACATGATACACATGTAAACAAATAAGACTCACATGGAATGACTCTGATATTGGGTTGAATAATATTCATAAAAAAGTGTGATCTCTCTTTCTCAGCCAGACGGATGATGCCATGTCTATTGGATCATGAGTTTGGCACTGACCCAGTGACTTTTTATTGTCTGTTTTCATCTGGCACTTCTCCATACCCTATGTTTCTTATCATTATGTTTTTGACTATAATTTTTATTTATGTTATCTAAACCAACCCCACATAATACCAATTTAAAGTGAGTCACGAATTGTATCATTTTATTTTATTTTCTTCTTCACCCATTGTATTTTGTAAAACTACTAAAAGGAAATAATTTGTACATCAAATGAATTTTAATGCGTAGAGGAAGATTTTCGGATAATTTGTTTATTTACATCTTTTTCATATGATAGGTCCATTAGCGGAGCAGGGAAATGCCCCGTCCAAACCAACCCCTGTCATTGCAAACTTCTTTCCCACACTCACCTACCTGAGCAGCCAAGTAAGTTTTCACAGTTCCCACATCATACTCAAATTGATAAAAGCAACATAATGAAGCAATCAAGTTTTTAAGGCAACGGCGATTTATTTTTTTTTCTTCTTTTTTTTTTGCCTCACCTAGCGTTATAAGCATTTCCTCCTTAATTCATTAGTTAGTTAATTATTATTGAATTCAGTAATTCTATCATTCATTAGTTCATTTCTTCATTTATTCCTTTTTTATTCATTCCTTTATTAATTTCTTCATTCCTTTGTTTATGTATTAATTCAATTATTCTTTACATTCATTCATTTCTTCATTCTGTCCTTAATTCATTCTTTGATTCATTCATTCATTGATAAACTAATTGATAATTAATTAATTCGTTCATCTTTTCAATAATGTATGATTTGATTTTGGCTAAAAAATATAAGCGCTTTGAGATGCTTTTGAAAAAATAAATGAAAAGCACTATAAAAATTTATATCACTACTTATTACCACAGCATAAGAATCTTCATAGAGGCTTGATTTGTGTTGCTATTTGTGCTTTCTTGATTAAAATTTTTAGATCTGTTGATACAACTTACATCAATAATGAGTTAAATTATCGATAGTATGCGCTTGGCTAAGAAGATCACAACATTGCCACCCGGAAGTATAACAGACCAACACACAAAACTGTGTGTTACCGTGAACTTTTATAGTCTGGATAATACAGTAAAGTCAGAATTACTCATAAACGTGGATGGCAAAAAACAATAACAAAGACCCGAATGACGTCAACTTCATTCTATCTATAGTTTGAATGGAAATTCAGTCTTGCCATTCTGGGTGGGTTTCCTGACCTCCCATTGTGGGCAGGGAGGCTCTTACTGTGTCGTCTATCCCCCTATATCTGTTTTCCAAGTTGCTTTCTATCTTTGTCTTGGAATGAGATTATGTGGCTTAGTCCTGGCCTTGGCGGGATACCCTGGCTGGGTGGGAAACAGTCAAATGTATAGTTTTTGGGAGATGACATTTTTTGTCTTGTAGGTCAACTCTCAGTTATGCAGTGTATAATTCTTGTTTTACATATATATCATGATTTGCGAACATTTGAGTGTGTTCCTCTTAGTGGGGACCTGTGCTAGCTGATTTCAAACTAATAACCTAAGGAGGGAGTTAATTCATGACTTGCTATTTTCTTCCTTGTCCTTCCGCCAGTCCTCTGTATGCGTGGGTGTAGAAAGTGGTGAAATCCTGAAGCTGGACTCTCTAGGCCTGAACTCAGAGACCAATCGTAGCAGCAACATCCTCCTGAAACCCAGCATCCCTGCCAGTGACGAGCAGGATGAAAATGTCACCAAGGGAGGTAATCTCGTGCAGATGTGGAGGCAGCATAAATACCCAATTATCACCCTTGGTTGTATTGACAATCTTGGTAAACTGGTGACTGTGGATACGAAAGGATTTGTCAATATTTGGAAATATGACAAGTGAGAAATTCATATTACATGTTTTGATGATGTATATATATATATAAAAGTAAAGCTTTTGTGCACAACTTTTTGAATTGAAGAATGAAGATGAGTATATTTGTATACAACTTTCGTATATTTATCAAATTTTATGACGATGTCACTTATTGTTGGTATGTAATTTAAAAAATAATATTAAAAAATACTTATCAAATGCCATGCCGTTACTCAAGGAGGTACAATGAGAAAAATATAAGTTTAGAAAAGTCTTCTTTCTTACAAGTTTTTGTCGAATATGGGACTGCTAAACACTACTATTCAAATTATTAAAATTCACTTGTATAAAGTCAATTGTTAAATCAAGAAAATATTCGTATGCAATGAATGTATAGAATTGATAATCAACTCACCTAAAAATGGCTGAAATAAGGTAGATAGCTAGATTAGAACAGATATCTATCGAGCATACGAATGTGATATTACTGAATCTGTCATACATAGTGGTAACATTTTTTTTTTTAAATCTAGAAAGTCATATTTATTGGGGTTTTTTAAAATTGTGACTTTGATTTGTCGATAAATGTTTTAAAAACTAAAAAAAAAAAAAAAAAAAATGAAAAAAAGGATTTAAAAATTGAGCTTTTATATAGAGCAATATCCACTCAACATGCTCAAAGCGCTTTACAAAGGGCTCCTGACCAGCAGCAACACATAACATATAGAACAACACATGAAGCCAGCAAGGCGATATTACAATTTTTCCAAAAGAGACAACGCTGTCAGGTACTCATTTTACACCTGAGTACGTGAGAGACTGTGAGTAAAGAGCCTTTTCCAAGGTTAGAACCCAGGACCTTCTGATTAAAAAGTGAGTGTCATACCACAAGACCACATAGCCGCACTAGATATGATGATAAAACTTTTTCTGTAAACCTAGGAAGTCATATACCTACATTTAAAAAAAAATAATTGTATTCTTGATTTGTCGATAAATGTTGTTAAAAAAATTGATGTAATATTTTCTCAGGAAACACTACCAAGACCAAAGGTTTGGGTCATTTGCTTCTCATAAGGACGAGATCGATTAGATAGCTAGTTACTGTAATCTTTGTCTCTTATTAAAACACTTTTTAATTACTAGATAATAGGGCAGAAAAGTCGTGACGTCACACTGTCTACTCTTCTGGTTCCAAATTCTTTGGATGTATGTATGCAACCAGTGCTTAAGATGACTAATATACATATTGAATCACTATTAGCTAGTTTAGTCGCAGGATATATAGGCAGGTTCTTAAGATTTTATTATGTGATGCAATAAAGCGAGGATGGATGATCTTTATTGACGACTAGCATATATTTAGACTAGAAAGTAAGTTGCCATCACTCTGAAACCAGAATATCAATTACACAAGGTATGTATCTAATCCTCCCAAAGAGTGATTTTACACTTCAAATGAAATTGAAACCAGTGTTTTGACATCACACTTTTACTCCCTATTGTCCTTTCAGAATTCAAAGCGTTACTGTATATGTTTATACCGTACCATTTTTACTCCAACTTTAATTTTAAACTCAGTTCTTTTTCACCAGCTTAACATTCATATATCCACTCACCAGCTATACACTGATACGTATCCACTCACTTCATAATCTATTCAACGCTTATGACAGGGAAGACTTTGAGTTCAAAGCCATTGATAAGTCTAATTTTTATCAATTGTGACTCATCGTCTCAAAATGTATTATGTCGGGATGAACAAAGTGTTGGAAACTCAATTGATAAACTCAAACACGAAACTTGGAGTTAGTTTCTCTTTTATATGGCGGGGAATAAAGACTATTTCTTTGATTGCAAAACACTTGATGTTTGTATTTCTCATTATTTTATCACTAAATTCACTTTTTGAGGTACTATTCATCCCGATATAATACCATTTAGAGACGTTGGGTCACAAATTAAGAAATAGATAAGAAATTTGTTGATGAAATATTAATTTCTTACATATTATAAAAAAATTTGCTCACATTGCAGCACTACACTGCGGCTGATTTCCTGAGAAAGGAAACTTTTCCCCAATGAATAAATACAGAGGATTTTAAAGAATTTTAGATAACATAAATTTTTCATTTGCTTCTCAAACTTTTTATTTTTTAGGATTAAACTCATCTTATTTCACCATTCTTTCCTTTTCTATTAATTTAGATTAAAGATATAGTTCTCATTTCTCGTTAATTAGGTGTTACTCTTATTTCAAACTCATTTATTTCGTTACTAATTTTAATCCTTGTTAATCTAGTGTTCGTATTGAATGCCAGTTTTATATTTATATATATAAGTTCTTTTACCTAGTCATTGACAAACTTGTAAAGATTAACAGCATGCATTAATGGCAGCTACATTCAATACTTGTTGAGTGTCAGAAATTCAAGTTTTAGATTTTACGCCATCTACCAATTTAGGAATTAGAATAGGAAATTCAAATATTGACTTTTACATCAACTACCGCTAAAAGCTTGAGACCAGAAAATTCAAGTTTTAAATTTCCATCTAAAGACTTTTAAACTTCACCAAAGCCTTATGAGACAACTGGACAATGTGACTAAAGAGACATTATTTAAGTATAAATAATGATATAGAATATTATAGCTCTCTTGTTGACTTCTGTTCTAATTGACTGATGGTTTTTAAACATGTTATTTAGACAACATTCACTGCATATCATGTCTTTTATATATTTAATTTTTGTTAATATTTTATATCTTCTTCTCTTAGTTTCCTCTTTTAACACTTTAAGTCTCTAATCAATTATGTTCCTTTATTTTGATTCTTTTTCATAAATAATCAAATTATTCCTAAACATTTTGTCATTATTGAAATTATTATTTTAAAATAAAATATGAACATTTATATAGGGCATTTGTACAGATTCACCATACTCAGTACGCTTCACAATGATTAATTTATTCCACCAGCAGGCCAGATGGAGCCTTATTTCCATTTCGTATAGTACAAGTTGCCCGTTAAGCATCCTCTTTGTACTAAAACTCTTGCAATAACCATCACTGCCTATGACCAGGTTACTCATTCACATCCGAGTTGAATGGGGAACTGTATTGACAGCCAATAGTGTTTATTTTAACAGGCTAATATATCATGATTTTATAGAGAAGGGGTTTGGTTAAAAACTCTGTTTGTTATATATTCTTACTGGTTGAGAGGAGCACAACAACTCTTTTTTTATATTCTTACTTGGTTGAGAGGAACATAATAACTCGGTTATTTATTATTTCTGTTATTATAAAATCCATAACTGTTCTTTTTTTTTTTTTTTTTTTACAGATTGCTATTACTTATATGTTGTTTTTATAAGTAACATTTATGTTCCATAAGTGGTGGAGACAATTGATTTTGTTTAGAAATCAATCTTTTAAAAAAGGGAGAATATGATTTTGTTTTAACTAGCTTATATTCAATGTATAAAGTTTGAGACGACCAGAATGCAGTCATGATTATAAAAATGTTGCCATGTTTTGTTGACTAGATATTCAATATGTAAAAAGTTCACTGACCTTAAACGTTTCGTAGGCCTACCCTTCTAGCTAATAGAATATTGCTATTTTTTATATTTATTAATTTCATTTTCATAGATTTTAGCTTTTCATCCATCTAGTTATTTTTGCTTCTTTATTTATTTGCTAGTCATTTCTTTATTTACATACATCTTTTTCCCCCCTAATCCTCAGTGAGCACGTGACACAGTTTGGCTGGTACTTCCCTGAACACAAATACAAACTCGACTTTAACAAAGTCATGTACTCTCCTGCTCCAGGGGAGAGTGCCAAGGTATTTAAAATTTAGATTAGAAATCGTTCCAAGTTATTTAATCCTTTAAAGCGATTGTGTTTGTCTTTTTAAAAATTGAAACACTGGGTTGAAAGTGTTGGCAATGTACAAAAAAGAATGCAATACCTTCGAAAAAGAACAAAATAATTCAAAATGGACTGGTGCGGTTATGTGGTATAGTGGTATGCATGACACTTGCTTTCCGATCGGAAGGTTATGGGTTGAGTTTTAGGAAAAGGCTCTTCACTCACATTCTCTCACCTTACACAGGTGTAAAATGAGTACCTTGCCATTAACAGCGTTTTCTCTGTCAGAAAAATTTGTAATATTGTCAAACAGGTGTCATGTCTCCTCCTACATGTTAAATGTTGCTGCTGGCCAGGGAAAATGCTTTGAGCATGTATCGTGGATATTGCAATATATAAAAGCTCAAGTTTTTGGTGTTTTTTTTTTCATTAAAAAAATATAACAGTTTTAACTATTTCTTTATTTTGTGTTATTATATTCTCTGAGGAAGAGTTTTGAGACCGAAACGTTCTGTGTCAAGTACTTTGCTCTTTTTTGAAGCTGTTATATTCATTTTAGTCCATTATTTTTTACAGTCCATTCCCCAGCTTCTTGCAGCTTAGTTTTTTTAGAAAGCTTTGGTGTAATGTAAGATAATATCTATAAAATTATACTGTGATACAGGTAAGGCAGATAGAAATATGCAAGAACATGATATATCCTAAAAAATTCTATCTTTCTTGGCCGGGGTTGAACTTCATGCTTTTTTGGTTGTTGTTTATAAATTTCAAGTTTCAAGCGTATTTACTGGGGGGGGGGGGGGGGGGGTAGATTAGCTATTGCTTTCAAACCCATCCTTTCACTGTCTTTTTTTTTTTTTTTTCGTTGTCAAGGTTTTTCGACATATTTTTTTTTTCATTTAGACATTAAAGACAGCTCTTGCATTATGCCTTAAGATTTTAGATTAAGAAAAAGCTGAAAACTTATCTCTTTCAGAAATATCGTAGGTGTTTTCTAATATATTGAAGCTTACAATTCAATACTTCTCTTCATCTTTTCCTTCGAGCTTCAAGCAGCAACATTTTCATTATATTTTAATGAGAAAATAAGGTTTACACTGAAAATGTTTTTTTCACAATTTGAAATTGTTCTTCTTCTCAGGTTATTTTTACCGACAGAAACCGATCTAAGACAACAACTGAGGTTGCCATAGCAAGAGAACGACGGGAAGGTAAATTTTCATTTCTTGAGAATTAGCACTGACAGTGTTTTATACTACTGATAACGAGAAATACAAAACCAAGTGGAAAAGGGGAAAGAATATCATCATGTTTAATTAGTGAAGGTTGTTGAAATTGCATTTGAAGTATTTTATTTATTTTATTCTCATTATAATAATTATGATTATTATTATGATTATGATGATGATGATGATGATGATTATTATTATTATTATTATTATTA
>NC_088369.1:24764762-24772262 GCF_034508935.2 Berghia stephanieae | reverse complement strand
TAATTTGATGTTTGAAGGAATTGATTCCCGTCAAGTCTGTCTCTAATTGTAGCTACTTTTGCTGATCTTCTTCACTAATATCATATTTTCATATTAAACTTTGACAAATGAACGATATGCTAAGTACTTACCTTAGCTTACTGGAGTTCCTTCTCATAGAGGTTGGATGCCATGATCTTCCACAATTCTCTGTCTGGTGCCATCTCTGAGCAAGCCTTCATCATGCTCCCAGTCATTTCATTTATATTTTCCAACCAGCTCTTGCGTTGTCTTCAAGTATTGACTTCTGGAGACTGTAGTGGCGTCGTATGTGGCCATAGTACGCCAACTTTCTGTGCTTTACAGTTACCAGAAGTACTTTTTAAAAAATATATTTAGTCCATCCAATTCCATTCTGTTGATTTTTTTTCTTTTGCTAACTACTATAACTCATCAAATTTGATTTTTTTTCCCTGTGGTCTTCAGTTGTTTCTTGTTAGGTTTTTGGTTTCGCTCAGTTTTTGAAAATGCAAAATTATTTGTTTTTAATACTATGATATAAGCCATTGAGCATTATTAAAAACCTTGAACTGGAAAGATTAATCGTTGGAACGAAGTTTTTTGAATTTGTAACCCACTTTACTCACATTCCCTCACCTAACTGAGGTATAAAATGATTACTTGGTCGTTAACAGCTTTGTCTCAGTCGATAAAATAAACCTGTAACATCACCTAACAGGCGTCATCTCTCGTCCAACATTTAAATTGTGGCTGTTGGCTAGGGATCCCTTGTAAAACACTTGAAGCATGTTTAGTGGATAGTGAGCTTTATAAATGCTCACATTTTTGGGTTGTTTTTTTTGTTTTTTGTTTTTTTGAGCTTTTATTCATTTCTGAATTCCTAATGATGTTTGATTTCTTGACAGTCTACTATTATATATATATATATATATATATATATATATATATATATATATATATATATATATATATATATATTAATTTCGTGTTTACTTGAAAAAGGCCAAAGGCCGAAACGTCATTTGTTTTGTGTTCTCTTTTTTATGAGTCACATTTATTCCCTTTATCTTTCTCTTGATTTCTTTCCCATTATGATTTTGCCAGTTAATCTAATTGTTCCATCATTTTTTTTATTCCCAACCAGACTTCCATCTACATTCCGCCTGGAGGATCTGTGGACTCTGGGGCTATGTTCAACATCATCATCAGACACACTAGAACACAGCAACTTTCTACGTACATGACACGCTACTACACACCTGTCAAGGTATTTGGTGTATTAAAAAAAAAGAAGTAAAATTCCCTTTATTCATTCCATTGGGGTAATTTGTCTCTAGGGTCTATTCCAAGGAAAATCAGGAATAACCCAGCATCAGCCACAGTGCAGCACTGCAAATTGAGCTAGGGTGAGGCGACTTGCTCAAGGCCACACAGGGCAGTGGGTAATCAATCTCGCTATCTTACAGGTATGAAGCAAAGTCCGTACCACTGAGCCACGCTATTTATATGAGTTGATAGAGCACTCGTTACACGTGCAAAGGGACTGAGATTGATCTTGAGTGAAGTTGAGATATTTGTTTCTGATCTCCCTGTCCACCCACCTGTGATTGGGTAGCTTGGTCTGTAAGATCAGGCAGAAAGTACTTTGCGATAGACTAGTGTCCGATCTTAAGGGTAGCAAGCAATTGCTATTGTCCATTTCATGCTATAGAAACCGGGATAAACTCCGACTCCACGGGCCCAATGGCTCTGAAGGACAACTTTGTTAATGTCATCATCAGACACATTAGCAACTTTTTGTGTTCTTGATACGCCACTACTTAGCTGTTATGAGCTTACTTTTGTGCAGCTATGTGGTCTAGTGGTATGACACTCGCTTTTGGATCGGAAGGTCCTGAGTTTGAGCCTTGCTCAGTGCATAGTTGAGTCCTTGGAGAAGGCTCTTTACTCACATTCTCTCACCGTACTCAGGTGTAAAATGAATACCTGGTTGTTAACAGCATTGTCTCTGTCTGAAATAAAACTGTGATATCGCCTAACAGGCGTCATGTCTCGTTCTACATGTTACATGTTACTGTTGGTCAGGGACCCCTTGTAAAGCGCATTGAGCACATTAAGTGGGTATTGCACTATATAAAAGCTCAAATTTTATAAAAAATTTCTGGATTTTTTTTGTAATGGAAGTACTCTTGAACAACATATCATGTTGTCCATTACAACAGTGTTAAATCAAGCCCATTAACTCACTCAATCCTAACACCGACTATATCCGTAGTTTACCCAGGTCACTTTTACCCAATGCCTATTTATTACATTTTTATGAGACAAATTATAGGCATAGTATCAAAGCTAATATTTTAGTTTTTACATGCTAATGATAGTTGAATAAAACTATTTATGTACATTTTCATTTTTAATACATTTTTTTTTCCAAATTTGAAAAGTAGCAAAAATCTCTAGGATTGAGTGAGTCAATGCGTATGATTACCAGGTCTCAAAATGTGCAGTTTGTGTTTGTTTATTTATTACATTTATTTATTTTATATTTTCAGGTAAAGGCCAGGGATAGAAAACATAAAATTACCATCAAGAGAAATCTATAAAATGACATTCATCTATTTCTATTATGAAACTGAAAACGATACCTACTAACACAGCTGTGACCTCTCTTTATATTGTACTACACATTATCATACAACACATCTGACGTCACTGGAAAGACATTTTAGTGTGTTTTTGGCCTTGAAGACAATCATAAATTTTTCCTATAAAGCATCAAATTGAGACTTAAACCTCGCCTTAGATGAATGCACTTTATACTCTACAGATAACATTTTAATTTTTAAAGAGTACGGTATACTATGCTTTTTACTTTATGACCCACGTGGTAAGATCAGAAGGTCCTGAGTTTGAATCCTGCTCTGAGCATTACAAAGCTTAGTCCTTGGGGAAAGGCTTTTTACTTACATTCTCTCACTGTACTCAGGTTAAAAATGAGTACCTAGCTATCAACAGCGTTGTCTCTGTTGAAAATGATTATAATATTGCCTTGCAGGCGTCATTTTTTGTCATGTATGTTAAGTTTTGCTATTGGCTCACGACCCCTTGTAAAATTGCTTTCAGCATGTTAAGTGGATATTGCTCTATACAAATGCTGGAAGTTTGTTTTTTTCAATACGAGCACCTCTTTCTCTTCACCCCTCCCCTACCCTCCGTTTATCTTCATTTACAGATTTTCATTTAGTTATTTTTTTCTCTTCTCTGGTATCCAGGTGGGCTGCTCCAAACTTGTGTGTGCCCATCTCAGTCCTGCAGCAAAACATATTGCTTTTGTGCTTCTATTTCCTGCCTTCCCTCCTAAAGGTTTGTATTAATAATGTGGTCTTGTGGTATGACACTCGCTTTCGGATCGGAAGCTCCTGGTTCGAGCCTCGCTCGGCGCATAGTTGAGTCCTTTGAAAAGGCTCTTTACTCACATTTTCTCACCATACTCATGTGTAAAATGAGTACCTGGCCTTTAACAGCGCTGTTTCTGTCTGAAAAAAATTATAATATCGCCTTTCAGGCGTCATGTCTTGTCCTAAATGTTAAATGTTTCTGTTGGACAGGGACCACTTGTAAAGCGCTTTGAGCACGTTTAGTGGATATTGTGCTATATAAAAGCTCAATTTTTATATTTTAAAAAATTAATAATTGAAGAGCATAGGGTAAAAACGACACATGTCACACTGAGTTTGTTTTGAGAAATCACCATTTTAAATTTTGGATGTCTTTTACTCTGTATTGGTTTGGATTTTTTTCCCCCTCCTTTTTCTTCCTATCATGATATTGGCTTCTTCAGTAAATTCATTTTTTCACATTGAAATTTGATAAATGAACGATAAGGGGCATAACTCATAAAATTTGACTTTGTAACATTTTACCTTTTTTTCCCCTGTGGTTCTCACTTAATTTCCCAATACTTACAGTCTTTATACAGTATTATGTATTTCTCCTCCCTTTATCATGAGACTGGTGCCCTTCTTCAGTAAATCCATAATTTTATATTAAACTTTGATAAATGAACAATATGCTAAGGGACATCACTCATAAAATTTTATTTTGTGACATGTGCCTTTGTTCTCCCTATGGTCTTCACGTAGTTTCTCATGTGTGACTCTCTGTCTATAGGGTATTATGTATTATGTCAGGTTGTAAAAGATACTGAAAATTAACTGCTATATCAAAACTACGCCATTAATTATATAATGTGACCATCCATCTCAAAACTGCATTTTGTTGGGTTGAATCGGTCCTAAAAAGTGAATGTAAGAAATAAATTAAAAATTGAGCTTTTATAAAGCGCAATATCTACTAACTGTACTCAAAGCGCTTTACAATTGTCAACATCAACATTTAACATGTGGGGCAGGACATGATGCCTGTTAGGCAATATTATTATTTTTTCGGACAGAAACAAGACTTTTAACGGCCAGGTACTCATTTTAAACCTGAGTACGGTGACAGAATGTGAGTAAAGAGCCTTTTCCAAGGACTCAACTATGCGCCGAGCGAGGCTTGAACACAGGACCTTCCAATCCGAAAGCGAGTGTCATACCACTAGACCCCATAGCCGCACAGAATTTACAATTAAAATGAATGATAAGTCCCTTGCAATATAAGACAATATATTTGTTCTCCACTGTATATATAACAATTAACCACAAATTTCATATTTTTGGCTTTAAATTAAATTTCATGCACCCAGAACATCCCGACAAGAAACTGCTTTGAGAATTGATAGGTCATATAATTTGAAATAAGATGCGTCATCGACAATTGACCTGCCAACTGTTACAAAAATAAATATATCGTAGAATTAAGAAATGTTAGCTCCAATTTGAGAAATTCATGAGCATCTCAAATTCATTAAAACTTATTGAGAATGAAAGCTTGGTTCTAGGCTACATAACGTTAAGGATTTTAAAGTGTTATTTAACTCTTTAAGCGCTGAGGCTATATTTGCATTTCCTTCACAAAATGACTGACACACGGTTGAGGCCATTGGCCAATAGAACAGATTCTGCTCTGGCTTCACAGTGCGGCCAGTAGCGCTGAAAGAGTTAATCTTGTGTGGGTAAATTGTTAATCTATAAAGTTAACTATAGCGACTACTATTTTTATTTATTAAGAACTTCTTTTTTTGAAAAAAACTTTTTTTCAAGAAGGCAGCTATGTAATAAATGCAGTTTCTCCAAATAATTAGGCCTATAATGTTGTCATTTTAACTATTTTCTCTTTCGTTCCATTTTCTGGAATCAATTTTACTCTGGCAGAATACATAATTAAAAGTCACATAATAAAAAAATAAATTAAAAAAAAAATAAAAAAAATAAATATATATATATATATAAAAGAAGTCTTTCAGAGCCATGAGACCCATGGAGATGGAGTTTATCCTTGTTTCCAGACTGTTAAACAGACATTAGCTTGCTGCCCTTTGAATAGGACGTTAGTCTATTGGTAAAGTACTTTCCACCAGATCCAACAGCCCCAGCTACCCAATCACAGTTGCGTGGACAAGGAATGGGGAAGGGTCAGAAAAGAAATCTTGATATCACCTGGGATAGATCTCGGCCCATTTGTGTGTGATGCGAGTGCTCTATCAACTGAACTATTGGGACCCCTGATTTTAAAGTAAAAATGGTTAAAGTTATGAAATTTAAATATTTTGAAGTTTAAGATGAAGCTCGCGCTTCTTAATGAAGGTATTTATTTAACTCAAATTTTGTTAGTTGAAGTCAGAATGTAATTTTAATAATTAAATATGATCCCGACAGTTTATTGATTTTTAGATGACTGTTCACATTTGATTAAAGTGATTCCCTTCATTGTTTCCAACCAGATCCACATTTAATGGTTCTGGTCCTAGAACTTCAACCAGTCAAGTTACGGAAGTTCCGCTATGACCATCCGGTGACAGAACAACAACACAGGGATTTGGCCATGGATAAAATGGTCTGCTCTGCTGAGGTATAGTCTTATTTGAGGCTTAAGTTATGAGCATTATTCTACCTGCACACTAAAATAGGCGTAATGATATCGGTTACAATAATAATTTGTGATGTCTGATAATCAAGTGTTAAATTTCACTAAAATTAGATTTAAAACAATAATTTTTTATATTTATTTAAAAATTAATTTATAATTATTATTAATTTAAATTAATTTTTAAATTATTATTATTATTATTATTATTATTATTATTATTATTATTATTATTATTATTATTATTATTATTATTATTATTATTATTATTATTATTATTATTATTATTATTATTATTAAATTATTATTATTATTATTATTATTATTATTATTATTATTATTATTATTATTATATATTATTATTATTATTATTATTATTATTATTATTATTATTATTATTATTATTATTATTATTATTATTATTATTATTATTACAACATTCTGAGACACAGTGGTACCGTGAGAGAATAAAGGGAATGCATTTATTTATTCTCTTCTGATCAGATGAGTCAAGTATATGGCCCTACTGGAGCTGATTATCTTTTCCTGACAGTTGGAGGAGATTTCACGTGTATATCTCTGGCTACAGGCTGTCGTGTCTTAAGGATTGACAACCCATCCAGGCCTAGAGGTTGGTCATTGTCCACCCCCACCACCCACCATTCAATCCTTTCCTTCTCCCTCATCTCCATCCATCATCTCCTTTTCTCACCTCCCCAACCCCACTGGGAAAAGTTTACTTTACCTAATTTATCCTCTTGGCTCCTTGGTGGAACATAAGGCGCCAACAATGTTCTTCTAGCATCTCTGTCCCAGACCAGCCAGCTCAGCTCAGTCCATGTTTTTTCCAGCTACTTTCATTTCCTTTTCGACTGTCCTCCTCCAGGTGCCCAATGGTCTGTCTGTTTTTCTCTTTCCCAGTCAGGACAATCTTATTATTGCTGTGTAAGGTAGTCTAAATAATTACTAATAGAAACAATACTATAAGCAATAGATGATGTGAATAGTATCGCCGTCAGCAAGACTGTTGAGAAGGTAGATGTAAAACTTTGCAAGCCCATGAACATAGTGTCGAGAAAGCTGGCAACAACCCCTAGAGGGTGACAGCCACCCCCCCCCCCCTGTGTCTTGGATAGATCATCATAACATAGTAGTGTGACACCATTAGAAGCTGCTGCCCTTGATAAGATAATGGACTACTGACCCAAAATGAAGTTATTTTCTTTTTTTTATTTGTTTTTATTTTTCAAATCCTGAAGTTTTGAAATCCATAGGCAATCAAATTGTGATTGGGTAGACTACATATTTATGTGCATCTTTTAAGGCATTTTCTAGGACATAATAATTTGATATTTTATTTTTTTATATCCCCTTTTTTTATTGTATTGTCTGATATTCTTTGAAATATGATAGTTTGGATAAGACTGGGGTCTTTTTAAAAAAAAACAAAACTCTTTGAAAAAAAGTTTGAGT
>NC_088369.1:24752262-24759762 GCF_034508935.2 Berghia stephanieae | reverse complement strand
TTATATTGACAATGTTGAATCAGACCAACACTTGCTTTCGGTTATCAGACTTGCTAACATGTGCAACTTGCCCCTTCCCTATCCTACCCCCACACCCCACCCCCCTCCCCTCCATCCCTCCTCCACATTTTCTCCTCATTTCAAAAAAAAAAAAAAATTAAATTAAAAGAAAGAGAAAATTTTAAAAGTGGGGAAAAAACATGAAACGAAAATGGAAAATAAGAAAAATAAAGAAGAAAGAACAAAAATATATAATCAAATTGAACTTTATAATTCGTCAAATGGGTTGCTATGTTATCAGGAATGAGCTAAAATAGGAGAAATACAAACGCATACATGGCGTAGTGATTCATCGTGACTCAGACAAAGAGTTTATTGCTGGTTCATTATGTAGGCTTGTATGAAAGATTTACACAGACGATGCGTTGGAATTAAAATTTGTATATATATATATATTTCCAGTATGATTCAAGTATAAATAGCTATAAATAGCTCCTTTTATCAAAAAGTTGAACACTATTATTTCATGGTTTTTGTTTGTATAATTTATATCCTATAGGTACATATTTCTGGGTGGGGTTCCTGACCTCCCATAGTGGGCAGAGAGGTACATACTGTGTCTTCTATCACCTTATATCTGTTTTCCAACATGCTTTCTGTATTTGTCTTGGAATGAGATTACTTGGTTTTGTCCTGGCCCTGGTCGGAGTCCTGCCTGGGAGGGAAACAGTCAAATGCATAGTTATTGTTTTGGGAGATGATATTTTTTTCCTTGTAAATCATCTTTCTGTTATGTATTATTATATTGTTTATTTTGAATGTATAATGTAAGCATTTGAGTGTATTCCTCTTTGTTGGATTTTGTGCTTGTGTCCGGATGAGACTTATAGGTGATCTCAAACTAAGTACTTTGACGGTGTGCTCTTGGAATCTACATCTGATCCCTATTTGTTCCCAGTTCCCCTTTGTCTTACCTTTTCTTGGGTGCTTTAATTGTAATTCTAGAACTTTTTACTATCCCATTTTCTTCCTTTTTACTGGCGCTGATATGACCTTAATGTGTTGCAAGCGCCGTAAAACCCTTAAAAACAAAAACAAACAAAA
This sequence comes from Berghia stephanieae, assembly GCF_034508935.2. Taxonomy (NCBI): domain Eukaryota; kingdom Metazoa; phylum Mollusca; class Gastropoda; order Nudibranchia; family Aeolidiidae; genus Berghia; species Berghia stephanieae. Next base: position 24,758,658 of record NC_088369.1, on the reverse strand, counting down.
CATATAGGTACATATTTGCATGTCTGATAACCCAAATTGTTTTTGGCCCATTGTTGTTATGGTAATTAATACTCTCAAACCAACGCAATTTAACTACATTACAACAATATTAAAACAGTCCCATAGTTGCGTTCGGTTATCAGACCTGCTAATATGTGCATCTAACCCATTTCACATGATATCTTCCCTCCATCCCTCTTCCCAAATTTCTTCTCATTTCAAATTTAAAAATCAAAATAAAAAAGAATAAGAAAATCAGAACTTGGGGGGGGGGTGACATGAAAAGAAAATGGAAAAGGAAGGAAATATTAAAGAAGAAAGTACGGAAATAGATAATCTAAGTAATTAAACGTTATAGTGAATTAGCGAAATGGGTTGCTATATGATTAGGAAGGAGCTAGAAAAAACCCAAAGCAAACACACACACACACGCGCACACACACACACACACACAAACACACTAAACGTGCCCAAAGCGCTTTACAAAGGGACCATGGCCAACAGCAACATGTAACATGACGCCCGTAATGCGATATTACAATTTACCGACAGAGACAACGCTGTTAACGACCCGGTACTCATTTTACATCTGAGTACATTTTAGAGAATGTGAGTAAAGAGCCTCTTCCAAGGACTCAACCATATGCCGAGCGAGGAGTGGCTCGAACCCAGGACCTTCCAGTCCGAAAGCGAATAGAACAGAAGAAATACAAACACATTTTGTATAAATAACACAAACATACACAAATAATGCAGCACACAACGACGTATCCAAACAAACGCATACACTCACACAAGCACGTACTCATTCAAGATTGTATTGATAAGAATGATTATTTTCAAGAGTAGACACAACTCTCAAAGAGGAAATGACGTAACAGGAAACAACTGATTGAACGGATGTTGCCAAGGGAAATAATCAATTGCATTTGATTAGATTATGTGGCTTTTTGATCTTGTGATTTTGCATTCGGCTTCTAAGCTGTTGTTCTTACTGTATACCGTGGACCATTGAAGCATTTATACATATTATATATTATATTGTATTACATTATATTACAATATATTTATTATATATATATATATATATATATATATATATATATATATATATATATATATATATATATATATAAACATTTCAAGTATAATTATTATTGTTAACAATAATAATTATACTTGAAATGTTTATAAATAGTTCCTTATATAAAAAAAAAGTTGAGCACTATTATTTCATGTTTTTTACGTTTATAATTTATATATATCCACTAATCATGCTCAAAGGGCTTTACAAGAGGTCCCAAGCTTAAGAGCCCTTGTAAAATACTTTGAGTACATCAAATGGATATTGCACTATTATATAGATTGTTTTATTTTATTGTAGTTTATTTTGCATTATTGCTTAAGATTTTATTATCCCGTTTTAAAAAGCGCATTGAGCGTTATATAATTTTGAAAATGCACTATAGGAGTGTCATCTTATTATTATTATTATTATTATTATTATTATTATTATTATTATTATTATTATTATTATTATTATTATTATTATTATTATTATTATTATTATTATTATTGTTATTATTATTATTATTATTATTATTATTATTATTATTATTATTATTATTATTATTATTATTATTATTATTATTATTATTATTAATATTAGAACTATTCAATTCAGTTGATATTTTCATTCTTTCTCTTCAAAGAACGCTGCTGGGTTGAAAATCCTGAGGCTAGAGGACGGAAACAACCACAAAGATTCTATCTTCGTTTGGAAAGCTTTTAAGCAATGGTGAGTTTTGTTAGTTTTTGGAAATACTAGTAGTAGTAGTAGTAGTAGTAGTAGTAGTAGTAGTAGTAGTAGTAATAGTAGTAGCACCAGTAGTAGTAGTAGTAGTAGTAGTAGTAGTAGTAGTAGTAGTAGTAGTAGTAGTAGTAGTAGTAGTAGTAGTAGTAGTAGTAGATGTAGAAGTAGTAGTAGTAGTAGTAGTAATAGTAGTAGTAGTAGTAGTAGTAGTAGTAGTAGTAGTAGTAGTAGTAGTAGTAGTAGTAGTAGTAGTAGTAGTAGTAGTAGTAGTAGTAGTAGTAGTAGTAGTAGTAGTAGTAGTAATAGTGGTCATGAATGATCTAAATTGGCAGTTGCCTAAAAAAATAAATCTTTGAATTGAAATGTATTGATCGTGACTATTTTGACAGGGAGAGATACGAGGCCACGCCCATTGAGATGAGAATCAACCCCATAGACTGGGCCTTGCCCGATATGAAGCACAAGCTTGCTGAAATGAGGAGTCTGATATTGTCCCTGCCTTTTGGGCCTGGGCCCCCTTCAGATGAGGATCGGAAGGTGGAGAAAACAGACAGCTACACGGTTCTACAGGATATGGTCAGTCTCAATGTTTATTCCCTTTTCTTGTACTATATTGGTAACCTTTTACGATGAGACTACTTCTGAATATGCCACTACTACTACTACTACTACTATTATTATTATTATTATTAATAATAATAATAATAATAATAATAATAATAATAATAATAATAATAATAATAATAATAATAATAATAATAATAATAATGATAATAATAATAATAATAATAATAATAATAATAATAATAATAATAATAATAATAATAATAATAATAATAATAATAATAATAATAATAATAATAATAATAATAATAATAATACTGCTTTTCCACTTCGTGTTTATTTTTTTATTTTTTTATTTTATTTTATTTTGTTTGTTTTTGTTTTGTTTTGTGGGGTTTTTTTTGGTGTTTTTAAAACAGATATAGTTATGCTTCGAGGGTATAAACCACCCAACTGTTGTCAATGAACAAAAACTCACATCCTTATTATTTACTGCTTGCTTGATGAAAATATGTTTGTCCCAGTCCTGGCTGGAGTCCTTGTTTGGGTGGGAAACAGCCAAATGTATAGTTATACTTTTGGGAGATGATATTTTTTTCCTTGTAAATCATGTATCTGTTATTTATTGTTAGTTATGTATTCTGTTACTATTTGAATGTGTTCATTTTGAAAAAATTGAAAAATGCTTTTCTTCTGGGGATATACGGGACACGTGGCGGGGGCTTAAAACTGCTGTGAACTATAATCCAAAGCCCACGATTATATCAGAAGATATCGAAATTGAAACTTTAAATAAATTTTATTCACGTTTCGACACAGCAAACAAATTTGATATTGAAAATGAAAAACATAAATTAGACAGGGCTTTGGAAGATGAAATGGCTGTTGAGGTCAGTGAAGAGGAAACGAGATTCGTATTTTCGAAACTAAACGAGAGGAAGGCTGCTGGGCCGGATGGATTGAAAGGAAAACTATTAAAAGAATGTGCCCACCAGCTTTCCCCCATTTATACACATATTTTTAACTGGTCCCTCCAATGCGTTTCAATCCCTGAAATTTGGAAAACTTCGAAAATTATTCCTGTTCCAAAAAAAGAAAAACTTGAAACTATGAACGATCTCAGACCTGTTGCACTGACTTCAATAGTCATGAAATCTTTAGAAAAACTTGTTCTTGTTAAAATTAGGAATCAGTTTATGCCATTGAGTGATAGTCATCAATTTGCTTACAAACCAGGACGTGGCGTAGAGGATGCCATTTTGCTGTTTACAAACAACATCTACAGGCATCTAGATCACGCTAGGAGCTATTGCAGATTGCTTTTTGCAGATTTTTCTTCAGCGTTCAATACAATGCAACCTCAGTTGGTTGTTCAAAAATTGACTAGTCTGAATTTAAACAAGTATATAATTGCTTGGGTGCTCGAATTTCTTACGGAGAGAGCACAATATGTTCAATTAGGGCAAAACAAATCTTCCTGTATAACTACAAATACTGGCGCTCCTCAAGGTTGTGTATTGTCCCCTGTATTATTCACAATATACACGAATGACTGTAGAAGTCAAAACCTGAGTGTACCTTTAATAAAGTTTGCAGATGACACCGCTCTTCAAGGCCTCATAACAAATGGCAACGAAGTGGCTTATAGGCCTCACTACAAATACCTTGGTGTAACGATTGATGACAGGCTCAAGTGGGATGAACACTTGAAAATAATTAGGCATAAGATGTGCAGACGTACATATTTTTTATCGAAACTCTCTCAGTTTAGAATAGATAAAACCCTCTGCACATTATTTTATAGAGCAGTAATCGAAAGTGTTTTGTCATTTTGTATAACAGCTTGGGGAGGCAATTGCTTAGCAGTGGAAAGGAACAAAATAAATTCAAATATTAAAAAATCCATTAAACGCTATATAAATGATGTTGACGATGTAGATCTTTTATACGAGAAATTTTGTACAAATAAAATAACTAAAATATTAAATGACCAGTATCATCCTCTAAGACCATCAATTATTATGTCAGAAAGAAGTGGTCGCCCTTTCTCTATTTCAACGAAAACAGAGAGACACCGAAAATCTTTTCTGCCGTCCAGTATTAGGCTTTATAACAACAAGCAATAATCATTTTATATAATTATTTCTCATTTTTACTTTTAAAAATATAAATATTAATTTATTAATTTATTTGTTTTGCAATCTTTTCAATTTTCAATTTATAGTGACAGTTTTAACTATTTTACAGTGTTGAAATTATTCATATTATAAAGCGCAGCTCTGGTTATAGAGCTGCTCCTTTTTTATATATATACATCCTATTTCCATTGTATTTTTATCTTATGTGTAAATTATAACACGTCTGTACAAAAAATTTCCTTTTTGGGATGCAATAAAGTATTATTATTATTATTATTTTAGTGGGATCTGTGCTGGTGTCTGGATGAGACTTTAAGGTGATCTCAAACTACATGTACATTGTGATGGTATGCTCTTGGAATTTACATCTGTTTTCTATCTGAACCAATTCCCCTTTGTCTTCCTTTTTCTTGGGTGCTTTGATTTTAAATCTAGAATATTTTGACTAATCCATTTTCTTCTTTTTATTGTAGCTGATATGACAAAAAAAAAGAAAAAAAAAGAATAAAGGTAGACCAAGAAAAACATATTTGAATAGTTTCAACAGCTGGGTGACAAAGAAAGAGAAGAGTAATACTAGTTTTCAGAGGTTATCTGATCAGAGAGATGAGTGGCGTACCATGATCACCGATGTCTGGCTCAGACTTGGTACTTAAAGAAGAAGAAGAAGAATAAGATATGACCAAAATGTGTCGCAAGCGCCGTAAAACCCTTAAAAACGAACGAATAGACAAGCAATGCTAAGGGACCGAGATCAATCCCCTGTGAAGTCAAGTTGTTTTGTTTTTTTCGACTGCCACCCCCCGCCCCTTGTCTACCCAGAAGTGATTGGCTCACTGAATCTGTTAGATCTGTCGAAAAGCATCTTGCGATAGACTAACGTTCTATCCAAACTGTGGCAAGCAATTGCTATTGTCCGTTTCACACTATCCAGACCGGGACAACACACCGGCTCCATGGTTCTAATAGGTCTGATGGACAACTGTAACTTTTAAGCCAAGTGATATGATTTTTAAAATCTTTTTAAAAAAATTTAACACATCTTTTTGTGATTTTTTTTCCACAGGTCACTGCTGAGGGGCTGTTGTTTGATCTATGACCACGGCGACTTTGTGTGTGCTTTGATTTACACAAGGCGATTCCAACAATGTACCCTTTCCCAGTACACCAGCCATTTTTTATTCATTATTTTTCGAGATTGTTTTTTTTTTATTTATTTATTTTTTAAAATCATTTCATGCACAATTCTATTCAATTTTTACATGAATTTCTCTTTTAATTAAATTTTACTCGACGGAGCTGCACTGCGGCTGATGTTTGTGTGTTTCATTGATAAAAAAATGAGCTTTTATATAGCGCAATATCCACTAAACGTGCTCAAAGCGCTCAACAAAGTTTCCCTGACCAACAGCTACATATATCATGTAGAACGAGACATGACCCTGTTAGGCGATTTTACACATTTTTTTTCCGCCTGAGACAACACTATTAACAGCCAGGTACTCATTTTATACCTGAGGACGGTGAGAGAATGTGAGTAAAGAGCATTTTCAAGGACTCAACTATGAGCCGAGCGAGGCTCGAATCCAGGACTTTTTGATCCGAAAGCGAGTGTCATACCACAAACCACATAGCCGCACGATAAGGTCAACCTTTCTTGAAGTCAGCCAATCTTTCTTGCTCCATGGTAATACGCTTCAACAGTCGTTACTTCCCTCGTACTGACGCATGGTAACTTAGTAACTGGCTCTCGATCATGTTTTGACTTTTACACACTCTGATCACAAGACATATGAAAAGTTCTAGCCAGCATGAAGAATAAAAAGTAAAGATTTTCTTGTTTAGAACCACGATAGCGCCGTTGCTGGGCGACGTGACATC
>NC_088369.1:24707262-24744762 GCF_034508935.2 Berghia stephanieae | reverse complement strand
CTTTAATTTCCGGTTTGCTCTATTTGATTTGACTTGGGGAAAATGGCACGGATATGCGTCTCTTATTAAACGGCCAGTTTCAACGGAGTTGTTTTTTTTGTTTTGTTTTGTTTTGTTTTGTTTTGTTTTTTTTTTTTTTGTTTAAAAATAAAATTAAGTTGATACGACCGTAATGTACAAACTACTCATAGGGCGTAAAAAGAAATTGAAAACCGAATTATTTAGAAGAGCGTTTTTCGACAATTAATATGCTTTATGTTTTAATTTAGGGTAGTAAGTAATGTGTATGGAAAGAGTTTGCGTATGTGGGTGCGGAGAAGTTTCCGTATGTGGGTGTACGGGTGTCTGTGTGTGAGCGTGCTAGTGTGAATGCTAGTTTATATTATAGTCTGAGTGATTGTAAAGCGCCATAGAGCACTTGTCAGTGGATTAATGGACGCTATATAAGTATAGATATTATATTATAATCAGTGGCGTGACATGCTTCCAGTATAAGGTGGTGCCAGAATCAGAAGAAAACTACTTAAATCATGCTATATTTGTAAATACAAAAGAAAGAAAAAAAAATTATAGAAAAGACTTACATAAATAATTAAGAGGCGGTATTTACCATTTCTCGGTTATATTATTTTTAATGCTATAGTCCATTTTGAAAAAGATGGATGTGGTGCCAGGCACCAAATCAACCAATATAGCCACGCCCCTGAATAATGATTAATGACCAAGATAGTCACACATACCTAATTAATAATTTTCCTATCGTTATGTCTCTTTTGCCACTCCTTTACCACCCGCTACAATTATGGTATTTTGGTCGGAATGAAGTGAACAAAGAAGATTGAGTTTAAAGTAAAATCCTCCAGAAGCCATTGGGCCCATGGAGCCGGAGTTTATACGGTTTCTATAGTGTAAAACGGACAGTAGCAATTGCTTTCTATCCTTTGGATACGACACCGTCTATTGCAAAGTCCTTTCCGCCAAATCTAACAGACTCAGCTACCCATTCCCTGATGGGTGGACAGGAGAGGGCGGGGGAGGGGGGGGGGAGGATTCAGGTAAAACACCTCGACTGCACTTGGGATCGATTTTGGTCCCTTTGCGTGTGAAACGCGTGCTCTACCAACTGAGCTATCGGTGCAAGTTTTATGAAATATAAGAATTAAATAACAACAGTCAAAGTGATTGGAAGCATCAAATTAGTTAACGAGGTCAGAAGATATTGTCGTTTCGGGTTTCCTCTTTGTCAAAAAAACGCGATGGATTTATGGACGTTTCGGGTCTCCCCTTTGTCAACAAAAACGCGATGAATCTATCGTCTTTAGTAAATAAAGGGAAACGCCCATGGCATAAAATACGAGTATGTCTATAATGAATGACACATACGCACACACATGCTCATACCTAATTTATTCATCCGCCTGTTCCGCCGAAAGCTAAACCAGAGCTGATGGAATATGGCCATGACAAACAGGAGCACGAGTACTAGAGGAATGACTAAGGTGATGGCTGTGTCGAAGTAGGTCAAGGCGTTGTTGAAGCGGTCGTATTCTGGGGAATGAAAAATTGATTGAGTCAATCAATGCATTTAGTTGTGTTCAACCGTAGCCATCGTTAACTTATAGCCTGACACTAGGACCGTAGCTATCATCAACTTATAGCCTGGACACTGAACAACAAATGACGTCAAAAGACTTCATTTCAAGAATTTCATTTCAAAATTAATTGAAAAAGTCGTTGCTGCTCGCTTAATTAACCATACCGAGATGAATGCCTTAAATTTTAAATTTCAATCTGCCTTCAAAGACTCTCATGGCACAGAAACGGCATTACTTAAAGTTTTTAATGATATTGTAAATTATTTAGATAATAAAAGTGCTGCGATGCTCGTTTTACTAGATTTAAGTGCCGCATTCGACACCATCGATCAAAATTTACTTCTGACTAGACAACGTGATCAATTTTATATCAGTGGCACAGCTTTGGACTGGTTAAAGGAATATTTGTGTGAAAGAACTCAGTCGGTAATTATAGAAAACAATGTATCAACTCCGTCCATATTAACGTGCGGAGTGCCTCGGGGATCTATTCTCACCCTCCTCCTTTTTACAATGTATACTGCTCCCCTCTCTGAGATGTTGTCCACCTTTCCCAATGATTTTCATTTTTATGCTTATAACACTCAGCTGTATACAAAACTCAATAATGATCCAGAACTTTCATCAGTATCTGTTATGGAAAATTGTATTGCCAACATAAACGAAACTAAATAAAAACTTAAATTTAATGATTACAAGACAGAAATTATAATTTTTGGTAGTAGGTATCAACTCTCAAAAATAATTACAAATGGATAAAAGCTCTATTAAACCTAGTTCTTGTGTGAGAAATCTTGGGGTTTATTTAGATTAAGAGTTATCCATGGAAGAGCGTGTTTTAAAAATCTGTCAATGTTGTAATTATCACATTATTGATGATGACATTTCATTACAAAGACGCTTGTTAATTTTATTTTATTACTAGCAGATTAGATTATTGTAATGCCCTTCTCATTGGCTGTCAAAGCAGATTAATTCATCAACTACACAAGAACTCAAAATAAAGCGGCTAGACTTATAAAATTAATGAAAAAAAGAGATCATATAACACCACTTCTCCAGGAATTTCACTGACTTCCTATGAAGTTTAGAATGGAATTTAAGTTATTGTACTATGTTTTTAGCTGTCTGGATGGATTGCCATCTGAATATTTGTAGGAACTAATTATTTAAAAATATGAATTCACTCTAAATTTAAGATCATCTCGGTCCCAACTTTTTAAGGTTACCACCTCAAAATCCACTTTTGGTAAAACAAAACAAAAGCCTTTTCATCCATTGTACCACGCCTATGGAACGCACTCAGCCCTCGGACAAAGTCCTGTGAAATTGTATCATCTTCCAGGAAATGTCTGAAGACTGAGTTGTTCCATAAGGCTTATTTTTAAAAATGAAATAGATGTTGGTTTGATTTTGTTTCTGTATCTATGCCTTTTATGTAGTGTCGTGATTTATTTTGATTTTTTTTTTTTGGGGGGGGGTAGTTTTTAAAAATTGTTGTTGTTGTTTTTGTTTTACTATTATGTAAAGCGCCACAGAGCACGATTAACGTGGATGTTTTGGAGCTATATAAATTCATTATTTATCATTATTTTATTATTTATTAACAGGGAGCACGGTACACAATTTCCCTACGCTACTTATGAATTATGAAAATGTATACCTAATACCTTGGTATAGAATTTTGATGATGTTCATGATAATGAAAAAGATGTCACAATTTTAAAAATTGTAAATCTAAATACTCCCCTCCCCTTTTTTCCTTAGTTTATTCAGTACTCATAATATGTCGATACTATTGTATTGGGAGAACCACTAACTATTTGCTTTGAATAAAGAGGGTGCCAGTTGAAAGAATATACAAAGTCCAATCTTAAATTTCAATGTGGCTTTGCATGTTTTCCTTCTTGGTGTTCAAATAGTTAATAGATTGAGAAATTGTATTAGCTCTCCAGAATAACGAATAGATATTAACCTAATTGTAAGCTGATTTGGCAAAACCCGTCGGATGTCGCACGAGTTAGTTTTGAGATACGAGCGAAAAGGAGTATAAAAATAACCCAGGATTCATATGTTTGATTTTCAGCTCAACTGTTCAGCATTGTGTCTTCCACACCGACATAATAATACCATTTTGTGGAAACGGATCACACAGAATCTTACAATGATGCCAAAAACAGTGAAATAAGTCGTGAGGTCACACCTTCCTCCTCTTCCGGTTCGAAAATCATTGGAAGTGTGTATATAATCAATCCGTCGGAGACCTAATAATGAATAAGTTTAATATTTAAACTCTCTCGAGTTCACCCTCATTGAAAATCGAACAAATCTGTTCGATTTTCCATGCATATGAACTCGAGAGAGTTAAGAAGGCATAAGAAGGCATAACTATTTTAGCAGCTGGATGCATAGGTATATTCTTTGGATTAATGAACGTTAAAGAGAAATGATGAATGATCTTTAAGACTATCAACATTGAGACGAGAAAATAAGATGCCCTCACTCTGAAACCAGAAGATCAATTAAACAAGGTATGGATCCAGTCCACTGGAAGAGTTTGTTTCTTACATCACACTTTTGTGTGGCTATGTGGTTTTGTGGTACGACACTCGCTTTTGGATCGGAAGGTCCTGAGTTCGAGCCTTGCTCGTCGCATATTTGAGTCCTTGGAAAAGGCTCTTTACTCACATTATCTCACCGTGTAAAATTAGTACCTGGCCGTTAACAGCGTTGTCTCTGTCGTAAAAAAAAAATTTGTAATATCGCCTAACAGGCGCCATGTCTCATTCTACATGTTACGTGTTACTGTTGGTCAGGGACCCCTTATAAAGCGCTTTGAGCACGTTTAGTGGATATTGCACTATATAAAAGCTCAATTTATTCATTAATATATATATATATATATATATATTATATAATATATATATATATATATATATATATATATATATATATATATATATATATATTACCTGGAATGAGAGCACATCTCGTAACGTTTCCCGCCTCCACACTGTGAACTGTCCAAAGAGGAAATTGGTAACAGAATATGGCCACGATCCCCAAGAAGACCAGCATGACCCTGGCGTTACCCATAGTGCACAGGCTCTCCACTTTGTGAGGATGGCAAATCCGGATGTAGTTTTCAGCCGTCACCAAGACAACCAACCAAACGGAAGTGAAGGCGCAGACGTAGGTTGCGAATATGATGATTTGGCAGACACCGTGGCGGTGAAACCAGGGAACTTCTATTCTGTCAGGTAAGAAAAAAGCAACATATTTGTAAAATGTAGACATAAATAGACCTCAACAGTCGTGACGTCACTTCCCTCGTAATGACTTAGAAACTGGTTCTAAACTATCGGAGCAATGGCGGACGCCCTTATGAAATACTTCTCCGAGCATAAAAGTGAACCCAGAAGGGAAAAACATAATAAATGTGATCATATTTTGACTTTTATACATTCTGATCACATGACATGTGAAAAAGTTCTAGCTAGCATGAAGAATATAAGGTGCCGATTTTCTTTGTTTAGAACCAAGCTACTGGGCGGACGTGACATCAGACTATTGAATCCTATTGGGTGGTCACCAAAAAAATGAGACACTTTTGTTGCTTGACAATAACACGATTTCTCCATAGAAGTTAATGATTTGTTAATAAGTAATAGAGCAATATATTATTATATCGGTGTATACAAAGATTCATAATAATCAATTGAAAAAACATAGGCAGGTTAATTTATTTTTTAATCGACAGCAAAAATGAAATATCGAGAAAATGCCATTTTGTGTATAATCCCATTTAAAAAGCTTGCAGAACTGTCGGGGTTTAACTCTCTTCTTGCCAGCCATTTTAGAATTTTCCCCAAAACGTCACACCCACCCAACGCAAAAATAGACTTTTCTTATTCAAACAAAAAAGTAACAAGTACATTCTATAAATAATGTTGTTCATAAAAAAAAGAGCTCCACAACACAATGTTTAGTATTTATAGCTGTGATCAAAGCATTGCTTTACATTTTGGGATGTACAAGAGAAATCAGAGTGAGAAAATTGTCGGTTGCATCGCAACGACTGTGACGATTTTCCTATGGTTGGTAAGGTGAGGGTCATGCCCATAAAACAAATTCGTGTTACAACAGGCTGGAGCAGCCTCACATGCCAGTATTCACACAAAGCAGTTTTAAACAACAAACAACATCGATTTTATTATCTCTCAAGAAAACAAGTTCCACCCCCAGTCACTTGTCATGAATACAATGAATTATTGTATTTGGAATTCGATGACAGATAGGAATATACTACAGGCAACAGAAAACGCCTTTCACTAAGTTGACATTTAAAGGAAAAAATTCAAAAAAATGTTGGGAGCAATTCACTGATAGTCATAATTTGATAATAATAATAATGATGATGATGATGATGATGATGATGATGATGACGATGATGATGATGATGATGATGATGATGATGATGATGATGATGATGATGATGATGATGATGATGATGATGATCATGATGATCATGATGATCATGATAACAACATCATATGGTAGTTGTTTGCTTTAAGCGTTAAATGTGCAAAAACGATTGCGGTTGCGTAGCTACTAGCGCTAGTTATTGTGTTCATTTATTGTGAAATTCGTGATTTCCGACAAGAAGATGTTAAAGTTAATTTGCTTACGTCTCCACTCGAACAGCGGAGGATTGACACAAACGTGGATAAAAAGAAAAAGATCCTCCCACACTAACAGCAGAGAGTTGACACATACGTGGATTAAAAGATAAAGATCCTCCCACACTAACAGCAGAGAGTTGACACATACGTGGATAAAAAGAGAAAGATCCTCCCACTCGAACAGCAGAGGGTTGACACATACGTGGATAAAAAGATAAAGATCCTCCCACACTAACAGCAGAGAGTTGACACAAACGTGGATGAAAAGAAAAAGATCATCCCACACTAACAGCAGAGAGTTGACACATACGTGGATAAAAAGATAAAGATCCTCCCACACTAACAGCAGAGAGTTGACACATACGTGGATAAAAAGAGAAAGATCCTCCCACACCAACAGCAGAGGGTTGACAAATACGTGGATAAAAAGAGAAAGATCCTCTCACACGAACAGCAGAGGGTTGACACATATGTGGATAAAAAGAGAAAGATCCTCCCACTCGAACAGCAGAGGGTTGACACATACGTGGATAAAAAGATAAAGATCCTCCCACACTAACAGCAGAGAGTTGACACATATGTGGATAAAAAGAGAAAGATCCTCCCACTCGAACAGCAGAGGGTTGACAAATACGTGGATCAAAAGAGAAAGATCCTCCCACACCAACAGCAGAGGGTTGACAAATACGTGGATAAAAAGAGAAAGATCCTCTCACACTAACAGCAGAGGGTTGACACATATGTGGATAAAAAGAGAAAGATCCTCCCACACTAACAGCAGAGGGTTGACAAATACGTGGATAAAAAGAGAAAGATCCTCCCACACCAACAGCAGAGGGTTGACAAATACGTGGATAAAAAGAGAAAGATCCTCTCACACTAACAGCAGAAGGTTGACACATATGTGGATAAAAAGAGAAAGATCCTCCCACACCAACAGCAGAGGGTTGACAAATACGTGGATAAAAAGAGAAAGATCCTCCCACACCAACAACAGAGGGTTGACAAATACGTGGATAAAAAGAGAAAGATCCTCTCACACTAACAGCAGAGGGTTGACACATATGTGGATAAAAAGAGAAAGATCCTCCCACACTAACAGCAGAGGGTTGACACATACGTGGATAAAAAGAGAAAGATCCTCCCACTCGAACAGCAGAGGGTTGACAAATACGTGGATAAAAAGAGAAAGATCCTCCCACACCAACAGCAGAGGGTTGACACATACGTGGATAAAAAGAGAAAGATCCTCCCACACCAACAGCAGAGGGTTGACACACACGTGGATAAAAAGAGAAAGATCCTCCCACACCAACAGCAGAGGGTTGACACATACGTGGATAAAAAGAGAAAGATCCTCCCACACGAACAGCAGAGGGTTGACACATACGTGGATAAAAAGAGAAAGATCCTCCCACACGAACAGCAGAGGGTTGACACATACGTGGATAAAAAGAGAAAGATCCTCTCACACGAACAGCAGAGGGTTGACACATACGTGGATCAAAAGAAAAAGATCCTCTCACACCAACAGCAGAGGGTTGACAAATACGTGGATAAAAAGAGAAAGATCCTCCCACACTAACAGCAGAGGTTTGACACATATGTGGATAAAAAGAGAAAGATCCTCTCACACCAACAGCAGAGGGTTGACACATATGTGGATAAAAAGAGAAAGATCCTCCCACACCAACAGCAGAGGGTTGACACATATGTGGATAAAAAGAGAAAGATCCTCCCACACGAACAGCAAACGGGCTGATATACTATACATGCATAAGAAGAGAGAGATCCTTGTGTAAATTGATACTATAGTGAGAAATAATTAAACATGTGACTTGGTGAGATGGTGGCAATGCGAAACGAATTAAATTGAACACCCCAAGACAAAAATTTGCTTATAGTTCTTAAATCATATTTTTATGATTTTTCAGACAAAAACAAAATCAAAAACCCAGATCAAAAACAAAATGTACAAAACAATCAAAATAAAAAAAAAAACGACAAAGGAAAACAAAATATAAAATAAAATAAATTAAATAAAATAAAATTTGAGCTTTTATATAACACGATGTCCACCAAATGTGTTCAAATCGCTTTACATAGGGCCCAAATCAACAGCAACAATAAACATGTAGAACGAGATATGATGTCTGTAAGGCGATTAGATTTTTTGTTTGTTCGATAGAGACAAGGCCATTTTCGGTCAAGTACTCATGTTACATACACACAGACGTGTGTATGTATGTATGTGTGTGTGTGTGTGTGTGTGTGTGTGTGTGTGTGTGATTAAAGAGCCTTTTTCCAAGGTCCAACATTGCGCAACCAGAAGGTGATTCGAACCTGGGCGAGTGTCATTCATGCCACTAGACCTAATTTTTTTTTTTTTACAAAATTTAGGCGCTTCCGCCATAAGATATCGCGGCCCTCGCCTAAGAATTCCACGAAGAAATATAAATAATTCATCCAACAAGATGTCTGATGTCAACAGGATTCACCCATGTTGTCCAAGTGAGCAAATTGGGGGTTGATAACTTGCCGAAGGAAAACAAAAACGAAAGTGCCTGAAGTGGGGCTCACGGGACCTTCCGGGTCACAGTGCAAATTCCTTTACCACTCGGCCACTTCGCCACCTTGCCTCAAAGCCGCACTAATAAACAACAATTTATTATTAGGTCGTTCCTTCAGAGCCATTCGGCCCATGAAACCGGACTACATCCACTTCATAGCTTGAAATAGGCAAGACCGATAGTTTGAACAGCTTGCTACCCTTTGGATTGGACGCTAATCTATTAAAAAGTATTTTCCGCCATATCTAACAGACCCAGCTACCTCATCACTTTTGGGTGGACAGGGAAAAGGGGGAGTTAGAAAGAAACTCATAATACATTGGACTTATCATCTTTATAAAAACTCGACCTTTTATATGGACCAATATCCACTAAACGTGCTCAAAGCGCCTTTACAAAGGGTTCCTGACAAATAGCAACACGTTACATGTAGAACAAGACATGACTCCTCTAAGACATATTACACAATTTTTTTTCGCTGCTAACGGCCAGGTATCATTTTATACCCGAATACGGTGAGAGAATGTGAGTAAAGAGCCGTTACCAAGAACTCAACTATGCGCCGAGCAATGCTCGAACCCAGGACTTTCCGATCCGAAAGCGAGTGTCAAACCGCAAGACCCCATAGCCGCATTGGTATTTATTGTGCTGTTGTGAATTAGATTCCGATACGTGAACTAAAGCTTGCATGATCATGAATGTTGTATGTTAATGGAAACGTGTAGCCGAACTAACCACGACAGTCGTTTTCATTCGAAAAACCAAAAGAAATGACGACTGGACAAGTAAAGAGATATTTATTTTTGTCTCATTTCATTCTAATTGATTTTCGTCTATTTGCATCGCGCCTCTTCAAAAAAATCGACATTTGTCCTCAAAAAAGAGATTATCAGGGACTGAATTACAAAGACAAGTAACTTTAGGAGTGGTAATAGAGGTTTAAATCCAGACGATACGTACCTATCTCAATCTATGACAAGCCTTGTGAAGTCGATAAAGTCTCTCTCGCCCATTTTTAATTTATCAACGGTCAAAGTCGGTCAGGTAGTACCGTATGTAGGTGGGCGCAAATGATTCTTGCAACAGGACGGTGCTTAATATCAAATAGCCGATCATGATATCAAGCAGATAAACAATCATTTTATTCAACGAGTGACAGAATTACCCTTAATTTTTTTTAAAATGTTTGCAAGATACCTGTATATCAATCTCTACAAAGTTATATAAAAATTCAGGTTTTGTATTACTTAGATTCTTTTTTTTTCTGTTTTTCTTTGGGGTTGTTTATTTTGTTTTGTTTTTTTTTTGTTTTGTTTTTTTTTGTTTTTTTTTGTTTTTGTTTTTTTTTTTGATTGCCATAACATCTTATTTTCTGTTTTGTTTTCGTTTTTGTTTTGTTTGTTTGATATTTTTTCTCTCTTTGTTTTGTTTGTAACTTTTATTTTGTTTCTGGATTTAGGAAAGTAAGTTTTGTTGCTTCAACTTCTATGGTTTAAAATGTCTAATAATTCAGATTAATTTGGCTTTAAACTCACTTGTCTTGTTTTGTCAATGATATTATGCTTTGATTGACAACTGAGAGTTTTTTTCTATTTGAAGAGTATAGAACAACTTTAGAGTGAAGCCACTTTGCACGGGACGTTAGAAAGATAATGGAGTCCCTAACAACAATAACAATAAAAAATAAAACCAGCTGATTTTGAAACACACATAAACATGCAATGGATTAACTATGGTCATAATAGAGGTGCTGTTTCCAAAAGAATAAAAGCTCAAGTTTAATTGTTATGTCTTATGACCAGGAAGAAAAGTCAATAACGCTTTTAATCGCACACAGAGAGACAATTCGAGCAGACCCCTCCCTTTTTGTGATCATCGTTAGGATCATGGGGACCGAGAAGGAGAAAGTAGGATATATATATATATATATATATATATATATATATATATATATATATATATATATATAAATATATATAAATATATATATATATATATATATATATATATATATATATATATATATATATATATATATATAGAGAGAGAGAGAGAGAGAGAGAGAGAGAGAGAGATAGAATCGTGTTTGATACAAATATGGTACGAAAAGTGCTCGACATGTAGTAATGGAGCGAATTATTATTTTAAATATTTACCACAATGTTTGAGACAGCCTACATTAATGTTTCAGGCTTAATTCGCCATCGTCAGGACTGAGTTGTTTTGTTGACTGTTGTTGTTTGTTGTAGTTCCGGTTTGTAGTTAATTAACAAGAACTTCCGGCGATGTGGACACGTACCGTACATCTCACTTTTCGTGTTGAGTGTGGCTTCATGAGGGTGTTTGACTATAGTATAATTCTCTTCCAGGCAGATAGATAGATAGATAGATATAGAAAGATAGATGGAGAGAGAGAAAAGAGAGAGAGAGAGAGAGACAGATAGATAGATAGATAGATAGATAGATAGATAGATAGAGAGAGAGAGAGAGAGGGAGAGGGTGAGTTTGATAGACGGATATATAAATGGGAAGGAGAAAGTAGGATATACAGAAAAATTGAGTCAGAGGAAGATGAGAGAGAGAGAGAGAGAGAGAGAGAGAGAGAGAGAGAGAGAGAGGGGGGGATAGACAGATATATAAATATTGAGACAGAGGAGGAACACACACACACATACACACACACATACAGAGAGAAAGAGAGAGAGAGAGTAGTAGTAGTAGTAGTAGTAGTAGTAGTAGTAGTAGTAGTAGTAGTAGTAGTAGTAGTAGTAGTAGTAGTAGTAGTAGTAGTAGTAGTAGTACAGACAGATATATTGAGACAGAAGAAGATGAGAGAGAGAGAGGGGGGGGGGGAGAGAGTGGGATAGACTCTTTATTCACATTCTCTCACCGTACTTGG
The DNA here is from genome assembly GCF_034508935.2 of Berghia stephanieae. Classification (NCBI taxonomy): domain Eukaryota; kingdom Metazoa; phylum Mollusca; class Gastropoda; order Nudibranchia; family Aeolidiidae; genus Berghia; species Berghia stephanieae. The sequence goes on along the minus strand of NC_088369.1, from coordinate 24,733,016 downwards.
TTATAAAATGCGTACCTGACTGTTAACAGCGTTTCCTATGTCCAAAAAAATTGTAATATAGCCTTACAGGCGTCATGTCTCGTTCTAGATCTACATGTTAAGTCAGAAAAGTTAGTTGAGCAGGCACTTATGTTGATAATAACAAGAACTGAAGTGAGTAGAAAAGTGCCAAAAAGCTTCGCGGCGGCAATGGGGGCTCCAACCCGCGACCGTACTGGTACGACAACTCCGCCTGGCCGTGGAGATCGTGACTCTACCGTATGAGAAATCCACGACCCCCCAAAAAAGTCGCTTCAAACCTTAGTCTTATTAGAGCCTTCTCTCCCCGACTTCTTGAGGTAATGGTTCAACACACATAAACGCCGCGAAATTAGTTGACAAGCATTTTAAGTTAAAATATACTCTGGCTTCATTTGCCTCATGACTCAGAATGACTACTTACTTAACAATAAATAGTAAATGGAAATGCCATTAGGAAAGTGCAACCGAATTTGTCAAGACGGTCGTTTACTTATGAAAAAAAGGTGTGAAGGCTAAAAAACTGAGCAGATATTTTAAAGTTTATTCGAATTGATTTTCATCGTTGTGAACCAGCGTTTAAGGTATCAGGGATTGAAATACAAAGACGTCAAGAGTGGCAATATGATTTTGATACCAGACGATGCTTATCTATGTCAGGTCATGTCAAGTGGGTAAGCATGCTCTTGTTCATAATTAAATTTCCTCCCTTTCACAACAGCACCATAAGATCCCGTCGCCTCGGCATTCCTTGGCGGAATATAGATCATCCATCCAACAGGATGTCTAATATCAACAAGAATCACCCATGTTGCCCAAAGAAAAAAAAAGCGAAAGTGCCTGAAGCGGGGCTCGAACCCGGGAACTTCCGGATAACAGTGTAATGCATGCTTAACCACTCGGTCACCTCGCCCCACTCTTGCTCATAATATTTATGTATAATACTAGAGGAGAACTTGTTTCCAAGGACTCAACTATGCGTTGCTCAGAATGGGACTTGAACTCTGGACCTTCCTGTCTGAAGGCGAGCATCATACCAGAAGACTATATTATAGACGCAAATCTATACTTACGTCTATATATTATTATACTCACCTGTCCAACCAGACGACAAAAAGGGCAGATAAGAACACCGTGTCTGTGAGACACTTAGTAGTCAAGTACATGCAGCAAGATTTCGTCCGTAACGTACGTTGTACCAATATTCTCACAGCCATCACGTTGAACACAACCCCGAATAGACACAGGAGAGGAATCACAACGTTTTGGACATCGATGATCGTCTCGTAGGACGCTCTGAGGTCGTCGTTGGCAGCCGCAACGACGGCCGTGTCATGCATCACGTGATCACCGCCATTGGAGGCCGATGGCGTCATCAAGATGGTGTGCACGGAAGAATTGGGTCGCACAAGAGAGATGTTTATGAATACTGACATGTTCTTTGGGTAATCCTTGATACTGTCTTTATTGGTGATTAATCCATTCCTCTGTTAATCCCACAAGATCAAACTTATGTAAAGCCTTAAAAGACAACCAAAAAAAAAAAAAAAAATGCACATCAGTGAAAATACGCATTCACAATAAATGCACGTGAATAAACTAAATTACTTCTTGAAATATGTGATTAATCTAGACCAAATTGATTCAAATTAAAGGCGAATTTAGAATCAAAATGGTGAGAAAAAAACTAACTTTGAGTCTTTCTCATTGTGAGAAATTGTGTTTATTCTCCGCCATAACGAATATAAGTGAACCAAAAGTTCCATTTTTGTGGTTCTATAGTCAATATCTAGCGCCTTGTACATCCCGCCATAACGAATAGAATTGAACCAAAAGTTTCATGTTTGTGGTTCTATATTCAATATAGCGTCTTGTACATCCCGCGATAACGAATAGAATTGAACCAAACGTTCTTTTTTGTGGTTCTATGGTCAAAATCTAGCGCCTTGTACATCCCTCCATAACGAGTAGAAATGAACCAAAAGTTTATTTTTTGTGGTTCTATGGTCAAAATCTAGCGCCTTGTACATCCAGAAAAAAACACCGCTTTAAGACGATAGCCACAAATGGTAGTTATTTTGATTAAAAAGGTCAATTACAATATTAAATCTCATTTCTATACCGCATAATAATGATAAAATCGTGCTCTATGCGCTTTATATTGGCAATAATATCATGACAAAAATCAAATATTTTTTTAACAAGAGTCTAATACCACACATACTATCAATTGACATATACAAATAAAATCGAGATAGATAGTATAATATAAGAAAAGTCATTATGTATGATATTTCTCATAAAATAAATGTTTCAATTTAGATTTTTAAAATGACGCTTTTTTTAAACCTCAGGAATGGTAGACACCCAATGTTTGTCGTCACTTTGCCAGTTTAGATTTATCTCCATCTTTCAAATACGACAATAAACAGGTATAGGGATATTGATCTTAACAAAATATTTGAAAATGAGTATATAATTTTAAAAAAAGTAATTTAAAAAAATGAATAAATAATTAGATAATAAATAAATAAATAAATAAATAAATAAATAAATAAATAAATAAATAAATAAAATAAATAAATAATAAATAAATAGATAAATAAATAAATGAATAAATAAATAAATAAATAAATAGATAAATAAATAAATGAATAAATAAATAAATATATAAGTTTTAAAAAGAAAAGGAAAAAAAAACACAAAAAAAACAACAAAACAATTTAAAAAAAAACAAAAACAAAAACTGGATTTTATATGACTTAACCCTGGTACACTCTTAGATAGGGGAATTTAGATAGTAAAACATAAAAAAAGAAGAAGAAAAATTACATGGAGTAGAGGGTCCCCTTTGATCGCTAGACGTCTAGATTATATGTTTATAAATAGCATGATTATACCTTTCTTACAAGAATCAGAAATTAAAGGCATTGTCTTTACTGATCATAGAGCAGTTATATCAAAATTTAAATTCAGATCCTTCTAAAAAGGCCCCGCTTTATTTAAAATGAGTGTATCAATATTGAGTGACTTAAAATATATAGCATTAATGAAACAAAAATTCCAAAGTTGCTTAGAAGAAAACAAAAGGTTGGATCCTCACCTTAGGTGGGAATGTGTTAAAATATACATCGAGGAATTTACTCAAGACTACTGAAATTATAAAGGTCGTAAGAAATCAGATACTTATAATAAAGAAATAAGAGACTTTAATCAATTAGAAGACCAATTAGTATATTACCCTAACGACAATGATATTTTATCACAATTATTGGAATTATTGAAAAGAATTGAAATAAAACAAATTCAAGAAACAATGAGGGTCAGAGTAAGAGCGGGCTTCAAGTGGATAGAGGAGGGAGAGAAATTAAATGTGATAGATTCTTTCTATCATTAGAAAAGACCAGGGCTGTAAACAGTACAATTTATAAATTGCAAATTGATGAAAATAATTGTGTTACAAATGAACTGGAAGTTCTAAAAACAATTGGTAAATATTATTCAGAACTTTACACCGAATTGAAAGAAACGAAAAAATAGAAATGTTGAGTGATGAATATGTAAAAATATCACTATACCTTGGCAAATAGACTTAAAACAGTTATAAGTAATATAATTAGTAAGGACCAAAAAGGATTTATTCTTGGGAGATACATTGCAGAAATTTTGAGTGAAATTGATGATTTAATAGAATATGAAAAAGAAATAAACTTATCCTCGTTAATGTTATCAATTAATTATAAAAAGGCTTTCGACACTATATCAACGAATTTCCCATTAAAAACTTTTGATTACTTTGGTTTAGAAAATTATTTGGAGGGTTGTGTTATCACCATTCTCAATAATTATTATAGGAAGATTTGTGTTTAAAATGGGGGGCCATATATATCGGGGAATTTATATATATATATATATATATATATATATATATATATATATATATATATATATATATATATATGATTGCTTATTAATTAATTCATATACTATTTCTATATTCCTGTATTGCTTTACGGTTTATAATTTATCATGACATAACAAAACATGACATAATAAAAGATAACTTTGCTAAAAGCTTAAACCAGAATTGTATCTTTTAAAACCCTTTGTTATGAAGAATAGCAAGTAGTTAATCAATAATTTCTTCATTGAATGATTACAATCTGAATTGGGGTTTGAGTATTAACGGGATGTCTCCCCTTATTATCAAAGAGGCTTGCAAATTATTTTCTGCTTGTTTGCGTTCTCACTATAAAGTAGAAAACGGTAAGGGCTACCTGAAGCCGGTGATCGTAAAATACTAACGAAAGAGTAATAACATGGAAAGGCTTCGGATGGGAACAAAACGGACAATGGACGTTTCGGGTACAAAGCCTTCGTCAGCACAACAATAAACAAATGAACGTGGAAAACAAGTGAAATGTGTATTGTTGTGCTGACGAAGGGTTTGTACCCGAAACGTCCATTGTCTGTTTTGTTCCCATACGGAGCCTTTCCATTTTCACTCTTTCGTTAGTATTTTACGTTCTCACTAATAATAATACTTATTGTTCTATTTATCTATTCATGTATTCGTATCGATAAGACTTTCAAAACATTTAAATGCTCTAGATGCGGCTATGTGGTCTTTTGGTATGACACTCGCTTTCGGATCAAAAGGCAATGTGTTCGAGCCTTGCTCGGCGCATAGTTGAGTCCTTGGAAAAGGCTCTTTACTCACATTCTCTTACCGTAGTCAGGTGTAAAATGAGTACCTGACTGTTCAGAGCGTTGTCTCTGTCCGAAAAAATTGGAATATCACCTAACAGGCCTCATGTCCAGTCCTAAATGCTAAGTGTTGCTGTTGGCCAGGGACCACTTGTAAAGCGCTTTGAGCACGTTTAGTGGATATTTCGCTGTAAAAAAAGCTCAATAATATATATATATATATATATATATATACACATATATATATATATATATATATATACACACACATATATATATATAATATATATATATATATATATATATATATATATATATATATATATATATATATATATATATATATACATATATATAGATTATACAACTTTCTTTCATCTGAAACATTTTAAAAAGTTCTATAACCAACATTCATTGTTAATTTGACAAGTTTCGTTATATCTAGAGTTTCAATTTTTATACTCGATATCTAACACAAAAGACACGTGCCATAATCAATAAACGTTGTACAATAGGCTTCAATAGTCGTGACGTCACTTCCCTCTTATGACGCATTGTAACTTAGTAACGGGTTCTAAACTATCGGAAAATGGCGGACGCCCTTATAAAATACTTCTCCGAAGGGCATATGAGTGTATCCAGAGGAGAAAAACATTATAAATCTGATCACGTTTTGACTTTGACTTTTATATATTCCGATCACATGACATGAGAAAAAGTTCTAGCCAGCATGAAGAATAATAAGTACCGATTTTCTTTGTTTAGAACCAAGCTGCTGATTGCTGGGCGGACGTGTCATCAGACTATTGGATCCTATTTTCCTATCAACATTCCGTTTGACATGTCCACTGTTAGCTTCAATTAATCTATTCTTTCAACAACAAAAAAAGGTTTTGGGGATGGACATTTACCATTACAGAAAATGTTAGATTTTTATAATCGAGCACAGAATTTTGAAAAAGTCCCCCCCCCCCCCCCCCCCAATTTAAGTGATATTCCGGAAAATCGTGCTCTTTTATAAAGAAGACGTGAATAAAGGGCAATAACTCATTTAAATGATGTATGAATTAACTTATTTTGTCTTTGGTGATGTCTTTGGATCCTATTAAAGTGTTTTGGTTATTTGCAAATTATCAAATTCTCGATATTATGAGAGTTCTGAATTTAACCATAATTTCACCTTGTTTGACCTCTATGTGACCCCCGAAAGGTTAGATCCAAGTTCCAATCGGACAAAATGTTAATTTTTTGTCTGTTTTTTTTTTTTTTTTTTTTTTTTTGCCTATAAAGAAAGTTAAACTTTTACACGGATCCGAAACGCCAATGATCTCGGAGACCCTACTACTCAGTCGGGCATTATGATCGGTCATTTGACATTGTCTCGCCGGCCACCTTATTCCCAAAATCATTTGCGCGCACCTACACACACTATATTAATCTATTTTGATCGTTGATGGCTCAAAAGATTCGTCTCGATCCATGTTAATTGTCACAATAAAGTAGCATAATAAACAACATAGACGAGTGCCTGTTTGGAATAGCCTTTATTTCCAAGCCAATATTTTTTTTAAACTTGAGATTTTATATAGCGCAATATCCACTAAGCGTGCTCAAAGCGCACAAGGGATCCCTGACCAACAGCAACACGTAAAATGTAAAACGAGACATGACGCCTGTTAGGCGATATTACAATTTTTTTCCGACAGACACAACGCTGTTAACGGCCAAGTACTCATTTTACACCTGAGTACGATGAGAGAATGTGAGTAAAGAGCCTTTTCCATCCAAGGGGCAAGGCTTGAACTCAGGACCTTCCGATCCAAAAGCGAGTGTCATACCACAAGACAACAAAGACGTACCTCACATTTCAGACATTTATTAAACATTTATGACAATTCCTTTTAAATATTGTATATACAAAATGCAAATAATATTTTCCAATGTCATGGTACATTATTCATCGTACTCAAATATTAAATTGGTACACTCTTTGTCTATGCCATTCATAAAAATATTCATATAAATAACAAAACAAAACAAATTCTCAAACTTTAGATTATTCCAAATAGCTACAATTCAATGAATTATGGTTTTCTTCCTTATAGACAAATTGCATCTTTCAATAAATAGTTATGCATTGTTCCACCTTTTACATATTTGTGACCCCTCGTCTGAAAACGGTATTATGTCGGGATGATTAAAATGCTGAACATTTAATTTATAGCCAGAAATTTAAACTTGGGTTGAGTTTTATGTTTTATGGAGGAGGATAAATATAATATTTTGGTGTGATGAATCGCAATAATTGAGAATTTGGACCAGTTTAGCTCTATTTTGACTTTTTTTTAAAGCATCTGGTTCAACCCGACATAATGCCGTTTTGAGACGATGGGTCACATTTTTAAATTCCATTTCTGTTCCAGCAGCTTGCCTTAGACAAAATTATCGATCTGTCTGCTGCCATTTGATGCGATAAACCGATTGGCTCTAGTAAATAACACTTCTATTCACCTTTTTTTTTCTTGGGGGGGGGGGGGTGTATATTTTTAGTTCATTCCTATCAAACGATTAATTTATATTTGAAAGCGTACTGAAGAATGAGTGGGTAAATGAATGAATAATTTGTCTCTAGGGTATATTCCAAAGGAAGACTAGAATTACCCAGGCGCCAGCCGCAGTGCAGTGCCGCAAATTGTGCTGGGACGAGATGAGTTACTCAAGGCCACACAGAGCACAGCAGGTAATCGAACTAGGTTCTCTTAGGGGTGCGAAGCAACGACCGTACCGCTGAGCCACGCTATTCCCAATATCTACTAAACGTGCTCAAAGCGCTTTACAAGTATCCTTAGCCAACATCAACACTTAACATGTAGGGCGAGACATGATGCCTTTTAGGTGATATTACATTTTTCCGACATAGACAACGCTGTTAACGGCTTGGTACTCATTTTACATCTGAATACGATGACAGAATTTGAGTAAAGAGCCTTTTCCAAGGACTCAACTACGCGCCGAGCGAGGCTCGAACCCAGGACCTTCCGACCCACATACCACACATAGTCGCACACGTATTCGTCTGTTGTAATAGTGTCAAATGTATTCTATAGGACATAATAACAAAAAGGGCATTTGTTACAGTGAATTACATAATCAGTCGGATGGTGAAAAGGTTTGAACTGAGATATGACCAAGTTTAGTTAGGTCAATTTTTATCAAAAATGAGTTCTTGTCATAACTGATTATATCAACCCTTTGTGTACATCTTCGGGAAATATCAAATCTTAATTTCACTTCTAAATATTTTTTTTTACAGCTAGTCAAGTTGAATAAGTATGAAATTTGAGAAAAGTTGCTGAATACCTTTCCTATACATCTGACCATAACTTCATGAAAAATCACCCGATTTACTTCAGATAAAGATTAAAATGCTCTGGGGAGCATATTCTTTCAGAAAAGGCAAATCCAAAATTTTCACCTTCCGACAGATAATGTCATGCACCACTGACACGTGTATCGAACGAACGCCTACAGGTAAATATCACAACAATGGGCAAAATAATTCATTAAATTATGTTACAGTTGTATTAAGTGCGGATCGGAAGGTCCTGGGTTCGAGCCTCGCTCAGCGCATAGTTGAGTCATTGCAAAAGACTTTCACCGTATTCATGTGTAAAATGACTACCTGGTCGTTAATAGCGTTTCCTCTGTCGGAAAAAAGTTGTAGTGTCGTCTAACAGGCGTTGTATCTCATTTTTTATGTTACACGTTGCTGTTGGTCTTTTGTAAAGCGCTTTGAGCATGTTTAGTGGATATTGCGCTATATAAAAGCTCAATTATTAGATTTTTCAAATGTTCCTTAAACTTCGTTCTTGAGGCTCACACATTGGTGTAAAATGACTACCTGGTCGTTAATAGCGTTTTCTCTGTCGGAGAAAAAAATTGTAGTGTCGTCTAACAGGCGTTGTATCTCATTTTTTATGTTACACGTTGCTGTTGGTATTTTGTAAAGCGCTTTGAGCATGTTTAGTGGATATTGCGCTATATAAAAGCTCAATTATTAGATTTTTCAAATGTTCCTTAAACTTCGTTCTTGAGGCTCACACATTGGTGTAAAATGACTACCTGGTCGTTAATAGCGTTTCCTCTGTCGGAAAAAAAATTGTAGTGTCGTCTAACAGGCGTTGTATCTCATTTTTTATGTTACACGTTGCTTTTGATCTTTTGTAAAGCGCTTTGAGCATGTTTAGTGGATATTGCGCTATATAAAAGCTCAATTATTAGATTTTTCAAATGTTCCTTAAACTTCGTTCTTGAGGCTCACACATTGGTGTTAAAAAGAAATATTCCATGATGATAATAATTGATCTTTTTAAAGTGTATTTTCATTTCTGCTGTACAGCCCCGATTTTTACCGTGACATATACTCATACACTAGAAGAATCAATACAAGAGGTTAATCAACGTATTATTATGTAAACAATCGTAATGTTTCTATACCAAATCGCTTCATTTATTCCATTGAGCGATGTACTAGCCATGTCAAATGTCAAATAAACATTTGTCGTAAACAGGAGATACGCCCATTAGATTTGCTGACGTCATACTATTGAAACGCACTAACCATCATCATTGATTGTCCCTCTATCCGGTGTTATTGAACCATTTATTCTTTGTGATTAATATTCTCAAAATGGCATTATTGATTAACCAGTTAATTCCCATACTCTTGTAAAAACAGGTATTTAAATATTTGGCCAGAAAACTGGTCCTTCAAATGATATCGATCGATTTAAATAACCCTAATCTTAGCAAAAACTCACAAAGCTGGGGGGCACAAGTCCAAGATTTGAAAGATTTTTGCCAAGAGGACGGTCATTTAAATCAATCGATATTTGAAGGACTAGTATTTTGGCAAAATGTTTAATTTCGTGTCTTTACATAGATAGTATGCGCTTGGCTAAGATAAGAATCTCATAACATTGCCATCCGGAAGTATAACGGACCGACACACAAAACTTTGTGTATCCATGAACGTTTATAGTCGGGTTAATACAGTTCAGTGAGCATTACTCATGCACACGGATGGCAAAAAAAACAAAACAATAACAACGACCTGAGTGACGTCATCTTCGAACTATCTAAATTGGTTAAAGTGTTGAATATTACATTTTCTAGCTAAAACTTTCATATTCGAATTTTTGTGCTTTAATACATAAGAATGGATATGGCGTCATTTATCATATATTACGATAAGGTAATAATAGGGCTTTAAAAAGGGACCACGTATTCGTTAAATGCCTTAAAATTACAAGTAACATGCATATGTGACCCATTGTCTCAAAACGGTATTATGTCGGGTTGAACCAGATGCTTTAAAAAAAAGTCAAAAATAGAGCTAAACTGGTCCAAATTCTCAATTATTGCGATTTAACACACCAAAATATGATATTTATTCTCCTCCATAAAATATAAAACTCAACCCAAGTTTAAATTTCTGGCTATAAATTAAATATTCAGCATTTTAATCATCCCGACATAATACCGTTTTCAGACGAGGGGTCACATATATTATTGTTGTACATTACACATTACAATTCTTTGGGGGAAAAAATATCTGCCGCAGAGTTGTCTCTGTAATATTGCCTAACAGGCGTCATGTCTCGTCTTACATGTCAAGTGTTGTTGTTAGCTGTGAACCTCTTGTAAATCGCTTTGAGCACTTTGAGTTGACATTGCGCTATATAATAACTTGAGCTTTTATATGGCACAATAACCACTGCACGCTTTACAGAGGGTCCCTGACCAACAACAACAGGAACATGAGGAACGAGACTTCGGCAATATTACAATTTTGTTTTCAACAGACACAACGCTGTCAACGGCCAGGTACTCATTTTACACCTGAGTACGGTGAGAAAATGTGAGTAATGAACCTTTTCCAGTTATGCGCCGAGAAAGGCTCGGACCCAGGACCTTCCGATCCGAAAACGGCTGTCTTACCACTAGACCACACAGCCCCATATAAATACCCAAATTGTTTTTTTTTAGATCGAGTTTAAAGTCTAATGATCAGAATAATTGGAAACTTTTAAGTTTTTGAAAATATACCTTTAAAAAACAAGAACGATCCCCTCAATGAAGGAATTTATCCTAGAACAGAAATCCTATCATTTAAGACAAAGAATCAAGTCCAAACATCAGTTACACCCCGATATCGCCGGCCACATATCTGCCAGAGGTATATTTCCCCAAATGAGAACCTGAGCAGAGCGAGTGCGGAGGTGGAGTCTCTGGAGAATATAATTAGAAGTACTTGGCAATGGTTGGGGCATATCTTTCGCAGACCTGCCGAAAAAATTGTCAAGAAAGAATCTGTGATGGACAGACACCCCAAGAAAATAGGGAGCAAGGCCGCTCCAAGGAGACCTGGAGTCGTACCGTGGAGGACCTAAAGCAGAGAAGTTAGTCCCACGTGGTGGCTCAAAGAATAGCAGCTGACAGGACCAGGTTGCCTCGCCTCAAGTCGCATCGCCGGAGATGACGGAGAAAGTGATGCTTCAGATGCTAAATTGAACCCATATAAATATATTCACGTGTAATATTGACGCTGGGCAGGCAGATAGTAAATAGAATATAAGTGTTTAAGTTATGGTCCATAAGAATAATGCTGAGGATCCCATTGTTCGACAGAAAGACAAATTAGGAAGTGACTGAGTTTGAGAGTACTCACGATTGTTGGTGAGGAAGATGAGAAAGGGACGGGCAATATTCATGGGACATATACGAATAAAATGAGGAGGAAAAGTAGGAAAACTTGATAACAACGGGAAATCTAGGCGGGAAAAGAGCACCTGGCCGGAAGTGACAAAAATGTTGTACGCTTTGACAAAATGGATGAGGACCTCAGACCTTCTGATTACCGGTCAGACTTGCTAATATTACACCACAGAAGCTCCCGATAGTTTGGACAATTTTAAGACCTATATTCAGAGGTAGTTGATTTTTTTCCCTTGTATTTTTGCTTTATTGCTTAGTCTGGCACGTTTCATACACACTTGTTCAGATCTTTATTCTACACTGGTGCCTGCTCCTTAATTTCTTAATTTGATATTGATAAAAAGAAACAACTCCACGTTTCATGAGAGGCATGAAAGAATGGAATGGGGAGCCCCGATCATCATCGTGGTGAAGTACAGGACAACATGAATGAGTGAATGTATGAATGTTTCAGGTACATTCATTTCAGAACATCAATGATGAGATTATTATTATAACGGCTATGTGGTCTAGTGGTTTGACACTCGCTTTCGGATCGAAAGGAACATGCTTTGGAACATGCTCTTTACTCACATTTTCTCACCGTACTCAGGTGTAAAACCGTTAACAACGTTGTCTCTGTCTGAAAAAAAAATGTAATATCGCCTAACAGGCATCATGTCCCGTTCTACGTGTTACGAGTAGCTATTGGTCAGGGACCTATTATAAATAAAGCGCTTTGAGGACGTTTAGTGGATATTGCACTATATAAAAAGCTCAATATTTTCTTCCAATAACAAAGAGGGAAGTGGGTGTAGCTGAATTGGGAGTTGAGGGGGAAACAATTCCACATTCCATTCATTCTCTAATGGAATTCTCATGTGATTTCATTTATTATTCCAATTCATTCTATATTATTATCTATCATTTGATCTAATGCACTGGGCTTATCCCGATATGAAACCGGTTGGAGATGGCCGGACACAAAATTAAATTTAAATTGAGCATTTATATAGCGCAATATCCACTTAACGTGCTCAATGCGCTTTACAAGGGGTCCCTGGTCAACAGCAACATTTAACATGTAGGACGAGACATGACGCCTGTTAGGCGATATTACAATTTTTCGGACAAAGACAACGCTGTTAACGGCCAGGCACTCATTTTACACCTGAGTACGGTGAGAGACTGTGAGTAAAGAGTCTTTTCCAAGGACTCAACAATGCGCCGAGCGAGGCTCGAACCCAGGACTTTCCGATCCGAAAGCGAGTGTGATACCACTAGACCACATAGCCGCACAATTTCAAGAGGTGTTTCAGGTATGTCGCAAAAACATCAGGGATGGATTTTCATAACAAAGATGAGAGTGGAGGGGAGGGGAGGGGAGGGGAATCCAACCGGAAGTGGGTGTACATTGGGAGCTCGGGATGGAAGATTGTCGCGTCCTCAATCATTCTGTTGTGGAATTTCCTAATATCCGGTGTAGATCATGCCATTTACATCGATTTCTATATCGTCGAGGAGTATAGATAACGTTATTGTATGAGATAGACGTTATATATATATATTATATATATATTTTATATATATATAATATATTATATATATAATATAATATATATATATATATAATATCATGGCATCAGACAAGCTATCATTATATGTGGCCTACAGCTAAAAACAGTTTGTGCGGCTATCTGGTTTTGTTGGATGGCACTCTCCTTCCAATCGGAAGGTTCATTGTTTGAGTTCCATTCTGAACGGCGCATAGTTGAGTCAGTGGAAAAGGCTCTTTACTCACATTCTCTCTCACATACTCAGGTGTAAAATGAGTACCGGGCCTTTGAAAGCGTTGTCCCTGTCTGAAAAACAATGTATAATATGGCCCAACAGGCGTCATGTCTCGTCCTTCATGTTAAGTGTTGCTGTTGGCTAGAGACCCCTTATAAAGCGCTTTGTATGCGTTTAGTGAATATTGTTCTATATAATGCTCAAGTTTTGACACTCGCCTCACGACCAGAAAGGTCAGGGTTCGAGTCGCGCTCTGAGCGCCTACAGTTGAGTCCTTGAAAATGGAATAAATAAATAGCTCTACAGTATATATTCTCTAATGCAGCTTCAAAGAAAAATCTAGAATTCTCTGTCTTCCACAACTCTTTCAAGTCCAATTTAAAGACCGAATTGTTTAAAATGGCCTTTACTTAATTTAGTTTAATGTTATTCAAATAAAGCTTTCAGTGCTCTGATTTTTAAAAAAATTACTTCCCTTTGTGATTACGTGCTTTATTGTAAAAAGCCTTAAAGGATGAATTCTTGGAATTTGCGAGCTATACAAATGATTTATTATCATTATTATTATTATTATTTATTATTATTATTATTATTATTATTATTATTATTATTATATTATTATATTATTATTATTATTATTATTATTAATCTCTCGACATAATACCGATTTGAAAAGGTAGGTAACTCAAGTTACCAATTTAGTAATTTAAAAAAAAGATTATTTAGTGCGGAGGCCGAGATTGTCTTTCTTAGTGAGTTGAAATTATAAAAAAAAAAATTCCAAAGGGAAGCCTTTTGTTGTAAAATTTACACAATCGATAGCCCTTTATGGCCTAACACCAGCTCTGTCGTACTCTGGAAAAAAAAACATTATTAAAATTTGGCAAAAATACTCGTTCTTCATATATCGATCAATATAAATGAGCCTCATTTTGGCAGAAAAAAACCCTCTAAAATCTGGGACTTCGCGAAGTCCCAGGTTTGAGAGGGTTTTTTTTCCACAATAGGGGTCATTTAAATCGATAGATATTTGAAGGCCAACTTTTAAAATATATTCTTTTCTCCAGCGTACGGCAGAGCTAATGTTCCTTTTTATGCTTTCTACAGCTTCCACGTTATTGAGGACAGTGGAACTTCAAAGACACGAAATGGTGAAATATAAATGAAACAAATGAAATAACAAACACTTATTAATTTATTTATTTCCAAAGGTTCTGTGTTGGTTAAAAGAAATGAACAATAGTCGTTGTCAGGAACGCTTTTATATAACACGCGTATTACCAAAGCCATCGATATGTGTCATTTGTCGTGGTGTTTTAAGCGACTTTTTGTCTTTCTCTATTTTCATAGAATCAATTCCTAAAATGGGGTATGTCACGCTCTTCAGTCGTTATATCACAGACCCCCGAAGGCGAAGTAGACAACGGTTGGTTGCCAATTTGGCATTTTAACTCTCTCAGAATGTTCCTAGACTTCACACCAAACCAACACACACCACACACACACACACACACACACACACACACACACACACACAAAGACTGTTTATCTCTTAACAACGAAAGCAGTAAACTCTTTAGCAAATCGATCTTTACAACATTGTAAATCTTGTATAGATAGTATGCGCTTGGCTAGGAAACTCACAACATTGACATCCGGAAGTATAACGGACCAACACACAAAGTTGTGTAGCCTTGAACGTTTATAGCCTGGTTAATACAGTGTAGTGAGAATTACTCATAAACATGGATGACATAAAACAATAACAAAGACCTGAGTGACGTTAACTTCGCTCTATCTTTACCTAAGTATATTTAAGAAAGGCATCTTTACACTTTTTAATGTGCAAATGAAATCAGACCGAGAAAAATGGTGTGCTGACTGTATCGTAACGAATGTGACAATTGTCCTACCACGTTGGTGAGGTGGGGGTCAATGACAACTTAAAAAGACTTTCAAAAGCAGTTAGCTTTTTTTTTTTTACATGTTTTAGAGATTTTTTTCAAATCACAAAATTTCATCTGGTTTAAGGGGGTTCGCTGATGGAAATTGGGTAAGTTTGGGCGAAAATTATCAATTTTTGGAGGCGACTGTTATTCATTCCTTTTTTCATTTCAACCCATTTATTGCTGAATAAGTCAAAAAGTACAATTCAAACCCCTTACACAACGTTTTTTTGGACTCAAAATCTGATAAATATTGTGTTTTCTCAAAACTTTTATCTAATCACCATAAACAAGTTTTTTGGACTTGGCCGTTTAAAAAACATTTTAATGCTAGAGCTTGGAAATTTGGAACGAAAATAGCTGATGTGTTACTACAAAGCGCTGGCTACTTTACTTTTGTTTTTATTTAATTGATTTGTGGCAAGATTTTTAAAAATATATATTGTCAAAAAAATGTAAAGGAATTTTACTCACATTTCAAAAAAAAAAATCAAGTCTTTAAGAATGAATATTTATAATAATAATAATAATAATAATAATAATAATAATAATAATAATAATAATATAATAATAATAATAATAATATAATGATGATGATGATGATGATGATGATGATGATGATGATGATGATGATGATGAAGATGCTGCTGCTACTGCTGTTGCTGCTGATGATGATGGCGGTGATGATGATAATAATAATAACAATAATAATAATAATAATAATAATAATAATAATAATAATAATAATAATATGATGATGATGATGATGATGATGATGATGACGGTGATGATGATGATGATGATGATAATAATATAATAATGATAATAATAATAATAATAATAATAATAATAATAATAATAATAATAATAATAATAATAATAATAATAATAATAAAATAATAATAATAATAAAAAAAAAAAATAATAATATAATAATAATTATAATAATAATAATAATAATAATAATAATAGTTATAGCAATAATAATTATCATATTAATGAATATTTACTGGTCTAATAACTCCACTTACTTTGAAAACCAGAGCTCTGTGCACTTTCACTTAATCGTAAATAACAAGAAGCAAAGCAAGCATAACATATTTACAAAGTGATCCAATGATGGATACTGCCAATATAGATAGTATGCGCTTGGCTAAGAAGCTCATAACATTGCCATCCGGAAGTATAAGGACCAACACACAAAACCGTGTGTATCCATGAACGTTTATAGTCGGATTAATACAGTTTAGTGAGCATTACTCATAAACGCGGATGGCAAAAAACAATAACAAAGACTTGAGTGACGTCATCTTCGAATTATCTATAACACAGTAAACTTATCTGACCCATACTGCCGCACTCTGAAAAAAAAAAAAAATCATGTTTTAAAATTTGACCAGAAAACTCGTCCTTCGAATATCGATCGATTTAAACGACCCGCATCTTGGAAAAAAACAAACAAAACAAAACAAAAAACCCAACAAACTCTCAAACCTGGGACTTCCAGACCACGGCAGCATAGTAGTATTACTCTCCAACAAAGGAATGTTAATTCCAAACCACTTCGTCGATTGTGTGTGTTTAACTAATGTCGCTTTGCACGATAATGGAAATAAAGAATCAATGTTGAAAACTGACTGGGTGGGACTGAAAAGTCTTGTCTTGACGCCTTTCAGATATTTCCGGTTGTATTAGATGCATTGGGGGCGAAGTGGCCGAGTGGTTAAGGCATTGTACTGTGACCCGGATGACCCGGGTTCGAGCCCCGCTTCAGGCACTTTCGTTTTTTTCCCTTAAGCATGATTATTTGCTCATTTGGACAACATGGGTGATTCCTGTTGACACCAGACATCTTGTTTGATATTCCTTCGTGGAATGCCTAGGCGACGATATCTTATGATATCGTGGCGCAAAAGGCATCATTTAAAAAAAAATTAAATGCATTAGTATACCTTATATACAGGGTGTCCATAAAGTCTTGCCCTGATTTCAAAGACTCATTATTCTAAATTCGTTATTGATATTTGCATCAGGTTTTCGCCACTTTCTAAGGAAAATTTTCCATTTATGCCAATTGATCATAAACCCACGTTACATCACCAAATTTAGCAACATCAATTTGAACTTAAAGGACATCATTTTTCTCCCTTTCTATTCAATTTAACTTTTTTATTACTTGAGCTTTTATACAGAGCAATATGCACTAAACGTGCTCAAAGCGCTTAACACAGGGTCCCTGTCCAATAGCAACACATAACATGTAGGACGAGACATGACGCCTGTTATGCGATATTACAATTTTTTGGGACAGAGACAACGTTCAGGCACTTTGGTTTTTTTCCTTGAGCAAGATAATTAACCCCCAATTTGCTCACTTGGACAATATGTGTTTGTTTTCCGTCTCTTGACGAAGGCCAAGGGCCGAAACGTTGCTTGTTTTGTGTTGTCCCCTTACATATAAGTCACATTTACTCACTTTATCTTTCTCTCCATAATGCATGATTACTTTGAAATATACCCGACTTAGCTCAAAGTGACTTTTTCCTTTTCTCAAGACTTAAGAGACACCTCAGCGGGACATCTTTTTTGGCATTAATGGCGAGATACAGGCGGGGGTGACTTGATGGTTTCGAAGTAGGTCACGTCTTCATTTTAAGTGTTGCTGTTGACTAGAGACCCCTTGTAAAGCGCTTTGAGCACGTTAAGTGTATCTTGCTCTATATATTGTAAACGCTCAAGTTTGTTTTACTTTAGATTAACTCGAAATAATAATACCAGTGGAGGTGTTCGGTTACATAGGATCAGGGGCGTGGCTATATTGGTTGATTTGGTGCCTTGCACCGCATCCATCTTTTAAAAATGGATTACAGCATTTAAAAAAATAATAAAACGTAGAAATGGTATATACCGCCTCTTACATAAGTAAGTCTTACACGAGTAAGTCTTTTGTTTAAGTTTTTTTCTTCTTTCATTTGTATTTACAAATATAGCATGTGTAAGCCATTTTCTTCTGATTCTGGCACCACCTTATACTGTAAGCATGACACGCCACTGCATAGGATTAGAAAACAGGTTCCTTGTGGGTGGCGGCTTTTATGATTACAAGACAACAAGCCATCGACAAGAGATCGATTAATTGCAACTTGTTATCGATTTATTGATTCCTCAATGCCTGTTTACCACAAACAATAGAAGGGAATGAAGCTGATGTCACTCAGCTCATTGTTGTTGTTGTTGTTGTTGTTGTTGTTGCTGTTTTAAGACCGCCTGTTAGATCTTAAAGTAGTCCTTCAGAGCCATTCGGCTCATGGAGTCGGAGTTTATCCCCGTTTCTATAGCGTGAAACGGACAATTACTTTTCCTTGCTATCCTTTGGATAGGACGCTAGTCTATCGCAAAGTACTGTTTGCCAAATCTAACAGACTCAGCTACTCATTCACCTCTGGGTGGACAGGCGGGTCAGAAATAAATTATCTCGACTGCACCCGGGATCGATCTCTGTCCCTTTGCGTGAAGTGAGTGCTCTACCAACTGAGCTATTGAGACCCCCCTGTAGGTTGATTAGATTTAATTAATTATTTTTTTCAATCAGACTATGTTTGTGTCTCGTCTTACATGTTAAGTATTACTGTTGGCTGGGGACCGTTTGTAAAGCGTTTCTAGCACATTTAGTGGATATTGCGCTATATATATATATATATTTTTTTTTTTTTTTTTTAATTGAGCTTTTGTATAGGCCAAAATCCACTAAACATGCTCAAAGCGCTTTACAAAGGCCAACAGCAACACTTACCATGCGGGGCGGCACATGACGCCTGTGAGGCGATATTACAATTTTTTTTTAGGACAGAGACAACGCCGTTAACGGCCAGGTACTCATTTTACACATGATTACGGTGAGAGAATGTGAGTAAAGAGCCTTTTCCAAGGACTCAGCTGTGCGCCGACCGAGGCTCCAACCCAGGACCTTCCTATCCGAAAGCGAGTGTCATACCACTAGACTACTAAATACTCCCTAATCTCCTACACATTTTCAATTTTTATAAAATTATTGAACAATATTCAAATGATGCTGATTGAAGCTCAAAGAAATAAGATACTAATAATATAATTGAATAATTTTAAAAAGCAGTCCTTCTGAGCTGGCCGTTTATCCCAGTTTTTATAGCGTTTTTCATTCTACCATTTGGATAAGACATTAATAGTCTATCGCAATGCATTTTCCACCAGAGCCAAGACATCCGGCTACCTAATCAATGATGGGTGGACAGAAGGGTGGGGGTAAATAGGGGGGGGGGGGGTTGTCAGAAAATAAAAATCTCGACTTCACCCAGGATAGATCCCGCTCCCTTTGCATGTAAAGCGAGTTCTCTACCAACTGAGCTATCGGGACCTTGTTAAGGCAGCAGCAGCCTCTTATGGTTCTTACACTACTATGTTATGACGATCGACCCAATCAGCAAAGTCCGGTCCGCATTCGTGCACCGTCGCAAACCCGCCTGGTAGCATCTTCACAACACACCGTTCGACTAGATGCTCTGCCGTTTCGTTTGTTAAGGCGAATGATGAATGATATTAGTATCAGTAATAATCCAATTCTCTCATTTATGATTCGACGTTGGTGTATTATTCTTCATGTTTTGTTGTCATGGGGAAAACTCACAACTTCAACTACTGCTGTCCTTGTAAATCAAATTAATGCTTCTTTTATCTCTTTTTGTTTGTTTTTGTTCTGTTCTAAGTTATTGTTATAGAGTATTCTTTTATTTTTTTCTTTTTTTTATTATTCTTTTATTATTATTATTCTTTTCTTTTCTTATTATTATTATTATTATTATTATTATTATTATTATTATTATATTATTATTATTATTATTATTATTATTATTATTATATTATTTTATTATTATTATTATTATCATTATTATTATTGAGTTATTGCCCTTTGCAATTGTATTACCAACATTGTATTTCCATGAATAATGATAAACTGAATTACAATTAAATACCTCTAAATAAAGTCACAATTGAATATATTATTTTAAGAATACAATATATTTGTATAATTAGTTAACTACACTAATTGTGCATTGACGTTATATTACATAACGTATATTCTGCATTATGTACATTTATATACTGTCGTGTTAAATTTTACTAAGTCTTTGCCAAATGACTTACAGAGCTTGCAATTGAGTATCTCTTTGACTGGCCACCAATGAGCATCTTCCCTGCCAGTCTTTGTATGCACTGCCTTTGGTGCAAAACAGTTATAATATACTATAATATATATATTATTGTTTTTTTAGGAAAATGATTGTGCTGTCTGACAATACAAATCTTTCCAACATTCTGCATTTCACATGATTATAGTTTATTTATATATGTATTTATTTATTTATCTATCAATGTAAAAGACACGCAAAATAACTTGAGCTTATATATTGCGTAATATCCATTAAACGTGTTCAAGCGCTTTACAACAGCAACACATGACACGTGGAACGATCCATGACGCCTGTTAGGCGATATTACAAATGTTTTTCGACAGATACAGTGGTCTTGTGGTATGACACTAGCTTTCAGATCGGAAGGTCCTGGGTTTGAGCCTCGCTTAGCGCATAGTTGAGTCCTTTGAAAAGGTTCTTTACTCACATTCTCTCACTGTACTCATGTGTAAAATGAGTACCTCGCCTTTAATAGCGTTGTCTCTGTTCGACAAAAAATATGAAATATGTCCCATCCTAAATGGTAAATGTTGCTGTCGGCCACGGACCTCTTGTAAAGCGCTTTGAGCACGTTTAGTGGATATTGCGGTTTATAAACGGTCATTTTTTTCTTTTTGGACGTAAAATAAAAATGTCCAAATCGACATGTCATTTTAAGGCTGTGAGTCAATCGTGACGTGTGTGTATTTGTAGGTCTGATAACCCTAATTGTTATAAGTTGATTGTTGTAATGGAAATAGAGTCTACTCTCAAACAAACGTTCATTTATTTGTAGGTCTGATAACCCTAATTGTTACAAGTTGATTGTTGTAATGGAAATAGAGTCTACTCTCAAACCAACGTTCATTTATTTGTAGGTCTGATAACCCTACTTGTTATAAGTTGATTGTTGTCATGGAAATAGAGTCTACTCTCAAACAAACGTTCACTTATTTGTAGGTCTGATAACCCTATTGTTATACGTTGATTGTTGTAATGGAAATAGAGTCTACTCTCAAACCAACGTTCATTTATTTGTAGGTCTGATAACCCTAATTGTTAAGGTTGATTGTTGTAATGGAAATAGAGTCTACTCTCAAACAAACGTTCACTTATTTGTAGGTCTGATAACCCTAATTGTTAAAGTTGATTGTTGTCATGGAAATAGAGTCTACTCTCAAACAACGTTCATTATTTGTAGGTCTGATAACCTACTGTTTACGTTGATTGTTGTAATGGAAATAGAGTCTACTCTCAAACAAACGTTCACTTATTTGTAGGTCTGATAACCCTACTTGTTATACGTTGATTGTTGTCATGGAAATAGAGTCTACTCTCAAACCAACGTTCATTTATTTGTAGGTCTGATAACCCTAATTGTTAAGGTTGATTGTTGTAATGGAAATAGAGTCTACTCTCAAACAAACGTTCACTTATTTGTAGGTCTGATAACCCTAATTGTTATACGTTGATTGTTGTAATGGAAATAGAGTCTACTCTCAAACAAACGTTCACTTATTTGTAGGTCTGATAACCGTAATTCTTATAAGTTGATTGTTGTAATGGAAATAGAGTCTACTTTCAAACAAACGTTCACTTATTTGTAGGTCTGATAACCCTAATTGTTATAAGTTGATTGTTGTAATGGAAATAGAGTCTACTCTCAAACAAACGTTCACTTATTTGTAGGTCTGATAACCCTACTTGTTATACGTTGATTGTTGTAATGGAAATAGAGTCTACTCTCAAACAAACGTTCACTTATTTGTAGGTCTGATAACCCTACTTGTTATACGTTGATTGTTGTAATGGAAATAGAGTCTACTCTCAAACCAACGTTCATTTATTTGTAGGTCTGATAACCCTAATTGTTAAGGTTGATTGTTGTCATGGAAATAGAGTCTACTCTCAAACAAACGTTCATGTATTTGTAGGTCTGATAACCCTTATTGTTATAAGTTGATTGTTGTAATGGAAATAGAGTCTACTCTCAAACAAACGTTCACTTATTTGTAGGTCTGATAACTAAATTCCTCATGGGCTCATTCATTGTTATAATGGTAATCTGAGAAAAAAAAACGACGCAATATATTGTCTCTATCACAACAATGTCTAATCAAACTAGCCCCATAAGTGAGTTCGGATGTCAGAACTGCCTAGATGTACACGTTGTCTCAAACCAGAGCAAACTTTGCCCATAACAAACAATGTCAAATCAGAAACATTATTGCGTTGGGTCATCAGCTTTGCAATTATGTGCGCCTAGGTCAATAACAAATGAAAATATTTCTCTACGGTCTATTAAGATTTCAAGTATGACGTAGTTATGTTACAATTGCTTTTTTTTAAAGGTTGGCTGAAGAAGGGTATTGAGCCCGAAAAGTTCAATGTTTATTATTTCCGTCCAGGTCAGTAACAAATGAAATTATTTTCCAACGGTCTATCTAGAATTCAACTGATGTATTTATGTTGCTATTGCTTTTTTTTTTTTTAGTTTAGCTGAAGAAGGAGTTTGAGCCCGAGACGTTCAGCGTTTGTTTGTTTTTGTCTTTTTTTAAAAGCTGTTATATTAATTTTGTTTCATTTCATTTTACAGTCCGCAACTTCTAGCAGCAGCTTTGTGCGGCTATGTGATCTAGTGGTATGACACTCGCTTTCGGATTAGAAGGTCCTGGGTTCGAGCCTCGTTTGGCGCATAGTTGAGTCCTTGGAAAAGGCTCTTTGCTCACATTCTCTCACCGTAATCAGGTGTAAAATGAGTACCTGGCCGTTAACAGCGTTGTCTCTGTCCGAAAAAAAATTGTGATATGGCCTAACAGGCGTCAAGTCTCGTCCTACATCTTAAGTGTTGCTGTTGGTCAGAGACCGTTTGTCAAGCGCTTTGAGCACGTTTAGTGGATATCGTGCTATATAAAAGCTCAAGTGTTTTTTTTTTGTAACAGCCGCTTAGTATCACGTTAGCATATTATGAAATATAGCTTTCCTGGTCAACTTTTTAATAAGTTGTATTGTCATGGTTTGGCAGTTTAACATGCTTAGTGTAGGTCTGTCTGTCCGTCTTACTGATTGGCATTGTCAGGGGCACCGACGGCCAATTTTGTATTTAATTACTTACATGAGACAAGAAAATCAATACCTGATCCAGTTGCCTCCAGCCACCAGCCACCAGTCACCAACCACCGAAGGACATGTTCGTGTATAGACATAAGGTCATATTATTATATGTATGTGACCAGACATGTCTTTGATTATGAAAATTTGGTAGGATTACGAAATTTTGGCTTCAATTTCAAAATGTTATGTGCATCTCTTAAGTTGTTAATACTTATTGAAAATGAAAGTTGATGCCAGACTACAAAATTTTAAGGATGTTGAAATGTTATTTAATCTTTTTGAGAGTAAATTGTTGGTTTTAAAGTTTTATAGCCACTACAGTTTTTTTTTAAATCCTAAAAATTATTCATTTTAAAGTTTTCAAGTTGACATGGCTATAGTATGTGGCCCAACGTCTCGAAGATTATTATGTCGGGGTGACCTCGTCGCAGGAAGTTGAATATATCGCCAGCTACCGACATACACTAATTTGCAGGTCTGATAACCCGATTCTTTATGGGCTCATTGTTGTAATGGAAATCTCAAAAAAATAAATAAATAAATGACGCAAAACATTGTCCATTACAACCATATTAAACTTGGCCTACCGCAGAGGATCGTGATAGGCGAAGACAACAGCAGCTGCGAGGCACAAGAGCACGAGGCAGGATGGATGATGAATAGTTGAAGACGAGCAAATAAGATATTTCAAATATATTTCATTTACTAATTCGTTCTTTGTTTCATTGAAATGGAATCTATCTATTCATTGAAACAAACAGAGATCGAGTAATAATAATAATAATAATAATAATAATAATAATAATAATAATAATAATAATAATAATAATAATAATAATGATAATAATAATAATAATAATAATAATAATAATAATAATAATAATAATAATAATAATAATAATAATAATAATAATAAGAATAATAGTAGTAGTAGTAAAATAATAATAATAATAATAATAATAATAATAATAATAATAATAATAATAATAATAATAATAATAATAATAATAATAATAATAATAATAATAATTATACACATTTATACAGCGCTCATTCTCTTGTAAAACACAAACTCTGGGCACTTAACAATATAAATGATCAATTAAAAAAAAATTATTATTGTGCAGCTATGTGGTCTTGTGGTATGATACACGCTTTCGGATCGGAAGGTCATGGGTTCGAGCTTCGCTAGGCGCATAATTGAGTCCTTGGAAAAGGCTCTTTACTCACATTCTCTCATCGTACTCAGGTGTAAAATAAGTACCTGGCGGTCAACAGCAGTGTTTCTGTCGAAAAAACATGTAATATCTCCTCAAAAGCGTCATGTCTCGTTCTACATGCTGTTGGTCAGGGACCCTTTGGAAAGTGCTTTGAGCACATTTAGTGAATATTGCGCTATATAATAGCTCAAAGCTCTTTATTTCTATCAATTCGTTTCCAAATGGCTAGTTATAAGGGTGCCCCACTCTATTTGTACATAATAATAATAATAATAATAATAATAATAATAATAATAATAATAATAATAATAATAATAATAATGATGATGATAATAATAATAATAATAATAATAATAATAATAATAATAATAATAATAATAATAATAATAATAATAATAATAATAATAATAATAATAAATAATAATAATAAGCATATTTATATAGCGTCTTTCGTCGAAACCTCAAAGCGCGTTATAAAAAAATAATTTAAAAAAATTAAAAAAATATAATTCAACCAAGGTATCAAAACAAGTAAGAGCATAAAAGGGCATCCATACATCATCAATATAAATGTCACATACAGCACATTTAAAATTCAATTAAGTAAATATTTCCTGAAAAGATATGTTTTCAGGGCTTTTTTGAAAATGTCTATTGAGCTCGAGAATCTCACAGATTGAGGGAGATCATTCCACATCATGGGTCCGAATTTCATTAGAGACCTATCACCAAAATACTTAAGTTTAGTTTTAGGAGATGCTAATAATTTTTTTAAGTTTTCAAGTTGACATGGCTATAGTATGTGGCCCAACGTCTCGAAAATTATTATGTCGGGGTGACCTCGTCGCTGGAAGTTGAATTTATCGCCAGCTACCGACATACACTAATTTGCAGGTCCAGAAGAGTCTCTTCCTTTAGCAGTGGCGTTTGTTTTACCTGTGATTAGGTGAGCTTGAGCTTTTCTTATCTAGAGCAATATCCACTAAACGCACTCA
>NC_088369.1:24684762-24702262 GCF_034508935.2 Berghia stephanieae | reverse complement strand
GTTGAGTCCTTGGAAAATGCTCTTTACTCACATTCTCTCACCGTACTCGGGTGTGAAATGAGTACCTCGCCGTTAACAGCGTTATCTCTGTCCGAAAAAAAATTGTAATCTTGTCTAACAGGCGTCATGTCTCGTTCTACATGTTACATGTTGCTGTTGGTCAGGGACCCTTTGTAAAGCGCTTTGAGCACATTAAGTGGATAGTGTGCTATATAAAATCTAAGTTTTTTTCTTTCTTATGTATTGTACTTGGAACCAACTCATCGGGGTACCGAGTTCGAATATTCGCGGTCCTCTGTGGGCTTCTGCAAGTCAGTCATCTTGCCCTCAGTTACGCTTCAGCGCTGCTCTGCGGCTGACGCCTGGGTCATTATAGTAAAAACAATGATATGATGATAATAATAATAATAAGAAGAATAATGATGATAATAATAATAATAAGGCTAGCACTATTCAGTATCTGATACTGAATAGTGGTTTTGTACTATTCAGTATCTGATACTGAATAGTGGTTTTGTACTATTCAGTATCTGATACTGAATAGTGGTTTTGCACTATTCAGTATCTGATACTGAATAGTGCTTTTGTACTATTCAGTATCTGACACTGAATAGTGGTTTTTGTACGGTGTTTTTTTTTTTTTTTCCGAAACCTGACAAAGTTATGGGAAGAGGACAGCTGTGGGAGTGAATATGGGACTCAGAAAAGTGTACACCAGTGGGGAGTGAACCGGGGACTGGGTTTCGGCGGGTTTCGTAATAAAAAGCAATTACTTTTTACGAAACGCGACGACACCCGGCAATATCCGACAAAGTTATGGGAGGTAGGCAGCAGCGTGTGTGTGTGTGTGTGTGTGTGTGTGTGTGTGTGTAGGGGGGGGATGAACCTGAGATTCAGGAAAGTGTACACCAGTGGGGAATGAACCTGGGACTCTGGGTTTTGTAAAAAAGCAATAAAAAATGTGGGGGGGGGGGGATTACTTTTTTTACGATACCCGACAATATGCGGCAAAGCGTGGGGAGTGAACCTGAGACTCAGTGAAGTATACACCAGTGGGGAGTGAACCTGAGACTATGGTTTTCGGCGGGCTTCAGCTAGTTTCATATAAAAGCAATTACTTTTTTACGAAACCCGACTAATCCTGGCAATATCCGAGAAAGTTATGGGTAGTAGGCAACAGTGGGGAGTGAACCGGAGATTCGTGGAAGTAAACACCAGTGAGGAGTGAACCTGGGACTGGGTTTCGGCGGGTTTTGTAAAAAAAAAAAAGCAATTACTTTTTGTTTACAAAATGCGCCAAATCCCAACAAAATGGGGCAAAGATATGGAAAGTAGGCAAATAATGGGGAGTGAACCTGAGACTAAGGGAAGTGTACACCAGTGCGGAGTGAAACTGAGACTCTGGTTTTCAGCGGGTTTCAGCGAATTTCATATAAAAGCAATTACTCTTTTACGAAACCCGACGAAACCTGGCAATATCTGAGAAAGTTATGGGAAGTAGACAACAGTGGGGAGTGAACCTGAGATTCATGGAAGTGTACACCAGTGGGGAGTGAACCTGAGACTCTGGTTTTCGGCGGGTTTCAGCGAGTTTCACATAAAAGCAATTACTTTTTTACGAAACCCGGCAATATCCGACAAAGTTGTGGGAAGTAGGCAACAGTGGGGAGTGAACCTGAGACTCAGGGAAGTGTACGTGAACCTGAGACTATTGTTTTCGGCGGGCTTCAACTAGTTTCATATAAAAGCAATTACTTTTTTACGAAACCCGACTAATCCTGGCAATATCCGAGAAAGTTATGGGTAGTAGGCAACAGTGGGGAGTGAACCTGAGATTCGTGGAAGTAAACACCAGTGAGGAGTGAACCTGGGACTGGGTTTCGGCGGGTTTTGTAAAAAAAAAAGCAATTACTTTTTGTTTACAAAATGCGCCAAATCCCAACAAAATGGGGCAAAGATATGGAAAGTAGGCAAATAATGGGGAGTGAACCTGAGACTAAGGGAAGTGTACACCAGTGGGGAGTGAACCTGAGACTCTGGTTTTCGGCGGGTTTCAGCGAGTTTCACATAAAAGCAATTACTTTTTTACGAAACCCGGCAATATCCGACAAAGTTGTGGGAAGTAGGCAACAGTGGGGAGTGAACCTGAGACTCAGGGAAGTGTACACCAGTGGGGAGTGAACCTGAGACTATGGTTTTTGGCGGGTTTCAGCGAGTTTCACATAAAAGCAATTACTTTTTTACGAAACCCGGCAATATCCGACAGTTATTGAAAGTAGGCAAACAGTGGGGAGTGAACCTGAGACTCTGGTTTTCAGCGGGTTTCAGCGAGTTTCATATAAAAGCAATTACTCTTTTACGAAACCCGACGAAACCTGGCAATATCCGAGAAAGTTATGGGAAGTAGACAACAGTGGGGAGTGAACCTGAGATTCATGGAAGTGTACACCAGTGGGGAGTGAACCTGAAACTCAGGGAAGTGTACACCAGTGGGGAGTGAACCTGAGACTATGGTTTTCGGCGGGTTTCAGCGAGTTTCACATAAAAGCAATTACTTTTTTACGAAGCCCGGTAATATTCGACAGTTATGGGAAGTAGGCAACAGTGGAGAGTTAACTTGAGATTCAAGGAAGTGTACACCAGTAGGGAGTGAACCTGAGACTCTGGTTTTCGGCGGGTTTCAGCGAGTTTCATATAAAAGCAATTACTTTTTTACGAAACCCGACAAAACATGGCAATATTCGACAAACTTATTGAAGCAGGCAACAGTGGGGGGGGGGGGGGTGATCCTGAGATTCAGGAAGTGTACACTTGTGGGGAGTGAACCTGGACTCTGGATTTTGTAAAAAAGCAATACCAAGGGGGAGGGTGAATTACTTATTTACGAAACCCGCCAAAACCCGACAAAGTTATGGGAAGCAGGCAGCAGTGGGGAGTGAATCTGGGATTTGGACACTGATGAGGATTGAACCTGGGACTGCGAGAGGCTGATTCCAGTGGACAGTGAGCTTAGAATGTACTTTTATTTCGAAACCTACCGAAATTTTCAAAAGTTATGGGAAGTGGGCACCATTGGGCAATGAACCGGGACTCAGGGAAGTGCACACCGGGTGGGAGTGAACCTGGGACTGTGAGAAGAGGATATCAGTGGAAATGAACCTGGGACTAGGGAAGATGGATACCAGTGGGAAATGAAGCCGGACTATGGGAGATGGGTACCAGACGAGAATGAAGCAATTCCTTTTTTACGAAATCCGCCAAAACCCGCCAAAAAACCATAGACTTAGGTTTACTCCCCAATAGTGTACACTTCCCTGAATCTCCGGTTCACTCCCCCACTGTTGCCTACTTTTTTTCCATAACTTTGTCGGATATTGTCGGGTTTCGTAAAAAAGTAATTGCTTTTTTTTTACGAAACCCAGCCCCAGGTACACTCCCCAACTGTGTACACTTCCCTGAGTCCCAGGTTCACTCCCCACTGCTGCCTACTTCCCATAACTTTGTCGAGTATCGGCGTGTTTTGGCAGGTTTCGTAAAAAAGAAACACCCCTAACAATACCACGTGTATTCAGTAAATAGATGTCAATTGTAGTCTAATATTCAGTATCTATTTAAATTATTATTATTATCATTATTATTATTATTATTATTATTATTATTATTATTATTATTATTATTATTATTATTATTATTATTATTATTATTATTATTATTATTATTATTATTATTATTAATTATCACTAATAATTTTAATAATAGTACGGCAATTAATTCACGGAAGTACATCGCTCAATCAAAAAATGCAGAAGTCTGCCCACATATTTATAATGAATCGGGTTTGCCTTAGAATGACAAAACAAACAAACAAACAAACAAACAACAACAACAACAACAAACAACAACAACAACAACAACAACAAATGAGACAAACAGAAAAAAAACAAGATTTTTAAAATAATGAACAATAGAAGAGCAAAAATGAAAAACAACAACGAGATGATAACACATAAAAGAATTCGTAATAAATCGATAACTGATTAAATTACTCCAACTACTTGATTAAAAAAAAAAATCATCATAATCATAATAGTGATGATGACGATTAAAACAACAATAATAATAATAGTAAGTAAGTAGAAATAATAATAATAATAATAATATAATAATAATAATAATAATAATAATAATAATAATAATAATAAAATAATAATAATAATAATAATAATAATAATAATAATAATAATAAATAATAATAATAATAATAATAATAATAATATATAAAAGTACAATAGTATAATATAAACATTAAAGTATATTACAAGCAAATAAAATTATAAAAACAAAAGTTTAAAAAATATCAATAGACATTAGGAATTAAAAAAATAATGGGAAAAAAAAAAACAAGTTACCCCTACCGGGATTTGAACTCTCGAACCTTAAAACTCAGAGTCTAACAGCTTATATCCACCAAGCCATGGTGTCACTGAACTCTTAGTGACATTTAATCATGTCTATTTAGATATTTAAAAATGGATTTGAATGCCACTTTTATTTTGATATTTTGAACTATGTTAATTGCATAAAAGCAGAAATTTTTTAAAAATTACGATCAAAATATTTTTACAGCTTTGAATCGGGCTGTCAGTTAGTGCATGTGTTCAATCTGGAAGTAGGTCAACAGTTTATTTCCATTCAACCGAGATTGTCGCACTTTTCACTCTCTCTATAAAAAAGAGTTCCTTATGGATACTGAATAGTGGCAAAGCACTATTCAGTATCTGATACTGAATAACCACTTCCTAATAATAATAATAATAATAATAAATAATAATAATAATAATAATAATAATAATAATACCAATAATATTAATAATAATAATAATAATACCAATAATATTAATAATAATAAATAATAATAATAATAATAATAATAATAATAATAATAATAATAATAATAATAATAATAATAACAATAAACGAAACGTTATTTGTTTTGCTTTGTTCCCTTATATACGAGTCACCTTTATTTTCCATTTTATTGGCTCATTTAGGCACATCTAGCTTTTGCTCATGTCCAAATGTAACATAGAAGGCCAGACAGCTCTTTTCAACTCCATTTCATTCCTTTTAACTTTAACTATTATCACTGGAAGTACACATAAGTGTGTCGCAAGAAATGTAAACCAATTATAAAACCTACATAAAAGCAACAACGAAAGTCCCTCTAGCTCAGCTTTGGCAGAGTTATTCCGCTTTGAAATTCTTCCAGACGGTTTAATGAACTCTCTAGCTTTGAATGTGAATAGCATACATAGAGTTAACCCCTTTCAGACAGGGTTAAGTTGTATCCTGGAAGTGGCCGAGTGGTTAAGGCATTGAACTGTGATACGGATGGTCCCTCGTTCGATCCCAGCTAAAGACATTTTTGTTTTTTTTTCCCTGGGCAAGATTACACCCCCCCCCCCCTCCATTTGCTCACTTGGAGAACATAGGTGATTTCTGTTGATATCCCACATCCTGTTTGATGGATTAGCTATAGATAGTATGCGCTTGGCTAAGAAACTCACAACATTGCCATCCGGAAGTATAACGCACCAACACATAAAACTCTGTGTAACCATGAACTTTTATAGTCAGGATAAATTAGTTGGTGAGAATTACTCATACATAAACGTGGATGGCATAAAAAAACAATAACAAAGACCCGAGTGACGTCAACTTCATTCTATCTATATTCCTTCATGGAATGATTAGGTGACGGTGTCAAATGGTGCCGTTGCGAAAGGGCGTAATTTTTTTTTTAATCTTACATTATTACCAGCGTGGCTCAGCGGTACGGTATTTGTTTTGTACCCGAAAGGTACCGAGGTCGGGTATCCGCTGCATTGTATGTGGCCTTGAACAATTCACCTCGCCTTAGCTAGCTCAGTTTGCGGCGATGCACTGCGGCTGACGTTTAGATTATTCCAGTCTTCTCTTGGAATAATTAATAGACCTTAAAGAAACATTTCACCCATGGGATGAATAAAAGAAATTATTTATATATTTTTTATCATCTTTGAGACCAATTGTCTCCAATAGGTGTTATGTAAGGGATGATTCTGATGCTACATATTCATGGCTATATAGGTGTTATGTAAGGGATGATTCTGATGCTACATATTCATGGCTATATAGGTGTTATGTCAGGGATGATTCTGATGCTACATATTCATGGCTATATAGGTGTTATGTCAGGGATGATTCTGATGCTACATATTCATGGCTATATAGGTGTTATGTAAGGGATGATTCTGATGCTACATATTCATGGCTATATAGGTGTTATGTCAGGGATGATTCTGATGCTACATATTCATGGCTATATAGGTGTTATGTAAGGGATGATTCTGATGCTACATATTCATGGCTATATAGGTGTTATGTCAGGGATGATTCTGATGCTACATATTCATGGCTATATAGGTGTTATGTCAGGGATGATTCTGATGCTACATATTCATGGCTATATAGGTGTTATGTCAGGGATGATTCTGATGCTACATATTCATGGCTATATAGGTGTTATGTCAGGGATGATTCTGATGCTACATATTCATGGCTATATACATTCAATTTTCAGCAGCAACTAGTTCGTCCCTATCGATAGTTCGAAGTTGACGTGATTCAGGTCTTTGTTATTGTTTTGTTTTGTTTTTTGCCATCCACGTTTATGAGTAATTCTCACTAAACTGTATTAACCTGACTATAAACGATCATGGTTACACAAAGTTTTGTGTGTTGGTCCGTTATACTTCCGGAAAGCAATGTTGTGAGCTCCATAGCCAAGCGCATACTATCTATACATTCAACTTCCAGCAGCAACTTTTCTTCCCTATAAGATACTGTTTTGAGACGGTCGCTAAGAAATGATAAGAATTATGGCATCATTTGATTTTTTTTTTCTTTTTAAGCTGAGGAAACAAAACTCATTGTCGTCAGTGGCGCATTTCTGATAGGCCACAGTTTCTTCTTTTAAAAATGAGTCAATGTGAAAAAATATATTACTCGTGAGTCCTACTTTATTTACTAGCTATATTATGTTACAGTGAATGACATAATCAGTCGGATGGTGAAAAGGTTTGAACTGAGATATTGCCAAGTTTAGTTAGAAGGTCAATTTTTATTCAAAATGAGTTCTTGTCATAAAGGATTAAATCAACCCTTTTCGTATCTCTTCAGAAAATATCAAAGATTAATTTCACTTCTAAAACTAAATATTTTTTACAGCTAGTCAAGTTGAAAAAGTATGAAATTTGAGAGAAAATGCTGGAAACTATACATCTGACTATAACTTCATGAAAAATCATCCCATTTACTCCAAATAAAGATTAACGTGCTTTGGTGAGCATATTCTTTCAGAAAATGCAAAAAAAAAAAAAAGGAAAAATTCAAATCCAAAATTTCCACCTTCCGACTGACTATGTCATGTACTGACATATTATTTTCGAATTTGGATAATTATAGAACAAAATTTGTTGCATTTTATTGATTTCCGTGAAATTTTATGTTTGATTTTCTCAGCTACAATGTGAGTTATCAGATTTATGCATGGAGCCACATATTTATTTTAACTAAGAGTTAATGAGGTAAATAAAAACTAGTCCTTTAGAGCTATAAGACCCACGGAGCCGGACTCTTATAGAGCGCATGATATCCTCAACAATGAGACTCTTGGCGTTTTAAATATCCACTAATCCTTCTCAAAGGGCTTTACAGCAGGTCCCAAGCCAACAGCAACAATTAACAAGTAGGATGAGACAAGATGCGTTGTTAACAGTCAGGAACTATTTATTTCCACCAGATTACGATGAGAGAATGTGAGTAAAGAGCCTTTTCCGAGGACTCATTTTTGAGCGGTTCAAACTCTGTGCCTTTCTTTGGATTTTGACTGAAATCAAGTCTCGCTAGTAAAGGGTTAAAGAGTTGATGATAAACAGAAAGTAATTCCATAAAATGGTGGTTTCCTCTCTCTTGAAATAGAATAAAGGGGCAAGGGAGGTAATTCCAAACCCATAAAGAAAGGGGGAAAACCCTCATTTTAGCGTATTATTCTCTATGTCACGCTATTTCCGGTCCTGACGTGAAGAGGGTTTTTCTTTTTCCCATTTGTGGAAATGAGGGAAGGGGTAAGTAGATTTTTAATGGTTGGAAGACACACGCAGCAAATGGCACAGTATCCTATGACAAAGGATTGTATTGGCCACGTGGTCAACGTGGTCTTGTTGTATGTATGACGCTCGCTTTCGGATCGGAAGGTCCTGGGTTCGAGCCTTTTGCAGCCTGCCTCCTCTAGAAACTTTTTCGTTTGATTTTCTTTCTGTTCAGGATATTCTCAGAAGAAGTCTCAGACACCACATCTCCATCGCTTCTATTTTCCTTTGCAGTGCTGTGTTGAATGGTCCATGTCTCACATCGATAATATATTACAGTGAATGCCATAATCAGTCGGATTGTGAAAAGGTTTGAACTGTGATATTGCCAAGTTTAGTTAGAAATTCAATTTTTATCCAAAATGAGCTCTTGTCATAAATGATTAAATCAACCATCTTCGGGAATATTGAAACCTAAATTCACTTCTAAATATTTTTACAGCTAGTCAAGTTGGAAAAAGTATGAAATTTGAGAAAAGTTGCTGGATACCTTTCCCATACATCTGACCATAATTTCATGAAAAATCACCCTCATAAAGATTAAAATGCTCTGGTGTGCATATTCTTTCAGAAAATTTAAAAAATGCAAATCCAAAATATTCACCTTTCAATTGATTATGTCATGCACTGTAACATACAATAAAATTGGCACTACAGTATTTTCATGTTGGTGGGCAAGTCTTATCTCGGTTTGTGACCATTGGTCTCATTATCCATTACAGCTGCCTTTGCAAGTCCTATCTTGTTCTCCGCGTTCTTTGTTCAGTTTCCATATTCTGTAATCATTGTTCCAAAGTATCTTATTTCCTGAACTGTTTTAATGGGGCGAAGTGGCTGAGTGGTTAAGGCATTGCACTGTGATCCGGAAAGTTGCGAGTTCGAGTCCCGCTTCAGGTACTTTCTTTTTTTTCCTTGGGAGAGATTAATAAACCCCCCAATTTGGTCATTTGGACAACATGTGTGATTCCTGTTGACATCAGATATCCTGTTTGATGGATTATCTATAATATTCCTTCATGGAATGCCTAGGCGACGGGATCAAATGGTGCCGTGGCGGAAGGCCGTAATTTTAAATTTTTTATTTACTTTTATATTGCATTCTAGATGGGTTTTCTTCCTTGTTATTTTCATCCTTTCTCTTTCCTTGTCGTTGAGATTAAACCCCATCTTTTTACTCTCCTTTACCACCACTTCTAGCAGTTCTGGCGGCTATGTGGTCAAGTAGTATGACACTTGCTTTCGGGTCGAAAGGTCCCGGGTTCGAGCCTCGCTCGGCGCATAGTTGAGTCCTTGGAGAAGGCTCTTTACTTACATTCTCTCACCGTACTCAGGTTTTAAATGAGTGCCTGGCTGTGAACAGCGTTGTCTCTGTCCGAAAAAAAAATGGTAATATCGCCTAACAGGCGTCATGTCCTGTCCTATATGTTAGATTTTGCTGTTGGCCAGGGACCCCTTGTAAAGCGCTTTGTGCACGTTTAATGGATATTTTTGCTCTATTTACAAGCTCAATTTCTTTTTTACTCTTTGCTATCTGCCAACAAAGATGTGTCATCCGCGGATCGCAAATTGTTCATCTGTCTTCCATTCACCACAATCTCTGGCTTATCTTCCAATTTCCTCATAATTATTACTGTAAATATTGACACAAGATCTTGCAAAATGACATAACCTTGCCTTAAATCCCTCTTCATTTCTTAGATACTAGTCTATTACCATCAACAATAAATTTTGTCAACTATTAAACATTTATCTTTTAACTCAAGAAAACAATAATTGAGAAAGTCACCAAATAATTGTATAAAATCTGCATTGATGGGCAATCCGCCTTTTGCAGATAAAGACGTTAAACTTGAGCTTGGACTTTGATTTCACTTGTTTCTCCGCATATTCTCACTGCTGCTGTTTGTTCTTGATATAAGTTTTGTGATGATTCTCATATATTTTCCATCTATGCCATTATTCTGAAGTCTATTGCTCAATTTTGAGGGTTTTACTGTAGCATACGCTTTAGAATAATATGTATACAATGTCTTTTTTTTTTTTTTCAGTCCTGTTTCTTTATAATAGTATTCAATAGTCCGATGTCACGTCCGCCCAGCAACCAGCAGCTTGGTTCTAAACAAAGAAAATCGGTTCTTTTTATTCTTCATGCTGGCTAGAACTTTTTCACATGTCGTGTGATCAGAATGTATAAAAGTCAAAACATGATCAGATTTATAATGTTTTTCTTCTCTGGATACACTTTTAACCTCGTCGGAGAAGTATTTTATAAGGGCGGTAATGGAGATAATGGCGTTCGCCCTCCATTATTCCGATAGTTTAGAACCAGTTACTATGCGTCAATACGAGGAAATTGACGTAACGACTGTTGAACCCTGAGTGTATAAATGGCATTTGTCGTGTATAAATAGCATTCATCGTGCGGTTTCATTGTTGGAATCCAAATTTAACGTCCGCTATTTCTGTATTGATTCTGTTTTGGTGTAAGATTACAATATGAAACGCTGTTTATGAAACAGTGCCTGACACACGAAGAAGTAAAATAAAAGAAAGAAAACCATCCCAAATATCAGCCGGCTTTGACCCGGGATCGAACCTCGGTCCTTATAATTATCGGTCAGTCAGACTTTACAACAGGGAGTAAATTTTTCAGTTTCAATTTTAGTAGTAGCAGCAGTAGCAGTAGCAGCAGCAGCAGCAGCAGCAGCAGTAGTAGTAGTAGTAGTAGTAGTAGTAGTAGTAGTAGTAGTAGTAGTAGTAGTAGTAGTAGTAGTAGTAGTGGTGGTGGTGGTGGTGGTGGTGGTAATAGTAGCAGCAGCAGTTGTTGTTGTTGTTGTTGATGGGTGGAGTCCTTTTGTTTTTCAATTCCTCTCTTTATAATAGTCCTGAGTGTATAAATTGCACGTGTCGTATAGTATTGGCATCTGTCCTGTCCTTTCCTTGTTAGAATCCAAATTTAACGTTCTCTATCTCTGTATTGATTCTGTATTGGTGTGAGGGAAAAAAATCTGAAACGTTGTCGTGTATGAAATTAAGAGATTAAACACGGCATAAATATTTTTACGCACGATGAATAAAACTTTGAAGGCTGCATCACACGTTGACATCGATGGTTGGAGAACAACGACCCCATTATCATGGCCGTCCTCAGTGACTCTTTACAGAGAATGCCATTTACGACAGTTACTACACATTTCAAAAGCTGAAAACAAATGAAAATTGTCATCAATCATCTATCATATTTTGTATGCATTTTTCTTTTACACGAATCAATATTCCTGTCAGTGTAAAATGTACGTTTCAAATTTTTGACAACCTGAAGTGCGGCTAAAGAAAAGAAAATTTGTTTTGAAAATTTCAACCTATTCAGATCGCCGTGCACTCATTTGCAAATCTGATAGCCCAATTCCTTATGGGCTCATTGTTGTAATGGAAATCTCTTTAAAAATGACGCTAAATATTGTCCATTAAAACAATATTGAATTAAGCCCAGAAGAGGGTTTGGATGTCAGACCGGCATATATATGTACACGTCGA
Source organism: Berghia stephanieae (assembly GCF_034508935.2). NCBI lineage: Eukaryota > Metazoa > Mollusca > Gastropoda > Nudibranchia > Aeolidiidae > Berghia > Berghia stephanieae. The sequence goes on along the minus strand of NC_088369.1, from coordinate 24,690,533 downwards.
TTCAGAACAATCTAATCATTGATGCCACGAGCTGTCGGTTGTTTGAGTTTTATCAAAATCAATACATTATAACAAGCCAGACAGCGAATTATTACTGAAACGGAAATTGAAAGAACTTTTAATCTCCATAAAACGTTGGCTAAATATTAATTACTTTCCTATTCAAAAAAAAATTACTTCATTCAGGCGGCATGGTTAGATGTGGTCCTAAAGCATTATAAAGAAGGAATCTAAATAATCCATTAAATAAACGTCTGTTTATGTCAACATGAATCACTCGTGTTGTCCAAAGTATTTTACTGTAAAACAAAACACGTCTAGATTGGTTCTCATGTCAGGATTAATGCCATCAAAACACTTTTCTAATAGCCTAATCTTTTTTAAAAGCAACAGAAAACCCCAGACAAAATCCTTTTATAAATGCATTAGCGACCTTTTGCTTTGAGGTTATTTAGTACATTATAATCAATCTCACATTTTCACCCCCTTTTCCAGTAAATTTTATGGCAATAAAAAAAATATATCTCTGATGTACGAAGACATTAATTGTCTTACTTTCTGAGTTACGTGTACATATATGCAGGTCTGACATCCGAATCCACTTATGAGTCTAGTTTAACAATGTTGTAATGGACCATATTTTGCGTCATTTTTTGTTTTTTTTTGAGGTTTCCATTACAACAATGAGCCCTTAAGGAATTGGGTTATCAGACCTGCAAATAAGTATCCGTTGTTTCTGAGTTGTCTGATATAACTGATATACATAGTTACGTCAATCTTCATCACATGAAGCTGCATTTATTTTGGAATGGATTGGATAAAATGTGGTCGGAATAAGATAGAAAGAGAAAGGGAGGGAGGAGGGGGGGGGGGGGGAGGTGGTGATTTAATTCTCCGTAAGTCCTTTTTTAAAAATACTGACTCAAAATTAGGAAAATACAACAAACCACTTTATTTTTTAATAATACATCGCCTATGTAGAATGTCAATCAATTATGGTCAAACTTTCTGCGATGTCAGGAAAAAATGAAGTTGGAAAGAGGAGAGAAAGATAAAGAAGGGGTTGGAGGTGAGGGGAGGGGGAGGGATATCTTAATGGCTCCGGAAGCCTCTAGTCCTAAATTATAAATTTAAAAAAACAACAACATAAAATTTTTAATTGGTCGAAAAACAATTTAAGAGTGGTTTTGTAAAACTCCCTAACTCCGTTTTTCTCTATTTTGAGATATTGAGGATTATTTCCCCTATAATTTCTCATTCGGTCTAGATATTATTTTATCATATTTAAAATTCAAATCAACACAAATCTACAGAAATTCAAGTGTCAATTGATGCTTAAAATAAAGTTTATATTTCAATTAATCTCATGGATGGAACATCTCAAAAAGTAAAAAAAAAATCGACTTAACGAGTTTTGGAAAACCAACCTTCAAATTATTATTTGATAAAAATGATTCTGTAGCTGGTTTTGTCAGAGCTGATGGAAACGACTTTGCGACAGAGTCCTATCTAGAGGATAACGAGCAATTGCTATTATCCATTCCATGCTATAGATATCGGGATAAACTTCGGTTTTATGAATCTCATGACTCCAATTATACAAGGTCAGATTAAATTTAGCCAGCAAAGCATCTCATTAGTGGGAAAAGAAAGGCGTCATTATTCTAAGGGCGATATATCCAAAGGATTGAAGTTAATCCATAGCCGGGCTTGATATATATAATATGATATGGGCTATACTTACTTAGGCACACAAAAAAGTCAAGAAGGATCATTGTAAACAAGGAAGTGGCTTCTGTTATAATGACATAGAGCTATATTATCTCGGTTAAAAAAAACAAAACAAACAAAAACATTTATTATTCTTTTTTTGCTTTCTGATTTTTTTTTTCTATCAATGATGTAATGATCTTCGCACAAATAATATGACTCATTCGAGTCCAACTAAATGGTGTCACTTTTGGCTTTGTGGTGTTGTGGTATGACACTCGCCTTCAGACCAGAAGGTCCAGGATTTGAATATAGATGTCATTTGAAAAGGCTCTTTACTCACATTATATCACCGTACTCGGATGTAAAACGAGTACCTAACCATAAGCACTGTTGTCTTTGTTTGAAAAAATAAATATTGCAATATCGCTTCACAAGCGTCATGTTCGTCTTGCATATTAAGTCCTGCTGTTGACTTTAGACCACTTGTAAAGCGAGTTCTATTTCGGTTCATTTGCGTGAGAAGCGAGTAGTCTTCCAACCGAACGATCGGGACATCTAAGAATAACTATAGTCCTTCAGAGCCATGAGGCCCATGGAGCCGGAGTTTATCCCGGTTTCTATAGCGTGAAATGGGCAATAGCAATTGCTTGCTACCCTTTGGATAGAACGCTGATCTATTGCAAAGTACTTTCCGCCAAATCTAAAAGACTCAGCTACCCATTCACTGCTGGGCGGACAGAAAGGGGTTGAGGGAGGGGGGTCAGTAAAAAATCTCGACTTGCACCCGGGATCGATCTTGGTCCCTTTGTGTGTAAGCGAGTGCTCTACCAACTGAGCTATCAGAACCCCAATAATAGTAACAATTAGGACTAAAAACCATTTTACTTGGGCGTAGTTGAGAGGTTATTCTGACTTTTCAGTAATTAATAGATCGATGGGAATGTCTGTGGGATTTTTGGCTCTGATAAAAAAAAAAAGAAGATAACCCAAAGCAAATAGGGGACTTTTTCCCTTTCAACTCAATATAACTAACATTATAAAAAATACAAATAGATAAACTATATATCTATATATTTTTTCGCTTTAAGCCGTATGAAAGCCTTTGAAATGTATGTTGTAGTATTGCATTGTGATTTATTTGAGAGAGTTAATTAATCAGTTAACTGCCGCGTTTTAAAAAATTTGGTCAGGAAACTCGCCCTTCAAAATCGATCGTTAAAGCGCTTTGAGCATGTTTTGTTGATATTGCTCTGTATAGAAGCTCTTTTTTTTCCATCTTCCTCATCTTGGCAAAACATTCTCAAACATGGGACTTCGCAAAGTTGAAGAAGTCGTTTTTAAGAAACTTTCCGTCAATTAACGAGTTATTTTTTTTAAATCTACCTAGAAGGAATTAGAATTGGAAGTCGTGACATGTTTCCTTCCTCTCTCACGGTTGGAAAAGTGTCACCGGTTTTCAAGAGAACTAAGAATGAATAGAAGTTACTGAAATCCTGAAGTGGCATAACTATTTTAATACCCGATGTATAGGCAGATTCTTATGATTACGGGGCGTAAAATAGAAAGGATGGATGATCTTTATTGACAATCAGAATATTTTAAAACTAGAACACAAGATGCCATCACCCTGAAACCAGAAGATCAGTTGTACAATACTCTGGAGAACTGTTTTCACACTTCCAAGAATAAAAGAACCAGTATTTTGACGTCACAACTGTGTTCTCTATTTCATGTCAAAATTGCTTCTTCTAATGAACAGACCAAGATTGAAAAAAACATTAACTTAGATTAACATTTTGTTTTTTTAAATACATAAATGTAACTCGTATTCTTAATTCAGTATTGCTTCTTAAATGAACAGACCAAGATTTTTAAAATAGACAAAAACTTAGATTTACATTATTTTTTGAAATACATAAATGTAACTCATGGTCTTAATTCCGTATTGCTTCGTAAATGAACAGACCAAGATTGAAAAAAAAAACAAGAACTTAGATTTACATTATTTTTTATAATACGAAAATGTAACTCGTGGCCTTAATTCAGTATTGCTTCTTAAATGAACAGACCGAGGTTTTAAAAAAACCCAACAACTTAGATGTACATTATTTTTTTTAACCCATGGCCTTAATTCGGTATTGTGTCTTCGTGAACGGTTTGCGGTATTGTGGTATGATACTCGCCTTCGAGCCGGATGGCCAAGGGTTCAAGTCAAGCACTGAGCCACCCATAGTTGAGTCCTTGGAAAATGCTTTTTACTCACATTTCTCTCACCGTACTCAGGTGTAAAATAAGTACATGTACACTAACAGCAGTGTTTCTGTCGAAGAATAAAAATGTTATATCGCCTTAAAAAGCGTCGTGTCTCGTCGTATGACATGTTAAGTGTTGTTGTTGGCTTGGGACCCCTTTTAAAGTGCTTTGAGTACATAGAGGAAATAAAAATTAAATGCTCGAGTTTTTAGGGGGTTTTTTTTGTTTGTTTTTATCAGGTATTGATGCTGTGCGTTTGGGTTAAGAACTCACAACATACGCCAGCTGGACAATCTACCAACACACAAAACTATGTGTAATCTTGAACGTTTATAGTATGATTGATAACATTTAATCATAAAAATAGCTGTCTAAAAACAATAACAAAGAGTTGAGTAACGCCATTTTCGTTCTATCTATATCAAAGACTCCATTTAAAGCTGATATCCGTTCCACACCCGTGAACACGCGTTAACGTGAATATCTTCAATAAGAACCTTCTGATGGATTTTAATGAAAATGTCTCGAACGCTTGAATTGTTACTGACGTTAACACGTTTGTTTTACTCGGTGACACTACCAAACTTTGGGATATTTTTCTTTACGGTATAGATAGTTCGAAGATGACGTCACTCAGGTCTTTGTTATTGTTTTTTGCCATCCGCGTTTATGAGTAATACTCACTGAACTGTATTAACCCGACTATAAACGTTCATGGATACACACAGTTTTGTGTGTTGGTCCGTCATATTTCAGGACGGCAATGTTATGAGCTTCTTAGCCAAGCGCATTCTATATATAGATAGTTCGAAGATGACGTCACTCAAGCCTTTGTTATTGTTTTTTGCCATCCGCGTTTGTGAGTTGTTCTCACTAAACTGTATTAACCAGACTATAAAAGTTCATGGTTACACAGAGTTTGTGTGTTGGTCCGTTATACTTCCGGATGGCAATGTTGTGAACTCCTTGGCCAAGCGCATTCTATCTATATTATAAGAAACGAAGGGTCTGGGATGAGTGAACATTTGGATGGTTTACAATAACAATATCAAACACAGTGAATTCTGTTGTCATTACGATCACTGAAATCCCCACAGGTTTGACCAGGGGTTTTACTTTTCACAAGATGAATGGGTTTAAAACGACACAGCAAATTGTACGTTGTACACACTTGACATAAACTTAAACAATTGTTACAATTAATAGTTAAAAGCCAGATGAGCAGCTTCCTGTTGTGATTTCTATATTCATATAAATTGATAAGAATATAGATTAAACATACCAAACATGGTAAAATGAGGAGTAGAGAACTGAAAATGTACATGTATCTCTCCAGAGAGGCGCGCGCAGGAATTCTTTGTCATGGCATGCGGTGAATAACAATACTCTTTATATAACAGACGGCACACAACCAGGAACTCAGAGTGGAGAGGTCAAATTAAAAATTGTGTTTTTAATAATGCGTTTCTTGTATTTAAAAACTGCGGTTCCCTTGAAAGGTTGTACTGTACAAAACTTACACGGAATCTGGTGATAAAGAAGTCAAGATTCAGCGTTATTTAATATTAATACATTCAAAGCGCCATTAGTGTCTTTGTCCGAAAAAAATAAAAGCACCAAACGGGCTGCTTGTGTCGTCCAATATATTATATGTGCGTTGTCCACCAGGTAATAAATTATGAAACGACGTGAGCCTGTTTTCAATGCTGTGAAGTGCAATATAAATACTGTGTATTACTACAATGTTTAAAACAATCCAAAATTATTTGCTAAGCTCCGCCACTGAATACAACTTTGTTATGATT
>NC_088369.1:24672262-24679762 GCF_034508935.2 Berghia stephanieae | reverse complement strand
GTCTCACGTTCACTCCCCATTATTTGCCTACTTTTCATAACTTTGCCCCATTTTGTTGGGATTTGGCGCATTTCGTAAACAAAAAGTAATTGCTTTTTTTTCTCCTCCAAAACTCACCGAAAACCAGTCCCAGGTTCACTCCCCACTAGTGTACACTTCCCCGAATCTCAGGTTCACTCCCCACTGTTGCCTACTACCCATAACTTTCTCGGATATTGCCAAGTTTCGTCGGGTTTCATAAAAATGTAATTGCTTTTATATGAAATTATCTGAAGCCCGCCGAAAACCATAGTCTCAGGTTCACTCCCCACTGGTGTACACTTCACTGTCTCTGGTTCAGTCCCACGCTTTGCCTACTTTCCACAAGTTTGCCGCATATTGTCGGGTTTCGTAAAAAAGTAACCCCCCCCCCCCCCCCCATTTTGTTACTGATGTTTTACAAAACCCAGTGTCCCAGGTTCACTCCCCACTGGTGTACACTTCCCTGGTTCTCAGGTTCATCCCTTCCTCCCCCCCCCTCCCTTACACACTCACACACACACACACACACACACACACACACACACCACACGCTGCTGCCTAACTCCCATAACTTTGTCGGATATTGCCAGGTGTCGTCGGGTTTCGTAAAAAAGTAATTGCTTTTTATTACGAAACCCGCCGAAACCCAGTCCCAGGTTCACTCCCCACAGGTGTACACTCCTTTGAGTCCCAGATTCACTCCCACAGCTGCCCTCTTTGTCAGGGTTCGGAAAAAAACAACAACACCGTATTATAGTGCAAAACCACTATTCAGTGTCAGATACTGAATAGTGGAAAACCGCTATTCAGTATCTGATACTGAATAGTGCAAAACCACTATTCAGTATCAGATACTGAATAGTGCTAGCCTTTGAGAAATAGGCTTCAACAGTCGTGATGTCACGTCCTTCGTAATGACGCATGGAAATTTAGCAACTGGTTCTAAACTATCGGAAGAATGCCGGGCGCCCTTTTAAAATACGAGCAAAAAAATGTCTCCAGAGGAGAAGAACATTATAAATCTGATCATGTTTTGACTTTTATACATTCTGATCACATATCACATGAAAAAGTTCTAGCTAGCATGAAGAATAAAAAGTACCGATTTTCTTTGTTTAGAACCAAGCTGCTCGTGGCTCGGCGACGTGACATCCGACTATTGAATCCTATTCTCACAAAACCAGACTTTAAACCTTCAAGGTTACACATCATTTTGTGTGATGGTCCATTATATTTGGTCAGTGCGTAGCCCTCGTCAACGTATAGATAGTATGCAGATGACGTCACTCAGGCCTTTGTTATTGTTTTTGCCATCCGCGTTTGTGAGTTGTTCTCACTAAACTGTATTAACCAGACTATAAAAGTTCATGGTTACACAGAGTTTGTGTGTTGGTCCGTTATACTTCCGGATGGCAATGTTGTGAACTCCTTGGCCAAGCGCATTCTATCTATAGCCTGACACTGACAAAAAAAATGACGTTAAAAGACAAGTCACTGGCCACAAAAGAAAACAAATCGTGAGTTGTATTCAGTAGTTCAACCAATGAAATAACTTGTTCCCATGAGCTCTACTAACGACAACTCACTAGGCGGTGCAAAATAATGACGTCAAACTGCCGGTCCTTTTGGATTTCAGTATCAGGCTATAGATAGTATGCAGATGACGTCACTCAGGCCTTTGTTATTGTTTTTGCCATCCGCGTTTGTGAGTTGTTCTCACTAAATTGTATTAACCAGACTATAAAAGTTCATGGTTACACAGAGTTTGTGTGTTGGTCCGTTATACTTCCGGATGGCAATGTTGTGAACTCCTTGGCCAAGCGAATTCTATCTATACTTCCGGATGGCAATGTTGTGAACTCCTTGGCCTAGCGCATTCTATCCATAGATAGAATTCGCTTGGCCAAGGAGTTCACAACATTGCCATCCGGAAGTATAACGGACCAACACACAAACTCTGTGTAACCATCAACTTTTATAGTCTGGTTAATACAGTTTAGTGAGAACAACTCATAAACACGGATGGCAAAAACAATAATAAAGGCCTGAGTGACGTCATCTGCATACTATCTATTACATAACGATGGCTACGGTGCCAGGCCATAACTTTACGAAGGCCACGGTTCAAGTAAGTTAACGATGGCGACAGTCAGTGCTTCGCCATCGTTAAGTTATAGTCTGACACTGAAACCCAAAAAAGACTGGCATTTTGACATCATTATTTGGTTTTTGCACCGCCTAGTGAGTTGTCGTTAGTAGTGCTCATGGAAACAAATGGTCCCATTGGTTGAACTATTGAATACAACTCACGATATGTTTTCTTTTGTGACCAAAGACTAGCATTTTGACGTCATTTTTTGATCAGTGTCAGGCGATAGATAGTTCGAAGATGACGTCACTCAGGTCTTTGTTATTGTTTTTTTGCCATCCGCGTTTATGAGGAATGCTCACGGAACTGTTTTAACCCGACTATAAACGTTCATGGATACACACAGTTTTGTGTGTTGGTCCTTGATACTTCCGGATGGCAATGTTGTGAACTCCTGAGCCAAGCGCATACTATCTATAAGTTAACGATGGCTACGGTCAGTGTCAGGCTCCAAGCTCACGACGGCTACGGACTGATTTGGCTCTTGACATGTTCTAAGGGCAGTCAAAATTGCATAGAATTGAATGAGGTAAGCTTTGGTCATCATACGGTCGGCGGAATGTTGTGAGTAAATTACGTACCCGCACAGCTGTCAGAGAGTAAGCTTATGTAAATAGGTTACACGAGAATTCTAGTGAAAAACATGATCAATTATTCCAGCAAATGAATTGAATGAATTTAAGAAGCAGGTACTTCGGTGAAACTTGGTCAATATTTAATGGGTTTAGATGAGTTCTACGTCCAAAGTTAATGGATTGGTCATTATATTGAGCACAAGAAAATTACTTTCTTTGATCGGTGTTACTTGGTATTTGGGGATAAAAGCATTACATGTTAGTTGGTATTTATTATTTAGGCGTACAGTATGATTTGGGCGTACGATATTATTTGGGCGTAAAAACTGACCTATGGTGAAAGGAATTGTGGGAACAGATTACAAGAGGGTATAAAGCAGAGTCGATAATTCTATTTTATTCTACATCAACTTCACTATGATCTGCTCTTTCCTAGTATGCTGCGAGTTCTAACATCCTACTAAGAATTTATATTTTACGGACTTAGAAATATTCCACGTATATTGAAAATGGTTACTTAGGCAAAATGACTTTACATTTGAATTGATTTTATGGATTTGGAATTTATGAAAATGATTGAATTATGAACATGCTATTTGATTTGGATTTCGAATTTATCACAACAAATAAAACAGTTAGAAATCATACTTGGAATCTGGACTTTGATTTGAATGTCTTGATGTTGTGCATTCAACTATCATCATGGCCCTTGAACTCTTTAGTCATTATTAACATCTACAACAAAGGAATATCATTACCATCTATGAAAAAGCCACTATACGATCATAAGCCAATACATATGTGTGCAACTACGCCACCTAAAACAGCATCTATAGTTAAAGGAAAACAAACAAAAGTAGGATGCAAAAACATGAATAATTTTCATTATAATAAATAGAAAACAATCACTGATGATAAATTTACTCTTGACTCGTGGTTTTCATGGTGGGTAAACACCTGAACAAAATAAGGCGACCAAACATTGTTTGACGAACGCGACGATCGAACGCTCGCTTTTCCGTCCACATCTGAACTTCGTATTTGTTGTGCTCGTTTCTGTTTGCCGAACATGTGTTCTCTGAGTGCCTGCGTCTCCTTATCCTCGTCAGTACTTGTATAAACATGGATTTGAAAACAGCTTCGGTTGCCTTTTTACAGTTGTGCTCTTTAAAGCAGAGAACTTACTACTACTACTACTACTACTACTACTACTACTACTACTACTACTACTACTACTACTACTACTACTACTACTACTACGACGACGACGACGACAACGACGACGACGACTACTACTACTACTATTACTACTACTACTACTACTACTACTACTACTACTACTACTACTACTACTACTACTACTACTACTACTACTACTACTACTACTACTACTATACTAATACTACTACTACTACTACTACTACTACTACTACTACTACTACTACTACTAATAATAATAATAATAATAATAATAATAATAATAATAATAATACTAATAATAATAATAATAATAATAATAATAATAATAATAATAATAATAAAAATAATAACAATAATAATAATAATATAATACTACCACTACTAGTGTCCGCCATTTCAGACGTACGCAGAAATAACATACTCGACAGTGGACAGAATAGGGTAAAGAAATAGTGACCTTCTACTTTTTCGGTTCCAAATCACTGGAAGTTTGTATGTAAAAAGTCATTCGGATGACTAAAGGTGAATGAGTCATAAAGATGGCATAACCATTTCAGTAGCAGGATGTATGGGCAGATTCTTAACATTACGAAACATAAAAGAGCGAGGATAGATGATCCCGGGTCATGGGTTCGAGCCTCGTTCGTCGCATAGTTGAGTCCTTGGAAAAGGCTCTTTACTCACATTCTCTCACCGTAATTAGGTGGAAAATGAGAACCTGGCGTTAACAGCGTTGTCTATGTCCGAAAAAAAATTGTAATATCGCCTAACAGGCGTCGTGTGTCCCGTTCTAAATGTTACGTATTGTTGTCTGTCAGGGACCCATTGTAAAGCGCTCTGAGCACGTTCAGTGGATATTGCGTTATATAAAATCTCAACTCTTCTTTTTATTTTTTTTATATCGACGACCAGCACATATTTAATCTAGAAATAAAGATACCATCACTCAGAAACCAGAAGATCCATAAAGATTACTCTCAACACATGCGACGATCACCAAAATTAAATGAATAAGGAGTTGTTATTGGGAATAGTAAAGAGAACGATAATTGGATTCAGTAGTCTGATGTCACGCCGCCCGGCAATGGCGGCCATCTTGGTTCTAAACAAAGAAAATCATTACTTTTTATTCTTCAAACTGGCTAGAACTTTTCATATGTCTTGTGATCAGAATGTGTAAAAGTCAAAACATGATCAACTTTGTGTTTTTTTCCCCTCTGGATACGCTTTTATGCTCGCCGGAGAAATATTTCATTCTGGCGTCCGCCATTGTTCCGATAGTTTAGAGCCAGTGTTACTAAGTTACCATGCGTCATTAGGAAGGAATTGACGTTACGACTATTGAATCCTATTCATGCCATTTTTAAACGAGTGAACACAAGTTATTTTTCACTTTCGTTTGATTGTCGTAGCCGTGTGCAAAAAAAGTCCTTCAGAGCCATGAGGCCTATAGGAGCCGAAATTTATCCCTGTTTCTATAGCGTGAAACGGACAATTGCAATTGCTTGCTATCCTTCGGATAAAACGCTAGTTTATCTCAAAGTGCTTTCCACCCGATCTAACAGACCCAGCTACCCAATCACTTTGGTGGACAGGGAGGGGGGGGGGGGGGGGGTCAGAAACAATCTCGACTGCACCGGGATCGATCTCGGTCGCTTTGCGTATAAAGCGAATGCTCTACTAACTGAGGTATTGGCACCCCCCCCCCCCCCCCTCGTAGCCGTGTATTGAGGCATAATTTCATGGCTGTGTCAGGTCATGGATTTACTCTAAGTCCACTATCAGACCAAACACTGCATTTTAACCCTCTCCTCACCAACTACAGGAAAATCGTCACATTTGTTACGATACAATGATAACATGTTTCTTAGTCAGATTGGTTCTGTACATTATTTCAACATTTTCTGAAAAATCTTTGTTTTATAAATCTTGTTATGCTGCAAAAAAATGTATATCTAAGTGTGAATTTGAGTGTAAAAGGTCAATTCTGTATTGGATAGGTATAACATTTCTGGAAAAATCATGAATACGGTCGGTAAGGAGAGAGTTAATGTAAGGGTCATATCAAAATGACATTTGAGTTCTTTAAAAATACGTAACATGTAGAATGAGACATGACGCCTGTTAGGCCGTATTACAATTGTCATTTTCCGACAGAGACAACGCTGTTTACGGCCAGGTACTCATTTTACACCTGTGAAAGCGAGTGTCAATACCACAAGGCCACACGAAGAATAGAATATATTTTCTAAACTAAAAAAAAAAATTTTGGTGGGTGGGGGGGGGGGGGGGGTGGCGGGGGAAGTTCCAGGTGTGTTTCAGTCATTGCACAATCTTATCTGGGTTTGAGGCTCGCTCGGTGCATAGTTGAATACTTCGAAAAGGCTTTTTACTCACATTCTCTCACCGTAAGCAGGTGTAAAATGAGTACCTGGCCGGTAACAGCGTTCTCTCTGTCAAGGAAAAAAATTGCAATATCGCCTAACAGGCGTCATCTCTTGTTCTACAAGTTACATGTTGCTGTTGGCTGGGGATCCTTTGTAAAGCGCTTTGAACACGTTTAGTGGGTATTACCCTATATAAAACTTCAAGTTATTTGTTTGTTTTTGTTTGTTTGTTTTTTGTTTTTTTGTTTTTTGTTTTTTCTTTTTTAATCCCCATTGTATAGCAATGATTACAACAAATTAATGTTGCTTTGATTTCACAAGTAAATTTCTTTTATCACCACAAATGCATACATTTTTATAATAACTTTTCGATTTAGCGTCAAAACCGTAAGCGGTCTCTCATATAACCTCAATTGTGTTGGAAGAGAAATAAAGCAACAAACAAACAAACAAAAAAAATCAAAACCGTAAAGAGATTGGGAGTCAAAATGGTTCTGTGCAGCCCATATTAGATTTTTGCCAACAAGCACTTAGCCATTCACAAGTAATTTTTTGTAGTTTTTTTTTATCGAACTTGATATCTTTGTAAGATCATCACAAATACATTTTTTGAAAGACCTTTTGTTATATATACAGATTCAAAATTGAAAAGAGGTTGGGCGAGAGTTTAAAAAAATAGAGCTTTTATATAGAGCAATATCCACTAAATTTATGTTCTCAAAGCGCTTTACAAAGGATCCCTGACCAACAGCAACACGTAACATGTAGAGCGAGACATGACGCCTGTTTAGCGACATTACAATATTTCATACAGCGATAACGCTGTTGACGATCAGGTACTCATTTTTACACCTGGATACGGTGAGAGAATGTGAGTAAAGAGTCTTTTCCAGGGACCCAACTATGCGCCGAGCGAGGCTCGAACCCAGGACCTTCCGATCCGAAAGCGAGTGTCATACCACTAGACCACATAGCCGCGTAAAATTTGTTCTGTACAGCCAATGTTATTTCTTTGCCAGCGAGCACATCATTAGTGGCAAATCCAAACATTGAGGGCAATTCTATCTCAGGTTGACTCAAGTGATTATCTATACAATCTACTTTGGCATCGTTATCTGTCATTTATTGGTGTTGACAATACGCTTCAACAGTCATGTCGTCACTTCCC
>NC_088369.1:24617262-24667262 GCF_034508935.2 Berghia stephanieae | reverse complement strand
TATCTCTATCTATATATCTTTCTTGCTCTATCTCTTTCTCTCGCTATCTCTTTCTATCTTTTTCTCTCTCTATCATTCTCTGCCACCATACTCTCGCCTCTCTGTCCCTCTCATTCTCATTCTATCTCCCTCTTCCTCTCTCTCTCTCTCTCTCTCTCTCTCTCTCTCTCTCTCTCTTCCTCTCTCTCTCTCCCTCTTCCTCTCTCACTCTCTCTCTCCCATTCTTCATTCTCTCTCACTCTCTCTCCCACTCCCTCTCTCTCTCTCTCTCTCTCTCTCTCTCTCTCTCTCTATATATATATATATATATATATATATATATATATATATACATTATATATATATATATATATAAAACTTGATATCTGTTCCTTTCAAGCTGTTGTTCATTTGTACTTGATTGATTCATGTCAACCAAAAAATTAAAAATACTTAGATACAGCAGTCGTACGCAGAAAGTATGGAATTTGTCAACTGTGGTCCAGAACTGTCGGTGATCACTCCATTGCATTATACAGGGTGTCCATAAAGTCGTTCCATGATGTCAAAGATTTATCTATTATATTTTTTAACAATAGGGTTGGCGATCAAATTGTTCCGAGCAGCCAACGTAAAAGTTATGCCATCGAGTACAGAATTACTGGCAAAATCTAAACATTATATAGATATTTTATACAGACTGATATACGAGTAACATTCTAACATTCTCAATATTTCAGGCTAATTGTATCATCTGTTGACTCAAATAGGTACAGAAAATCTGCTGGGTCGTAAAACTCAGTCCCTTTTTGACGAAATTTGTTCTACGCAATTCTAGCATATCCACATCAAAATCTGATGGGGTAATTTTAAACATCTCTTGGTACTCCCAAGAAATAATTGTCGATCTATGTTGTTTAAAAATAGGGTTGGCTCTCAACATTGTACCGTAAAGCCAATGTTAAATTTTTATCATGGAGCACAGAATTGGATTCAATAGTCTGATGTCACGTCGCCTAGCAACGGAGGCCATCGTGGTTCTAAACAAAGAAAATATGTACTTTTTATTCTTCATGATGGCTAGAACTTTTCATATGCCTTGTGATCAGAATGTGTAAAAGTCAAAACATGATCAGATTTATAATGTTTTTTTTTTTCCTCTGGATACGCTTTTACCCTCGTCGGAGAAATATAAGGGCGTCCGCCATAGTTCCGATAGTTAAGAGCCAGTTACTAAGTTACCATGCTTCATTACGAGGGAAGTGACGTTACGACTGTTGAAGCGTATTCTCGACCAGAATCATTAGTCCTTTTTATATTATTTACAAGACCGTAATTTGACCCTAGCCTTGGACTATCTGGCCAACATCTTCAATTAAGAGACAGATTGTCTTTTACATATGAAATGGCAGATTGGCTTTTACATTCAAATGTAACATGTTAACTGTATTCGTTTAACTTAAGCCGAAAATTTCAGGTTTGCGGAACATTTCCTCAGTCCAATCGGAAGAATATGTTTGTCAACAAAAAATATGGTTTAGGTCATGGTTGAATTCAATTATATTAACGGTTCAAATGGATGAAAAGTTTGTCAAACAGAATTTTATTTTTGTTCCATTGTTGTTTGCGAAACATGATTTGACATTGTATTTGATTTGGAAATTTCTGTAAATGTTTTGCATTTAAATCAATACTTACCATTATATTTGAATTTGATAGATCGATATTGCATAAATATGTTAGAGACTAACTAAAGATCTGACGGCCCACTGTCACTATCACTGTCACTCACCCGTGGTATTCAGTTCATTCTATTTTTAACTTTAGGAATTTAGTTTGTCTTTACATAATATGGACCATTGTATGTTGTTGCATGACGGGTTTGGGGCTACAGTAGCTAAGATTTCATGTTGGGCCATACTGTTATATCATCGGAGCAGGCATCAGACGATCGACCATGTTTCACAGACAATGTGGTTTACAAATCTGCCCTCATTCATCGATAGTGTAAACAAATTACAGAATTGAAATGGTAAATAAAAGTTTACTCTTTCCCGCAAAATAGGCTTCAACAGTCATGACGTCACTTCCCTCGTAATGACGCATAGTAACTTAGTAACTGGCTCTAAACTATCGTAAAAATGACGGACGCCCTTATGAAATATGTCTCCGACGAGCATAAAAGTGTATCCAGAGGAGAAAAACATTTTAAATATGATCATGATTTGACTTTTATACATTCTGATCACATGACATATGAAAAGTTTTATCCAGCATGAAGAATAAAAAGTACCGATTTTCTTTGTTTAGAATCACGCCGCTCGCCATTGCTGGGCGACGTGACATCAGACTATTGAATCCATTTGCGAGCATTTGTTTGTTTTCCTAATTATTCTAGAAATATTTTAGATATCTGCATCTGGTTTTCACCATCTCCTAGAAAAAAGCCATACATTTATGCCCATTAGCCATACAATCACATTATATTACAAAGTTTACCAAAATCGACATGAACATAAAAGAGCTCTTTTTTTTTCTCTCTCGTTTTATTTTGGAATAGGAACAGTAAGACAAAAATCGCTGGGTCGACGGGAGTGTGATCTATTTCTCACTAAGTCTCAGCTAAATTTAGATTATCCTATATTTTTTAAACGTCGTTGTTCTTAAACCGTCTGCAAACTGAGCTGTGAAAGGCTTTTAAGCTATCTATGACGATTTTGTTTCATGCAATCACGTGACACATACAAAGATTTGTGTCGCACTGTTGCCAATTGGATTCAATAGTCTGATGTCACGTCGCCCAGCAACGGCGACCATCGTGGTTCTAAACAAATAAAATCGGTACTTTTTATTCTTCATGCTGGCTAGAACTTTTCACATGTCTTATGATCAGAATGTGTAAAAGTCAAAACATGATCAGATTTATAATGTTTTTTTTCTCCTCTGGATACGCGTTTATGCTCGTCGGAGAAATATTTCATAAGGGCGTCCGCCATTGTACCGATAGTTTAGAGCCAGTTACTAAGTTACCATGCGTCATTATTAGGGAAGTGACGTCACGACTGTTGAAGCGTATTTGAAATAGAAGGAAAGAAATTTGATGACTTTTAAGTTTAGATTGATTTTGCTAACTTTGGTAACGTAATGTGAGTTGATGACAAATGGGACATGACATAACTGTCTGAATTTTTCTTAGAAGTCGGCTAAAACTAGATTCAAATATCTGTAATGGTTTTAGTATAAATCTTTGAAATCATGGAAAGACATTAGAGATACCATGTATATAAAAAATGTAAATGTTGCTGCTCGAAGCTTGAAGAAATAAATAACAATGTGAAATTGAATGTAAGCTTCAATTTAATAAACGAAAACAGATAAAACGGACGTTTCGGGTTTCCCCTTTATCAACAAAACAGGATGAATGACACACTACAGACAAATGAGATTAATGAACAACGCCACTGCCACTTTATCTCATTGGTCTGTAGTGTTTCATTCATCCTGTTTTTGTGATAAAGTGGAACCCCGAAACGTCCATTTTATCTGTTTTCGTATTAGATTGAAGCTTACATTCAATTTCATAATATTATTTATGTATATAAAAAAGTGCTTCTTCATATTCATGAGGCCTGTAGAGCCGGAGTTTATCTCGGGTTTTTTTATAATGCAATAGCAATTGGAAGATCTCTATTCTACCGGAACTTACTTTCCACCGTATTTAGACGACCCAGCTACGAAATTAATTTTGGATGAACAGGGGAATATCAGGAAAAAAAGGTATCAACCGACAGATGATCGCATTTGGGATTGGAACTGATACTTTTGCTTGTAAGGCCTGTGCTCTATCAGTGGGCCGCGTGGCTCAGTGGTACTGTCTTTGTTGCATACCCGAAAGGTCCCAAGTTCGAATACTCGCTGCGATGTGTGGCTTTAAGCAAATCACCTCACCCTAGCTCAGTTTGCGACGCTGCATTGCGGCTGACGCCTGGGTTATTCCAGTCTTTCCTTTGAATCGACCTAAAATCATTTTTTCCCATTCCCATGGGATTAATAAAGGGAATTTCATATTTTAAAGATTTGTTTCACTATACGACTGTCCCAATTGGATTCATTAATAGTCTGATGTCACGCCGCCCGGCAACGGCGGCCATCTTGGTTCTAAACAAAGAAAATCATTACTTTTTATTCTTCATGTTGGCTAGAACTTTTCATATGCCTTGTGATCAGAATGTGTAAAAGTCAAAACATGATCAAATTTATGTTTTTTTTTTCTCGGGATGCGCTTTTATGCTCGCCGGAGAAATATTTCATACGGCGTCCGCCATTGTTCCGATAGTTTAGAGCCAGTGTTACTAAGTTACCATGCGTCATTAGGAAGGAAGTGACGTTACGACATATAATAAGGTAAGTTTAGAAGAGGTGATATCCCCCCACCCGTCATCGGACAGAACTTTCATTGCGTTACATCATATAAGCTCCGACTCCTCTTTCTATTCCGGAGTGACGAGATTAGACGAGAGGACGCGAGAAAAAATTGATCACGTATTCGTTCAGTCGATCGTTCGGTGTCCGTTCTGTGTATAACTTGGTATTTATCTCTTTCCACCCATACAGCATTATTCACTAAAAGAGTTCTATTCACCGTGTCAAATAACACAACGAGCTTGCGAGTCTCTGTCGGAAAAAAAGGAATATCGCCTAATTGGCGCTCTGTCTCGTCTTACATGTTAGATTAAGTGTTGCTGTTCGATAGGGATCCATTGTAATGCGCTTTAGGTACGTTTAGCGGATATTATTGCACTTTCGGATTGGAAGGTCCTCGGCGCATAGTTGAGTCCCATTCTCTCCCCGTACGCAGGTGTAAAGTGAGTACCTGGCCGTTACTAGCGTTGTCTCTGTCCGAAAAATATTTAATATCGCCTAAATGGCGTCATGTCCCGTCCTATATGTTAAATGTTGCTGTTGACCAGGGACCCCCTGTAAAGCGCTTTGAGCACGTTAAGTGGATATTGCGCTATCTAAAAATGCTCAATTTAATATTGCTCTTTGTAGCTGATCTAGTATAATAAACTTGGGGTCTCATGACGTACTCCACTGTGCCCTTCTTGTGAATACTCGGCAGACTTTTCCGTCAGGGCTGCTTTGATTATTTCTGAGTTGACTGTATGGGTTTCCTTACCTCCCGTAGTGGGCAGGGAGGCTCTTACTGTGTCTTCTATCCCACTGTATCTATTTTCCAACATGCTTTCTATCTTTGTCTTGGAATGAGATTACTTGGTTTTGTCCTGGCCCTGGCCGGAGTCCTGGCTGTGAGGGGAAACAGTCCTAGTCAGATGCATAGTTATTGTTTTTGGAGATGTATAGTCAAATGTATAGTTAGATATTCTTTGTCTTGTAAAACATCTCCCTGTTATGTACTATATTATTTTGTTTACATATCATATATTATTTGTAAACATTTGAGTGTATCTCTCCTAGTTGGGACCTGCGCTTGTGTCTGGATGAGACTTTTAGGTGATCTCAAACTAAGTACTTTAATAGGGTGCTCTAGGAATCTACATCTGTTCCCCATTTGAACCAATTCCCCTTTTTCTTACCTTTTCTTGGGTGCTTTAATGGTAATTCTAGAACTTTTTACTGTCCCATTTTCTTCCTTTTTACCGGCACTGATAAGACTTAACGTATTGCAAGCGCCATAAAACCCTTAAAAACAAAAAACAAACAACATTGCTGAGGTGACAAATGTCCATTCCCGTCGTTCTTTTTGCACAATGTCGGATTGTTTTAAGATCTTGAATTGATTTTAACTGCTGGTCGACATGTCTGAGGTCACCGTCTTTGATGCTCTTGGTCGACCAACTTTACTTTTTGCTCCAGTGATTGAACTAATGAATCATCGCTTTAAAACAACGACTTATAACAACTGTTAAAAATACAGATCGTCGAAAGTTTAACTTTTTGTAAGTAAAACAAAAATTAAAAAAAAAAGGAATCTGTTCTGGTTTGTCGAGTTGCGGGTGACAATTTGAGAAGTTGAATGGTCCACTTCGATGAACAAAAAAAAAAACGAAATGATTACAAAGTAAAATTGAGACAAACGTTATTCTGCTGGCTGAAACTATGTGAAAATTGTGTGTTTGTTTGTTATTGTTATTTATTTTTTGTTGTTTTGTTTTTTTCTTTTGTTTTATTATTATTTTTTTAAATTCAATTTGTTCGCGTGTTCCATTGACCTAAATTTAGAGTTGTCAGTCAATATCACGTGACTTGATCCATCATGTGGTTAAAGTTAAAACATAAAACAAAACGAAACAAAATCTATACCGGATGTGGTGTTAATTAAATCTTTTGTGTTTGAAAAGAATGAAGACTGGTATCTTCGCTTCTATCGTGTACTTGAGTGCTTGATGTTGTCAGCACAAAATAGCCATAATAGTCACAAAGTCCTAACAACGCAAAGCTCTAGACAAAAACATAGTCAGGGACTAGTAGACACTCATAGAAACTGATTCTTTTTTCGTCACTTGCTTTGCTCAGGCTTATGTGGTCTTGTGGTATGACAATCGCTTTCGGATCGAAAGGTCATGGGTTCGAGCCTATCTCGGCGCATAGTTGAGTCCTTGGAAAAGACTCTTTACTCGTATTCTATCGTCGTACTCAGTTGTAAAATGAGTAACTGGCCGTTAAGAGCGTCGTCTCTACGGAAAAAATGTATTATCGCCTAACAGGTGTCATATCTTGTTCTTTATGTTACGTGTTTCTTTTGGTCAGAGATCCTTTGTAAAGCGCTTTGAGTACATTTCGTGGATATTGCGCTCTATAAAATATCAAGTTTTTTTTTTCTTATGACAAGTAAGTCTTATACTAGACTGGTCAAAGGATTAAGTCTAGTCGACCTATAGATAGAATGAAGATGACGTCACTATGGTCTTTGTTATTGTTTTTTTTGCCACCCACGCTTATGGGTAATTTTCACTAAACTCTATTAACCAGACTATAAACGTTTAAGGTTACACATAGTTTTGTGTGTTGGTCCGTTTTACTTCCGGATGGCAATGTTATGAAATCCTTAGCCAAGCGCTTACTATTTATATATAATAGGCCCCGGTTAATGTGTTTAATCAGAATATAGCTGAGTGAATGTTTTATAGCAGTTTTGACCGAGGGAATGCTTTATCTGAGAGTGAATGTTTTGAGAGCAGCCAAGCAAAACGATAAAAACATTATAACCAACTGTTGTTGTTATTAGTAAACTAATTTTACAATTTCCATTAATACGCAGAGGAAAAGGTGAAGCAGAGAGAGAGAGAGAGAGAGAGAGAGAGAGAGAGAGAGAGAGAGAAAGAGAGATAGATAGAGGAGAGAGAGAGAAAGAAAGAAAGAGAGATAGATAGAGGAGAGAGAGAGAGAGAGAAAGAAAGAAAGAAAGAGAGATAGATAGAGGAGAGAGAGAGAGAGAGAGAGAGAGAGAGAGATAGATAGAGGAGAGAGAGAGAGAGAGAGAGAGAGAGAATATTGTATATTCAACCACCAACAACTGCCTCCATACAAAAATGAATCAACTATCTCCTATTTTCTTCCCTGATATAACACAGCTGTACACTATCATTTTTAACTAGAATTTCGACGCGTTTTTTTCTCTTGCATCTCTACAGAAATGAATATAAGAGATTGAAAAAAACAAACTACCAAACGCGGAAAGTTTCGGGGTCAAAACCTTTCCTCAGCCCACAGCAGCTTAGCATCATTGCCTCCTTCCACGACGACATGAATGGCACCATCAGCTGCCACGGTGAAGCCTCAGAACCCTTCCCTATGCGCAGCGGCGTGAAACAACGCTGTGTCCTTGCGCCGACTTTGTTTGGTATATTTTTCTCCCTACTGTTGAAATAATGCATTCGAACAGTCCCCAAAAGGAGTCCACTTGCACACAAGAAGCGATTGGAAGCTGTTCAATTTGGCACGGCTGAGAGCAAAGAATTAGGTTCCCACAGTCCTCGTAAGGGAAATGCTATTTGCAAATGATGTAGCTCTATGCGCGCACACTGAGGAAGACCTCCAGCGGCTGATGGACACGTTTTCCCACGCATGCAGGGAATTCTGGCTGACGATCAAGATCAAGAAAACAAATTTAATGTGTCAGGATGCCCCCTCTATACCAGCAATTCGCTTCACGTATCTGGGCACAACCATCACCAGCAACCCATCACTTGATGCAGAATTAGACAAGTGCATCGCCAAAGTTGCCGCTGTCATGAGACAACTGAGCAAGAGAGTGTGGACCAATAACCAATTCACTTTGAACACCAAACTTTATCAGGTATGCGTACTCAGTAGCCTACTGTATGGCAGTGAATCCTGGACATCATATGCCAGACAGGAGAACCGCCTGGAAAACTTCCACATTCGCTGTCCACGACAAATTCTCGACATCAGGTGGCAGGACAGACTCACCAACGATGCAGTGCTAGAAAGAGCGAACTCCTTAAGTATGCAACTCATGTTCTGCCAGAGACGTTTGCGATGGCTTGGGAACGTACACAGGATGGACGATGGACGCATACCCAAAGACATCATGTACGGTGAACTAGCTTCTGGACGGCGACCAACTGGCCGTCCAACTTTGCGCTTCTATGATGTCTGCAAACGAGACATGAAATTGACAGACATCGACTCAAACACATGGGAATTGCTTGCTGACGACCGCAGTGGCTGGAGATATGCGGTGATGGAGGGAGTGAAGAGAGGTGAGGAGAGGAGAAAGAAGAAATTTGAGGAGAGGAGAGCAAGGAGGAAAGAGAGGCAGCAGATCTAAACACCAAGCACACACACTACATGTGCAACAACTGCGGTAGAGACTGCCTTGCAAGGATTGGTCTGCTGAGTCACACCCGTCGCTGCTCTCAACAAGACTGATGAGACCAAAGTCATCCAGGGAGCAAACCATCGTCTCTTGAGACGGAATGATGCCTACTATATATATATATATATATATATATATATATATATATATATATATATATATATATATATATATATACATATATTTATATATGCGGTCCTTTTACACTTTACTTTTAACAATGAAGCTTTGTTCCCCGGACTTCTAGAATGAATGTGGAGAAGGGCTTGGGGAGGGGTGGGGGGGGGGGGAGTCCTACATCCAGATCGAGATCAATGCATTAATAACACTATGTCATAACAAGAAAGATCGATTCAAAAAGATCATAATAATAATCTCTTTTGAATGGTTTTCAGGTTATGAAATTTATTACACTTAAGCTATTCGTATATTGGGAATTTATTTCTATTCCAAACGTCTTGCATCGCAGAATTGTGGGGGGGGGGGGGGGGGGGGGGGGGGAAGAGGGGGGAGAAATCAGGCCATTGCGAAAAATATATTATTTTATATTTGTGTCTTAAATATATTAGTCTATATTATAAATCAGTGAACCAACGCAGTCTTTATTTTGCATTGAACAAAGAGGTGGCTTTTTCTTTTCCAGAACTTTTTTTCGGGCGTGAGGGTGGGGGGGGGGGGGTTGTATCTTGGTAATGATCAATACATTACAAATATTATTGTTCTACAAGAAAGATCAATTCAAACAATTTATAACATTTTAAGTGGTGATTGGGGGTCGAGTCGATCAATACCTTTTTCTGTTTTTGATTTACTTGCTGTTGTTTTCTTTGTCTTGTCTTGTTTTGTTTTGTTTTGTTTTTTGTTGGTCTTTTTTTTCTAGTTTGGTTGCTTGGTTTTTCTTGTATTTATATTTTTGTTTGTTTTTGTTTTTGTTTTTACGGCGCTTGCAACACATTTAGGTTATATCAGCGCCAGTAAAAAGGAAGAAAATTGGATAGTAAAAAGTTCTAGAATTACAATTAAAGCACCCAAGAAAAAGTAAGACATAGGGGAACTGGGAACAAATAGGGATCAGATGTAGATTCCAACAGCATTCTACCAATGTACTTAGTTTGAGATCACCTATAAGTCTCATCTGGACACAAGCACAAGATCTAGCAAAAATGAATATATTCAAATTCTTACATTATAAATTTAAAAAAATAAATTTAAAATTGAGCATTTATATAGCGCAATATCCACTTAACGTGCGCAATGCGCTTTACAAGGGGTCCCTGGTCAACAGCAACATTTAACATGTAGGACGAGACATGAAGCCTGTTAGGCGATATTACAATTTTTCGGACAAAGACAACGCTGTTAACGGCCAGGTACTCATTTTACACCTGAGTACGGTGAGAGAATGTGAGTAAAGAGTCTTTTCCAAGGACTCAACTATGCGCCGAGCGAGGCTCGAACCCAGGACCTTCCGATTGAGTGTCATACCACTAGACCACATAGCTTCAATATGTTCAAAATAAATATAATAATAACAGAGAGATGATTTACAAGGAAAAAAATTATCTCCCAAAACAATAACTATGCATTCGACTGTTTCCCTCCCAGCCAGGACTTCAACCAGTGCCAGAAAAAAAACAATTAATTCCATTCCAAGACAAAGACAGAAAGCATGTTGGAAAACAGAAATAAGGGTATAGAAGACACAGTATGTACCTCCCTGCCCGCTATGGGAGGTCAGGATTTCCACCGTTTGTTCTTTGGGAATTTTTGTTTTGTTTTTGTTTTTTGTTTTGTTTATTATATTTATTTTTTTGGATTGGGATTTGTTTTTTTGTTTGTGTTTTTTTCCCCTTTGTTGTTTTTTTTCCTATATATTATTGGGGTTTTGGGGGAGAGGGGGTGGAATATGTTTTGTAAACCCATTGTCTTAAAGACATAGTTTGCATTTAACGAATGAAAACTTTCTCCCTTATGAGGATGAGGCTTGGGAAAGTCTTGCAGTCAGGTATTGATTAACCCAAAAATTATACTATGTCATTCCAAGAAAGACGTTTTATTTTTTAAAAACATATTATTATAATAACATTCGAACGGCAATAAATGTATGTAAATCATTTTCAGTCGAGCCATTCGCGCTGCCAGTTCCATTCTCTCCCAAACGTTTTGCATCATCGGATCCCAGTATGGCGAAAGCTTTTTGCGTTATTTTCTTGGTGGTTGCCTTGATTTTCATATCGTCTCCACACTGTGAGGCGTACCCTCATCTAAAGGGAATGTGTTCGGTGACGGGCGAGGCACCTGCTTTATGTAAATTCTATGGATTGATCAAGCATGTGAGTATATAATAATATACAACTACCATAATCCTGTATTGATAGTTCGAAATTGACGTCACTCAGGTCTTTGGTCTTGTTTTTCGCCATCCGCGTTTATGAGTAATTCTCACTAAACTGTATTAACCAGACTATAAACATTCAGGGCTACACACAGTTTTGTGTGTTGGTCGGTTATACTTCTGGATGGCAATGTTGTGAGCTTCTTAGCCAAGCGCATGCTATTTATTGATAGGGGACAAAAGTGTGATTCCAAAAAACTGGTTCTTATCTCATTGGAAGTGTAAGACCACTCTTCAAGATGGCTGAATACATACCTTGTGTAATTGATCGTTTGATTTCAGAATATTAACATGTTATTTTCTGGCCTAAAAATAATATATGCTTTATACGTTTTGGAATTCGAACTTCATTCCCAACGCGCACTCGCAAGCTCGTGCAGCGGTTGGAAACACGTCCGGAATTCCAAAAAGCAACAGTGTAAGAATAGTATATTATCGTAACTTAAATTGTGACACAAATAATCGTATCGTATCGTATCGTATCGTATAGTATCGTATCGTATCGTATCGTATCGTATCGTATCGTATCGTATAGTATCGTATCGTATAAGAGCTAATATGTTCTAAAAACATTTAAATGCTCAGTGTAAGTTTTATTCATAGATACAATTTATCAATTATATAATTAGTATCAATGTCAATTAATTGATAATATAGAGAATTAGATATCTAGTTTATAAATAAGTGTCATTTTTAATATTCGTAGTATAATTTACTCTATTTATATTCATTTCGCATGTCCGACTTGTACAGTCGAGAGTTTCAAATAACTGATATACAAAAGACAATAATATCCAATGTGATGTTACATTATTCGTCAAAATCAAATATAATTTTGGTAAGATCTTTTTCAATAGCATTCTTAAAATTATTAATTGAATTAAAATTTTTTGTCTCAGGTAAAAGCTCTTGTATCGCGTCTTTGTGCGTATCCTTTAAGATCTAATAGGTTCTAAAAACCTTTAAATGCTCTGTGTAAGTTTTATGCATAGATACAATTTATCAGTAATATAATTAGTATACAATGCCAATGAATTGAAATATTGACAATTGAATTTATAATACATAAATAAGTGTCATATTCAATACTTCAATAATTTACTCTCTTTACATTCATTTGGCATGTCCGACTTGTACATTCGAGAGTATCAAATAATTGGTATACAAAAGACAATAATATCCAACGTGATGTTACATTATTCCTCAAAATCACATATAATGTTGGTAAGATCGTTATCAATGGCATTATTAAAATTATTAATTAAATTATAAATTTTTGTCTCAAACTTTAGGTTATTCCAAATTGCCACAGTCCTTTGAATTAGATTATTTTTACTTATAGACGAAATACACATTTCTGTCGTCTCTCAAACATTTACCATAGCATTATATCTATAAACACTTTTTATATGTTGCTATTCTTTTATTTTTATTTTTTTTTTTTTTTCGACAGCTTACAAGAAACAAGAGGGGTGTAAAACTTGACAGTTCAAGAAGACTGGTATCGCCCAAAGGTTAAACGGAAAATAGTAAGTAACAAGATTGATGTTATCCGACGTGCATTGATTTGCAGGTCTGACAACCGAAACACGCTTCAACAGTCATGCCATCACTTCCCTCGTAATGACGCATAGTAACTTAGCAACTGGCTCTAAACTATCGGAACAATGGCGGATGCCCTTATCAAATATTTCTCTGAAGAGCATAAAAGTGTATCCATAAATAATAATAAATAATAACAACAACAACAACAACAATAATAATAATAATAATAATAATAATAATAATATGATGATGATGATGATGATGATGATGATGATGATGATGATGATGATGATGATGATGATAATAATAATATAATAAAATAATAATAATAATAATAATAATAATAATAATAATAATAATAATAATAATAATAATAATAATAATAATAATAATAATAACGATGCTGATGATGATGCTGATGATGATGCTGATGCTGCTGATGATGATGATGATGATGATGATGATGATGATGATGATGATGATGATGATGATAATATTAATAATAATAATCTTATAAAGCTCATCGTCATCACCATCTTTTTTGCCATAAACATCTAATATTTTTGTTTCAATTTCAGGTTTCCTTTAAGAGGAGAAGGTACGGTCAAAAATCAAGGGATATATTATAAATATAATGATCACATAAATTTCATTGATCTACACATTTTGAGTAATCCGTGTTTATGGACAATTTTCTAACTTACATTTATTCTTTGAAGTTAGTTTGATATTTTCACTCCATTTATAAATAGCTCGTGTTTTGTTGGGTTTTCCCCTTTTTTTTTTGGGGGGGGGGAGGCTGGGGTTGGGTTTGTTTATTTTTGTTTTGTATTTATTTATTTATTTATTTGTTTGTTTTTAGCCAAAATAAATGCTTTTTAGTCATTAAAAAAATATAGAGTAGTTTTGTTAGTTTTGTTGTTTTTTTTTTTTTGCTTTTTAAGTTGTTTTTTTTTTTTTGTATTTGGAAAAAGGGGGGGGGGGTGGTTTTGTTTATTTTTGTTCTGTTTTGTTTTTGTTTTGTTTTTTGGTTGTTTTTTTTTTTGTCCTTCAGTTACCCTGAAATAATCCCAATAATTGTTTCATACCTTTTGCTATAATATAGAAGTATATTGTATAATAACTATAATCATTATCTAGATTGTAGACCCACTCACTTTTGTATGAATAAAGTTTACTAATATATTTTTAAAAAGATTTAACTTGTACTTTCTTATTAAAACTGTCTGTAAGAGTGAGTTGTACAAACATAAATAAACACACAAACTTGCACACACACACACACACACACACACACACACACACACACACATATATATTGAGTGGAGAAAGAGACAAAGACGCGTATTTAGACTTTTGGCCCGAAAAATGGTCATTCAAATATCGATCTCTTGGTGCTATGCATTTACGTAAAATACTTACATAATTCCCGTCGTCGGATATAACTTACCAATACATAAAACTCTGTGTAAGCTTGAACCTTTATTGTATGATTGGCATAAGTTTCGTGAGAATGTATTACCAAAATGGCTGTCTAAACAACACGGAAAAGTAGAAAACGGTAGGGGCTGCCTGAAGCTGGTGATTGTGAAAATACTAACGAAAGAGTGAAAATGGAGACGCTTCGTATGGGAACAAAACAGACATTGGATGGCAATGATGTGAGCTTCTTAGCCAAGTGCATACTATCTATAGATAGATCGAAGTTGACGTCACTCAGGTCTTTGTTATTGTTTTTTTGCCATCCGCGATATTGAGTATTTTTCACTAAACTGTATTAACCAGACTATAAACGTTTAAGGTTACACATAGTTTTGAGTGTTGGTCCGTTATATTTCCGTAAGGCAATGTTGTGAACTTCTTAGCCAAGTGCATTCTATCTATAGCAATGCATTAAAAATACTGGATGAGAAAAATTGGGTTGTATCGTTGTTTGTTTGTTTTTAAGGGTTTTACGGCGCTTGCAACACATTTAGGTTACATCAGCGCCAGTAAAAAGGAAGAAAATGGGATAGTAAAAAGTTCTAGAATTTCAATTAAAGCACCCAAGAAGAAGTAAGACATAGGGGAACTGGGAACAAATAGGGATCAGATGTAGATTCCAAGAGCATGCTACCAATGTACTTAGTTTGAGATCATCTATAAGTCATCCGGACACAAGCACAAAATCCAACAAAGAGGAATACACTCAAATGCTTACATTATACATTCAAAATAACAAATATAATAATACATGACAGAGAGATGATTTACATGGAAAAAATATCATCTCCCAAAACAATAACTATGCATTTGACTGTTTTCCTCCCAGCCAGGACTCCAGCCAGGGCCAGGACAAAACCAAGTAAACTCATTTCAAGACAAAGACAGAAAGCATGTTGGAAAACAAATATAAGGGGATAGAAGACACATTATGTACCCCCATGCCCACTAAGGGAGGTCAGGAACCCCACCCAGAGGTTGAATAGTTAAGAATGTGACGATTTTCCTATAGATAGTATGCGCTTGGCCAAGGAGTTCACAACATTGCCATCCGGAAGTATAACGGACCAACACACAAACTCTGTGTAACCATGAACGTTTATAGTCAGGTTAATACAGTTTAGTGATAACAACTCACAAACGCGGATGGCAAAAACAATAACAAAGGCCTGAGTGACGACATCTTCGAACTATCTATAGCTGTTGGTAAGGAGAGGGTTAACATTGTTGCAATGGCTAATATTTTGCGTCGATTTTAGAGTATTTCCATTACAACAATGAGCTCGTAACAATCTGAGTTGTCAGACCTGAAAATAAGATGCACGTCGTTCTCATCATTTCGCCACACTTTGAGAAGCTATGCCAGGTAAATTTTTACGTATGTACTGGACAAATCTCTAATTCATTTTTATTTTTCAGCCAAAAAAAAAAACTTTATGAAAAACTGATCTAGTTTTTTTATTTCTAAAACACTGAATATGATTGATGCCGTCCTATATCGAAAATATGTTACGAAACTGACTTTTAGTGGAAAAAGAGAAGGAACAAAGTTGACGTCACTAAGCTGTATGTTATTGTTTTTAGAAAGCCATTCTTATGATCAAATCTCACTAAATTCTATCAATCAGACTAGAAACGCTCAAGGTTACACATAGTTTTGTGTGTTGGTACACTGGCGGATGTAATGAGTATTTTACCTCAACGCAATGCACCAATAATATAATACGATATAATATAACTATTTAAAATAATTTAAGAGTATCCAAGTTGTCTTTATTATTAAACTATTCGTGCTTAACATTGCTTTATATTATATTTAATTAGATTTAATAAACATTAAAGCCCCGTTCAGCACGGCCCAAGCAAGCATTCGAAACAACACATAATCAACATTTCAAAAGCAGTCATTCGTAAGAGAAAAAGGTAGATTGACAACAACAAAAATGGCTGTGACATATCTAAGCTCTTTAGTATTCCGCGTTTAAAAATAGCAAGTGACACTTAAACCGTTGTCATCGTTAACATATAGATAGAATGAAGTTGACGCAATTCCGGTCTTTGTTATTGTTTTTTGCCATCCGCGTTTATGAGTAATGCTCACTAAACGTTTAACCAGACTATAAAAGTTCACGATTGCACATAGTTTTGTGGGTTGGTCCGGTATGCTTCCGGATGACAATGTTGTGAGTTTCTTAGCCAAGCGCATACTAAGTATGTGCACCTAGATGTAGGGGTGTGTGTGTGGGGTGTGTGTGGGGTTGACCCGATAGCCTCGTTGCTTCACACGCAAAGAGACCGATATCAGTCCCAGGTGTAGTCGAGATTGTTTCTGCAAAACGATGGCTATGATGAGCTGCGTCTGTTAGAAGATCTACCGAAAAGCATTTTGCAATAGACTACCATCCTGTCCAAAGAATAGCAAGAAGTTGCTATTGTCCGTTTCACGGTATAGAAACATGGATAAACTTCGGCTTTTTTAACATAAGCACTAATGAACTACAACTTTACTCTATCTAGATGCGACCTTTCGGGTTTCTTCTTTGTCAACAACAACGACAACAACAAAGACATCGCTAATTTCTTTCATTAATTTAGGAATGTTTTGGCCATTTACTGCCCTATTTTTCATGCTCCATTGACATTCAATAAAAACATAGTTTCTCCATGCGGAAGGCCTGGGCTGAAAATCTTGACACATTACATTATATAGCTGTCAATGACTTCTGTATATTGTTGAGTTAAAGGTACCTCACAATGACAATAGAACAAAAATTGAATTAATTCTGTATCGTGTGACGTAAGTTATTTTTGAGAGTATCTTATCTTTATTGTGCGGCTATGCTGTCTTGTGGTATGACACTCTCTTTCGGATCGGAAGGTCCTGGGTTCGAGCCAGACTCGGCGCATAGTTGTGTTCTTGGAAAAGGCTCTTTATTCACTTTCTCTCACCGTGTAAAATGAGTACCTTGCCGTCAACAGCTTGTCTCTGTCGGGGAAAAATATGTATTATCGCCTATCAGGCGTCCTGTCTCATTATATATGTGACGTGTTGCTGTAGGTCACGGACCATTATAAAGCGCTTTGAGCACGTCTAGTTGATGTTGCGCTTTATGTAAGCTCAAGTATCTTATAACATTTAAGTCTGAATATCTAGGACTTATCCTTTAAATGCATTATCATTATACAATAGGTTAATATTACACAATCTTAAATAGCTTGTTATGAATCCTACTTTGAATAGGAAAAATAAATCAATATATTATATATATCTATACAAAAACTGTTATGGACAACTGAAGCGATTGAAAACTGTTTACGATTGAATAAATCAAAAATGTACAACGCTCATTGTAAGAATAGAATAAGTTACCACTATAAATTAAATCATTGACTTCGGTGAATAGGATTCCACAGTCTGACGTCACGTCCGCCCAGCAACGAATCGGCTGGATCTAAACAAAAAAAAAATCCGTGCTTGGTCCGGGAAAGGAATAATTGGAATATCGCTCAAAAAACAATTTTTATCTTAAATATGGTCCAGTGTTTTGTACCAGATTGTCTGCACCAGTCAGAGAGTCACTCCTGCAAGTTTTACAGATTTCCAAATGGAGAGGCAGACAAAAACTTGAAGAAAAAGTGGATCACTTTAGTCAGGTAAGCACGCACGCCTCGTCGAACATTTGATAGAGTTCGTAGTCCAGATCTAGGTCTAGTTCTAGCTTACGTAGACCTATATTTTATGATTAAAGTGTACAATTGCACGAAATTATAAATAAAAATACATTCCAAACTAGGTTTTTATTGAAGTTGAAGTAAAAATGATATCTCAATCTACATGTTTTGATGTTAAGGCTGATAGATAAACTGAATGAGAGTTCAGTTCTACTGATAAGTGATAATTTTTTTAAAAGGAGAAAAATATAAGAAAGAGAAGGAAATATTTGTTAAAATCTTACTTTAAACTCGATTCCTTTATGGCAAAATGAAAATAAATAAATAAAATAACGGAACCTCTCCCCCCCCCCCCCCCCCACGCAGATATTGCTCTCTCTCTCTCTCTCTCTCTCTCTCTCTCTCTCTCTCTCTCTCTCTCTCTCTCTCTCTCTCTCTCTTACACACACACACACACACACACAAACACACATACTTTCCTCTTTTTTGGAAAGTTTCTCTGATTCTCTGCCATGCCTCCCCTCCCCGACAGCCGAGGTGGCAACTCTGTGTGAACAAAGCAAGATGGCGGCGGGGACCTCTCTCCTTTACCTGTGTCCGATTGTTGACACTTCAAAGTTTCCATCACCGCACTGTCCAGTACAGTACTGACTGAAATAAAGAGAAAACGCCAGTCTTGCCACACTCAACCCCAAGATCAACTTTAACTGTGTAAATTTAAGAATTCATATTTTTATATACCTAGTCAAAATCATCAAAAGAAGTAATGAGGAAGTGCGACATTTTGCTGAATGTGCGATTTCATAAAAGACAGGCGAGAGACCCACCAGTAACCTAGTCTCTTGCACACCTTTGATTTATCATGCATTGAGCTGGTGTCAAACAAGATAGTCTAAAATAAAGTACTTATCAAATTAAATAATATACCTAATATGCCCAACAGAATTATTGGTTTTTAAAAAAATCTTTTCTTTTCAGGAGAAAGGACAAAAGATCCAATATCATCATCAAGAGTGTGTTCTTGTCACATCAGAGATGGTGACAAAGCCAACCTCCCTGAATTGTTTGACAGAAATAAAAATAAATTGTTTCCATCAGACCCAGAAAGAAAGAAAAGAAAAGTGACACAAGGAATTCCCACCCCATCTCAATTGGCACCAACATCAAGAAGTCCACCACCACCACCACAACCGCCACCACCACCACCACCACCACCATCATCATCATCATCATCATCATCATCATCATCATCATCATCATCATCGTCATCATCATCATCATCATCAGCTAAACTCTCTTCATCATCATCACAAAGTCCCACCTTTAAAAAAACCAGATTCATCATCATCATTATTTTCCTCCTCATCATCCTCATTATCTTCTCCCTCATCATCATCTCAACTCTCGTCACCATCATCACAGGATTCCATCTTTTTAAAAAACAGATTGTAGAACAAGTGAGGATATTTTAAATAAAACAACAAATTTAATTCAAGAACAAGAAATTACAGACAAAAATAAGGAAATAGCTAGCTTAAAAAACCCCAACTTAGTTAGATTCAACGCACTTACACTGTTTCAAGCCTTACAGAAAAAGTTCTTCGAATGGAGACAGGTGTACATTGTTTTAAAATATTTAATATTATTGTTCAATATGTTGAGTGCTTTAGAGGTAACATTATTTATTAAAGTGGATGGGAAGTTCAGGAAGAGACAGTTGCATTAAAAGACCAAATTTTCATTACACTTATGAAACTACACTAACCTTCATATTTCACAATTGTTTAGCGTGAGTGAAAGTACTATAACAAATATTATACAAACTTTTATTCATGTTTTACATAAGCCATAAGCTTCTCTTTGAAAATGTTATGAAGGTTACATGCCCTTCTAGACATAAAAATAAACTATCAGCTCCATCATCATTTTAAAGATTTCTAAATTGCAGAATGATCATTGATTGTACAGATGACCAAAATGCTTTTCCTAAAGAAATGGATAAACAACGGTTAACTTCTTCTTATAGGTCCATGAATTCTGTTAAAGCTCTTGTTGGTGTGAGTCCAAATGGTGTGATAAATTTTATTTCTAAACTTTATCTGTCATTGTACAAAATTGTGGATTACTAAAACGTTTAATTTTAAGCCATGGAGATTTAATTTTAGCAGATAAAGGTTTCCTGATTCAAGATAATTTACATCAAGGAGTAACTGTAAATATCCCTCCCTTTTTACATATAAATTTACTGAAAATGAGATTTTATTAACAAAAGAAATTGCTTCATGTAGAATTCATGTTGAGAGGGCTAATGAAAGACTGAAAAATGTTAACATCCTCTCATACATTCCAACCATGTTAAGAGAAACATCTGATATTATTTTTCAATTAGTTGCAGCACTTGTCAATCTCCAGTCTCCTCTTATTAAGGAGACTGCATTTTGTTAGCTTTGCCATTTATTTTGTACAACACACATATTTTGTTCATCATCATCAAATCACCATTCAAAATAATGGTTTTGTAGGTCACCCATACGTGATTTTACATGATAAACATGACAAATTATGGCATTGTTGTATCAATGTATGTTCAATGTCATTAACATTGTTAAATAAAACCACACAAATTAGTTTTGGACTGAATCAACCCAAGGCATCATCAAGATAGATCTGTGGAAGTAAAAGAATAAAAGATTCAAATTTAGAGCTGCGACCATGCTCAATAGGCAAAAAACAAACAAACAAACTAATAAAACGTCTGTTGTGGTCTGTGGTATGACACTCGCTTTCAGATCAGAAGGTCCTGGGTTTGGGCCTCGCTCGGCGCATAGTTGAGTCCTTGGAGAAGGCTCTTTACTCACAATCTCTCACCGTACTCAGGTGTCAAATGAGTACCTGGCCGTTAACAGCGTTGTCTCTGTCCGAAAAAATTGTAATATCGCCTAACAGGCATCATGTCCCGTCTTACATGTTAAATGTTGCTGTTGGCCACGGACCCCTTGTAAAGCACTTTGAGCACATTTAGTGGATATTACGCTATATAAAAGCTCAATTAAAAAAAATTAAGTGGTTCTTTCATTCATCTTGCTTTGTTGATAAGGGGGAAACCCGAAACGTCCATTTTATCTGTTTTTGTATATTAAATTGAAGTTCACATTCAATTTCACAATGTTATTGATTTCTTCGAGTTTCAAGCAGCAACATTTACATTACACCTTAACCCAATAGGAAGTTTAGTTTACCGTGACGAACACTGGTCTAAATAAATCCTTTATTCATCCCATAGAGGAAATTTATCTCTAGGGTCTATTCCCAGGGAAGACTGGAATAACCGCGGTGTAGCGCCGCAAATTGAGCTAGGGCGAGGTGACTTTCTCAAGGCCACACGGCGCAGCGGCGGGGGAACGAACTCGGTACCTTTCGGGTACGAAGCAAAAACCGTACCGCTGATCCACGCTGCCCCACATGAAGTATGATAAAATGTCTAGCGTGGTTGGTGATTGCGATGCTCATATGAGTATTATAATAAAGGTTACAATACGATACTAAATAGTATGTAGTAGAATATAGTCCATAGCAACGAAAATTTGCGAAGCAAGACTAAGACCTCAAAGACTCAAAGTCCGTGGTCCATAAGATAAAAACACAATAATTCAATGACTCCCTCTCTCTCCCTAACTAAAATCGAACGTAAACAGTAAAATCTTTCCATTGGATATACTAAATCTGCCTAAACTGATTATTGTCCAACAGTAGTTTTACGGGGATGTGAGATTTTGAGAGTGAGAATGAGAAGACGAAATGACTCACCTGCTACCTTCACAGAATACTCTTTATTATTCATGCTGGCTTGAATTTTGCCGAACATCAAGCCATCTCAGTAAGTGAAAGTCAAAACATGACCTGACTGATGATGATTTTCACCTCGCGAGACACTTTTATGCTCATTGGAGAAGTATTTCATAAGGCCGGTGATGGAAATAAAGTTAGTGTACGCCATTTTTCTCGACTGTTTAGAGCCAGCCGGTTCGTTACTATGCGTTCCTGCGCAGGATGACGTCACGACTTTTGAAGACTATTGCAGTACTGATATTTGATATAATAATATTGTGGTTGCCGGTGGAATTTTCCAATAGGATTCAATAGTCTGATGTCACGTCCGCCCAGCAACGAGCAGCTAAATTAAAAACAAGGAAAATCGGTACTTCTTATTCTTCATAGCTAGAACTTTTTCACATGTCATGTGATCAGAATGTATAAAAGTCAAAACATGATCAGATTTATAATGTTTTTCTCCTCTGGATACACTTTTATGCTCGTCGGAGAAGTATTTCATAAGGGCGTCCGCCATTGTTCCGATAGTTTAGAACCGGTTACTAAGTTACAATGCGTCATTACGAGGTAAGTGGCGTCACGACTGTTGAACCCTATTAAATTATACTACTATACTATTTCGATCCATGTGGAATCTATTTTGTTTACAAATTTGCATCGTCATTTGATATGAAGAAAAAAACTGTGTGATAATATAGTATTGTTTCATCTCTTTGGATTTATTATACAAATTAATTTGTTCTGTTATCACTGCAAGCTTGGCTCACAAGTATTCAAAATTAATAAATTTAACATTGTTTAAGTTTGAAAAGAAAACTCACTTTTCTCATTGCCATCCGCGTTTATGAGTAACGCTAACTGAACTGTATTAACCCGACTATAAACGTTCAAAGAAACACAGTTTTGTGTGTTGGTCCGTTTTACTTCCGGATGGCAATTTTATGAGCTTCTTAGCCAAGCGTATACTATCTTTATATCAAGATCAAGAGTCAATAGTTATTCTTAAAATTTGATTTATTTAAAACACCTTTAATAATAAATATAATACATTTTTGTGATGACAGGTTCACAATTGTGACCGTTTTGACCATACCATGAATTGTTGTAAACCGTTGCATACACCGTCTTAGATTTCAATAGACCTCACAACACTTTTATTTAAATTGTTCATATTATATATATATATATATATATATATATATATATATATATATATATATATATATATATCAGTGAGTAGGTAGCTGGGTCTCTCAGATAATGGCACAAAGTACTTTGCCAAAGGGAGGTATGCGACAGCAATTGTCCGTTTCACACTATAGACACCTGAATACTTGGGCCAAATGGTTCTTAAGGACTACAACAACACTTTAAGATTGTTTGATTGTTTTTAAGGGTTTTACGACGCATTGAGCTCATCATATCAACGCCAGTAAAATTAAGAAACTGGGATAGTAAAAATTTCTAGAACTACAATTCAAGCACCCAAGAAAAAGGAAGACAGAGAGGGATTAGTTCAAATAGGGAACAGATGTAAATTCCAAGAGCACACTATCAAAGTACTTAGGTTGAGATCACCTAAATATTTCATCCAGCCGCAAGCACAGGTCCCAACAAAGAGGGATACACTCAAATGTTTACAAATAATATATAATATGTAAAAAAAAACCAGTGCATAACCACAAGATGGTTTACATGGAAAAAAAATATCACCTACCCAAAACTAACAATACATTTTACTGTTTCCTTCCCAGCTAGGTTATCCGGCCAGGGCCTGGACAAAACCAAGTAATCTAATTCCAAGACAAAGACAGAAAGCATGTTGAAAAACAGATATAGGGGGGTAGAAGACAGTATGTACTTCCACGCCCACAATGGGAGGTAAGGAACTCCACCCAGAACACTTAGGATTATATCCAGGTGTGAGGAATTGGATGGGTAGGAACAGGCCAAGGCTGAATGACGACAAAACGGAGGGGATGTATGTAGGGTAGGGAACAGAAGATTTTGGAACGAGACGAAATTAAAAGTAGGAGAGGTGTCAATAGATATTGTTGACAAGGTAAAAAATCTTGGGAACATTCTTAGATTCAGAACCACCAAATTCTATGATCCATTCATTGATGTCAGTTGAACAAAATTGGATCTATTTGACAGCTCCTATCTGATGATGTTACCAAGAAACTTGTCGTTTCTCTTTTATTTTCAAAGCTGGATTACTGTAATGCTCTGTTGTTTGGTGTCTTGGAAAATAACCTCAGATGGCTGCAGACGGTCCAAAATAATACTGCCAGATTGGTCTTTCTTCTTCTTCTTCTTCTTCTTCGTTCCTCTGATGGACATCTATGGCTGCAGTCCGATATCTGCTATGAAGTCTGTGGTCCGCTTTAGGTCCTCAGCCTCACCATAGAGCTTTGTGTTGAGTGTTGTAGGGGTGACCCAGTGGTTCGAACGTTGCACGTTGTATAATGGGTCTTTCGAAGGCGGAGATTTGACTCTGCCACATCTCTCCTTCGAAGATTACACTGGCTGCCTGTTGAGAAAAGGGGACAAGTTCAAAGCATGTGTCCTCGTTTATCGTTGTCTGGAAAGCACTGGCCCTACCTACCTTACAGAACTCCTAAAGAAATATTTGACAACCCGATCTTTGTGTTCCTTAAATGTCACCGCCCGTTTGGCTACCCCACGCTTTTGTACAAAAACGGGAACAAGGTCTTTTTCTCATTTTGGTCCATCTGTTTGGATCACCATTCCACAGAGCATCCGGGAGTCTAAATCATTGTCTTGTGTTCAAGAAATCCTTGAAAACATTTCTTTTTTTACGTCATGTACTTTTTTTGATATTATTTTGTGTTTATGTAAGCGCCAAGAGATTCATGGATGGGGATTTCGTGCGCGCTCTATAAGAGTCTATTATTATTATTATTATTAATATCATCATCATCATCATCATCGTCATCATCGTCGTCATCATCATCATCATCATCATCATCATCATCATCATCATCATCATCATCATCATTATTATTATTATTATTATTATTATTATTATTATTATTATTATTATTATTATTATTATCATTATTATTATCATTATTATTATTATTATTATTATCTATTCTATGTGGAGTCTCCAAAACAAAGGACTTTCTTTGGTTCCAAATGACCTGCTTTGGGATTAAATGTGAAACTCTTTGGACATGGTGTAAACTACGAACATGCTTTGCAGTATTTTATTCAATCAGTTTGCATTAATATTTATTTCTCAATACAGAAAAGGGGATGGGAGACCACCATACAGAATTAAGCTTTGAAAAGATAAACCGGAAAGCTAAAACTGATTTTTATACTCCTGAGTGAACTAAGTTAAATGACAAGGTGTAATATTTGTCAATATTGAATTCGACTTCATGGTTTACCAGTTTTAAAAGGTTCAAAAACGTATTATCAATGCACCATATCAACAATTATTTTAGTTATTTGGAGTTGCGTAATTTCTGGAGCCTGGGTTTATCTCTATTGAATCGACGTGTCGTTATTTACAGGTCTGATAACCCAACTTGTTATGGGCTCATTATCGTAATGGAATTACCCTCAAACCAGTGTAAAATATTGTCCATCCCATTAATGTTAAATCAAGCCCATACTTGGGTTCGGTTATCAGACCGGCAAATAAATCAACACGTCACATTAAAAAAAAAAACACAATAGAGTTTAACACCTTCAAGCGAATATTATGAAACTACTACATCCTTTAGAAAGAATGACTCCACTATACTAAAGAAAGTACTGGACTCAAACCCTCAGGGCAGAAGATCAAGAGGAAGGCCACGTGGAACATGGAGAAGAATTAAAGAAACTGATATACAGAGAAGTGATAAGACGTGGAACAAGATTTTTTAAAAAGCTCGGGATAGAGAGGGATGGAAACTGTTTGTCTGTGGCCTGTACCCTGACCCAGGGTGAAAACGGCAATGATGATGATGATGACTATATCCTAAATACCAAGAATGGCTGCCACATTAAACAAATTTCACCGACCTCGAATACTCAGAATTGAGTCGATTTCAAGTGACATACATTCAGAATCCTAGGTTCCAGTCCCGCTCTGTGCGGCGCACAGTCGAGTCCTTAGAAAAGGATCTTCATTCAAATTCTCAAATTCTCTCACTGTACCGATGTGTAAAACTATTAACCGACTATTAACACCATTGACTATGTCGCAAAAACTTAAATGCAATATCGCTTTACAGGTTTAATCTTGGTCGTTATTTCAAACTCGCTTCCTATGTCAGTATGGCTCACATGCAGCGTAGACAATTTTAAGAAAAATCTGAAAACTCATCTTTTCCAGAAATTGTTATCGTAGGCATTTTATTCTTGATGAGTAAATCAGTCGTTTTATATTTTTTTAAACTCCATTTTGTTGAATGTCAATTTCATTTTGTAAAACTTGCATAGTGAGTGTGCGTGACCGTTGTGTGTAATGGCTCGGTATGAGTGTGTTTATGGTTTGATAAGTACATTGTAAAGCGCTTTGAGGCTTCGGCATTGAGCGCTATAGAAGAACACTTCTAGTATTGGGTGGGGTTCCTGACCTCCCATAGCGGGCAGGGAGGTACATACTGTGTCTTCTATCCCCTTATATCAGTTATCCAACATGCTTTCTGTCTTTGTCTTGGAATGAGATTACATACTTGTTTTTTTTTCCTGGCCCTCGTCGGAGTTCTGGCTGGGAGGGAAACAATCAAATGCATAGTTATTGTTTTGGTAGATCTTCTTTCCTTGTAAATCATCTCTCTGTTATGTATTATTATATTTGTTATTTTTAATGTATAATGTAAGCATTTGAGTGTATTCCTCTTTGTTGGATTTTGTACTTGTGTCCGGATGAGACATAGGTGATCTCAAGCTAAGTACTTTGGTGGTATGCTCTTGGAATCTACATCTGATCCCTAAATGTTCCGAGTTCCCCTCTGTCTTTCTTTCTCTTGGGTGCTTTAATTGTAATTCTAGAACTTTTTACTATCCCATTTTTCTTCCTTTTTACTGGCGCTGATATAACCTAAATGTGTTGCAAGCGCCGTAAACCCCTTAAAAACAAAGACAAAACAAACAACTTCCCCAAAATAATACCACTTTGAGACAATGGTTCACAAAATATGAGCGGTAGATTTTAGAAATTCAATCAATAAAAAGAAAAGAAAAATATTAAATTCCCGATTTCCTGCCCTGAACAATTGTCGGTCAATTCATAGCCAGAAATATCAGACTCGTGTCGAGTTTATATGTTTTATTGAGGAGAATGGATACCATACTGAAAAGTGCCAATGCCAACAATTTATATTTTTCACAAGGTTAACATTTAATTCGGCTTTTAGGCATATGGTTCCTTCCGACATAATACCGTTTTGAGACTATGGGTCACAAATATAGAGGATGGTACGGAACACGTCGTATATTCGTTTGGCTAAATATGAGTCATCCGATCGAAGTCGCGGGATTTCCTATGCGGTACGCAGGCGACATTCAAGACTTAATTTGACCTTTGGCCTTAGGATTTATCACGATTTGGCCGCCTGTTTGAACCGAGCAAATATGATGGCTCAAAATATTTGTCTCAATTTAGTTAATTTCCACAATACAACAGATACTTCTTCATTTATCTAATTAACGCAGTCTCCCATGTCACTATCGCATAATGAGTTACCTCTCTTTGTTTTTATTCATTTTAAACCCAAAAAAAAGGAAAATATTTTTATAAATTTTACTGGAATTTAGCATAAACAGATATATTTATATTTATTTAAAAATTATTTGTATGGATCTGTCTTATTTATCAATTTGACTAGCAGTCATTACATTATTTACAAATCTTAAATTCAAAAGTTAAATCTAAAATAACTTTAATTTCTAAGATAATCCATATTTCACATATTTCAATTATGAGAATAGATAAAGTGAAAGGTAGTGCGTGTCTGCTTTACATCTCTGTAATTTACTCACAACAAACACATGAAACGAACCAGCAAACAAAACTACGTGTAACCTAAAATGTCTATATTACTATTCAAACATTTATCAAGTGAGAACTGAACATCCAAATGTGTTCAAAAACGATATCAAAGAAACTCTGTGTGATATTTCACTTTGGTGGTAGGAAACGGAAAGAAATTTTAATTCCAATATTAGGCTTTTACGTCCGGTTTCTGTCCGGTTAGTCAACTAATACGAGTGAGTTGCACTCACGTTGCTATGATAAAAAGGAGAGACCGACTGAGAGGAAAGGTCATATATGGAGGGCAAGACGGACCGGAGACGATATTGAATGCATTCAGTTTACCGCCTAATAGCCTTTATTTCTCCGCAAATATTGCCGGTCTTCCACTAGTGTATTAAAATAGATATTAAAAACGTTTGCCACTAAATC
Source organism: Berghia stephanieae (assembly GCF_034508935.2). Lineage (NCBI taxonomy): Eukaryota > Metazoa > Mollusca > Gastropoda > Nudibranchia > Aeolidiidae > Berghia > Berghia stephanieae. The sequence goes on along the minus strand of NC_088369.1, from coordinate 24,639,065 downwards.
AACATTTGTAATTCAGACGCCAATTGTTCCAATTACTAAACCCAGTTGTTCTAATTCGGACACCCGCTTATTCCAATTCAGACACAAGGTTGTTGGAATTCAAAAATGACTTTGTCGATTTGTTCTTTTTTTGTCGTCGTTGTTGTATTTGTTATCAATTTATATTCTAACATTTTTAAACCTCTTTTTATGACGAGTTTAAATATGTATAAGCATCATAATAATGCGTGTTAAATTAAATGGCCCGTCTGCGGGAATGTGTCGTGAGGTCCCCCAGGTTTGAAAGTTATTTGTTGCGACGAGGGTCATTCAAATCGATCGATATTTGAAGGACAATTTTTCTGGCAGAACTCTTAACTGGTCAAAACGATTTTTTGTTTATAATAGTTCATAGTTATTCTAATCATCTCGAAAAGTATTTTAGCTTGACTTCCTTTTTATCTTCTTCCAATTTTCAGATGCAAAATGGAGCTAGACACGGTGAAACATCATTCAATTCCTGACTAGGATTGTGACATGTTTGATTTGTGTGGTCCTGCCTAATAAACCTGATTTAAAATATTCTGACGTTTGTTTATGTTTTCCGTTTTGTGATTGTTGTTTTAAGTTATTTATTTTTTCTTTTTTTTTTTGGGGGGGGGGGGGGGGGGGGGGGGGGGGTTGAGGGGAGGAGTTTGTGTCTTCATCTTTAATGTCTTGCCTACAATATTTTCCGGGTGCTAATTTAGTGAAATATATATCTTCATCATCCATCGTGGCTTGTGCTCTTGAGCACGTTGCCGGTCAGCTGTCTCCACGAATCACGATCCTCTGCGGTGCACATGAAATCTGGGTTGCTTTTTAAGTCACATTTGGCCATTCTTAGGTTATTTAGATAAGTCATTCATTGTCTTCCTCTAGCTCTCTTTCCTTCGATCATCCCAGATGTTACCAACGTTTCTGTTCCGTCTCTACTCTACACATGTCCCAGAAAGCGTAACTGCCTTTTTCTGATGTTATCGATCAGTATTCTTTCATTTCTCACCTTTTCCAACACTTCCTTGTTCGTACACCTATCTTTCCATGATACCCTCAACATTCTTCTATACACCCACATCTCAAATGCCTCTAACCTCCTCGTACATTCTTTGTCAAGCGTCCACGTTTCACACCCGTATAAAAGGGTACTTATAACAAATGTTTCTATTACTTTCATTCTGGTCTTCAAGTTGAGGTTGTTTTTTGATACAACTAGTCGCATTTTAAGGAACACGTTTTTTTTTTTTGCTATTGCTATTCTTTGTTTTATATCCTTTATGTCACGTGCGACATGGGTGATGATAGTGCCTAAATATTTAAATTTCTTTACTTGTTTGATGGTCTCTCCTTTGCTTGACAAGTGGAAGGTCGCGTTGTTGTCATTCTTTGAGACCACCATGTATTCGGTTTTCTTAATATTTAGTTTCAGGCCCATCTCTTCACTTTTGCAAACCACTATATCTAAAATTTTCTGCACGTGTTCTGGAGAGTAGGCCGTCAGAGTACCATCGTCTGCGTATCTTATGCTATTCATATTCTGCCCTCCAACGACGACGCCTTTCATATCTTCAATTTCTTTGAATATTATTTCACTATAAATGTTAAAAAGGTCCGGTGATAAGACGCATCCTTGTCTTACTCCCTTCTCGATGTTAAAGAAGTCCGATGTTTCATTATCCAGTTTGACACACGCTGTTTGATTCCAATATAAGTTTTTCACAAGTCGAAAGTCTTTACTGTCTATACCGATCTTTTCTAACATTTTGAATAGCGTATCGTGCTGTACTGAATCAAAAGTTTGGAATAATCAATGAAGCATAGATAAAGTGATTTTTGTTTTTCGATTGACCGTTGCATTTATGTTTTCAATGTAAAGATTGCATTTACCGTACCCTTTTCTTTAACAAAACCAAACTGCTCGTCACTCATCGCTGGAGAGATCTTGCTCCTCATTCTTTTCATAAGTATTCTTAACATAATTGTTGTGGCCTGGCTCATTATGCTGATTGTTCTGTGTTGATCACAGTCAATAGTACCTTGTTTTTTGGGTATCGTAATGAATACCGATTTTCTTAAGACATTAGGCAATTCATTAAAGGCTTTTGTGAGAAGGTCTAATACCAGATGGTTGAGGGCGTCAATCAATTCTATTGAGAAGCTATCTTGGCCTACAGCTTTCCCCTTTTTCATCTCTTTGCAAGCAGCTTCTACTTCTTTTCGTATAATATGGGGACCCGTGTTCACAGTAGAGATTTCTTTATCCAAGGTCGTCCATCTTATGTCATCCGCGTATAGATTTTTTATGTATACTGCCCAACGTTCAAAATTTCGTTGTTGTCGATAAGTATATTACCATTTGCGTCTTTAACGCATTTTCTTGCCACGGCAGGGCGTTTTCAACTTAGATCTTGTATTGACTGGTAGAATTGTTTGGTGTTAGATTGTTTTAGTCTTTCAATTCTGTGACATTTATGTTCAATATAATCTTCCTTTGCTCTCTTACACTCACGTTTTATAATCTTATTAGCTTCTTTATATTCATTGCTGTTTCGTTCTAGTTTTCGTCTTTCATTCATCAGTTTCAAGATCTTGTCATCCATCCACTTATGTTTTGGTTCGTGTTTTTTCACAGTTGGAATAGTTTCTCTTGTAGATTCTGTGATGCAGTTCGATACTTGATTCCAGTACTCATCTATGTTTATATCTGAGGTCAAGTTTTCACTTTTTTCTTTCGGGCATTCTTTGGAATCATTTTTATTTGATGGTTAATTCTCAATAGATCTAACTGCAGTTTTTGGATCCACTTTCGTTTTCTTTATTTGTTTAAGTTTTATTTTTAGCGTGGCCTTGACAGGTCTGTGGTCACTATTACAATCTGCGCTTGGAATAGTTGTTGCGTTGCGTGCGATATTTCTGAATCGATGTTGGACCAGAATAAAGTCTATCAGAATTTTATAAAGGCCACCTGGGCTTATCCATGTCCACTTCTCTCTATCGTGGTTTTTAAACCATGTATTGACAATAGTAAGGTTTTCCAGTCTGCACCAGTCGACAAGTCTTTCCCCTCTATCATTTTTGGTACCCGTCCGTGGGGGCCAACGATATTTTCAACTCTCTCGTTACCAACCTTTGCATGGAAATCACCAATTATTAGAAGAATGTCATCAGATTTACATTGTTTTAACACTTGTTCCATATCTTGATAGAATGTCTCAATTATGTTTTCGTCACTGTCTCATGTCGGGGCGTATATTTGAATAATATTAACATTAAACGGGTTTCCTTTCAACTTTACTAAAATAACTCTTTCTGAGATTGCAACATGTATGTATATATATATATATATATATATATATATATATATATATATATATATATATATATATATATATATATATATATATACAGTCGATAACGGATATATCGACATCTTCGAGACCGTGGTAAAATGTTGATATTAGCGCGATGTCGATTTATCTTTCATTTTAAAATATGAATGGGAAACAAATGAGAATAGGCGAGATAATAACAAGATAACTCAACACTGATGAGTTGATGGCCTTTAAAGGGTCGATTTTAAAATTTATTACGGTTCACTTCATTTAACTAAACCTACTACTGTGGTCTGTCTCTATAGGCAAATAATATTTTATGGAGCTTTCCTTAACAATTACAAAGACGTCAATTAAGGAATTGTCCTCGTGACGGTGCTGTCCACAACAATGTAGGGTCTTGATGGCTACTATTGTGGTATTGGTGGAAACTGGTCCAATGGTGCACTCTCCTCATCTGACTCCACATCAGCAGCAATGGCGTTTTCTAAAATGTAACTATTGTCGACTGGTATCTAGACTAAGTACCAGTAGTAATAACCTTGACCTTACAATAATATCCAAACCGAAAAGCTGAACATTTGTATTGCATATATTATGAGAAAATGAGAAAGTGACTTTTTGGGGATGGGAGGAGAGGGGGGGGGGATCTGCCTCATTTACCAACACTCAGTCCTGGATTGGCAAGAGAAGTTTACAAAGACAGAGAGACAGTCTCGCACACAGTGGTTGATGTAGGTGTTGTGTGTGGGGGGGGGGGGTCTGCCTCATTTACCAACACTCAGTCCTGGATTGGCAAGAGAAGTTTACAAAGACAGAGAGACAGTCTCGCACACAGTGGTTGATGTAGGTGTGTGTGTGTGGGGGGGGGGCGTTTCCATCAGGCTATTTGTTGAAGTCATGGAATATAGACATCGGGAATTCCATTATTGGTGTCAGTACCGGATACAGCTGACACGGCCCGTGACGAGATTTGACTGCTGACATCACGGTTATGATCAATGACGATTCATTGGATGTCATTGAACAATTATGTGGCATCTTTGTTGACTGTTATTTTATATAACAGCGTGATATATTAGCATTTTCATTGACTGTTGTGTCTTACCTCACTGTAGCACAGATTTGTGTATGAAACAGCGACAGACAACCCTGAAAGAAAAATGCAAGAAAAAATAAATCCTACAAAATCAGTCTACCTTGACTAGGGATTGAACCTCAGACCTCCTGGATAGTAAGGACAATTACGTTGTGCGGCTATGTGGTATTGTGGTATGACACTCGCTTACTGATCGGAAGGTCCTGGGTTCGAGCCTCGCTCGGCGCATAGTTAAGTCCTTAGAGAAGTCTATTTACTCACATTCTCTCACCGTACTCATTTGTAAAATGAGTACCTGGCCGTTTACCGAGCTGTCTCTGTCGAAAAAAAAGTGTAATATCGCCTAAGGGAGCGTTCACATATTACGTCATCAGCTAGGAGGGGAGGGGGGTCTACCAAATGTTGACATGTGTTGACATGGGGGAGGGGGGGGGGTCAGACCCAAGATGATGTCATCAAAACATAGGAAAATTAGGCCTATTTTATTAAATGCAAGAGCTTCAAAAATGGCATTCCAAATAAATTAGCAAAAAGGTGAGAAATTAATTAAATGATCGAATCATCAAAACCGATTGAACTGCTCAAACTGCTTGCTACCATTCAGTTTTGATTCTGAAAAGTTTTCTTCATCAATAATTTGATTTGGTTGTGTCTAGTTTATTAAATATATTTTGAGAAAGTGATGACGATGAAGATGAAATTGATGATACTATTTATAGTACATTGCCAGAGGTCCAAGGCAGAAACATTTTTGAATCAATTAATTTTATGTTTGGAAATTGAAACAGAAATTCATTCCACTAAAAAACTAATATGCTATAAAATAATTTGCCTCCTATACTATTTTAAATTACACTTTCTGACATTTTTTTAATAGCACCTGCACCAAGTAGCCTAATTAAAATAATGTTTGTTAGATTTTATATTTGCAAATTTAAATTTTATGTCCCCATTGTATCGTAAAACATAAATTATCAACAGTTTCTGAAATTAATAAAATGTCTGAATATGTTTTATCAAACGTTGATAATCAATGTTTATGGTTTGAAAAATGAATAATAAATATTGTGAAATTAAAGTTATCTTTTAGTTTTTATTAAATTAGATGACGTCATCATCTGTTGGGGGAGGGGGGGGGGGTCAGGTCAATGATGACAGGTGATGACTTGGGGGAGGGGGGGGTCTAAAAAGGGCAAATTTTTGATGACGTAATATGTGAACGCTCCCTAACAGGCGTCATGTCCCTTCCCCAATATTAAATGTTGCTGTTGGCCAGGGATACCTTATAAAGCGCTTTGAGCACGTGTAGTGGAATTTGCGCTATATAAAAGCTCAATTGTTTTTATTGCGTATATTCTTCACAACAGTTGGTGTTTCCGTTGTGAACCCTCGCAGGCATCAACCAAAACACAATCGTTGAGTAGAGCTATTACTACAATATACAGTATACAATACATATAATACCTAATAAGAGCTAAATTAGGCCTACATTGCGGCCTTTTGGGCCCTATCACAGTGATAAAAAACGAATTACAGTTGTAAGGCATAAAGTACATGATATCAATTATAAAACAAACATAAATTACTCATCGAATTTAAACTTAAGGTGATCTAATTCCCTATCAACACAGTTCTTAAAACGTTGACATTTCTCGTAGGTCTTGAAGAGACTTAGAGAGAGTTCCAATTATCTACTGTCCTGAAAACTAAAGAGTGGGCACGTATTGAGGTCGAACACCGGTCTTTGGAGATTTTGAAGACCCCACCTCTTGTTGACATCAAAACCGCATATTCGAAATCCAAGTTGTCAATCTTGTGTATGATCTTGTAACTTTGAATTAGATCACCTCTAAGTCTTCTGTACTTTAAAGAAGGAAGTGAAAGGCGTTCTGATCGTTCCTTACTTATAAGGCAAATAATACAACTCAGTGACAGACTTATTGGCCCTCTATGGAAGTTCTCCGCGGTTATGGTTTTTAGAGAAGGAAGTGAAAGGCGTTCCAATCATTTTCTTTTTATAAGACAATTAATACAACTTAGCAACAGACTAAGTATCCCTCAATGGACGTTCTCTACAGCTATGGACTGTCCTTTATAAATCGGGCTTTATACAGTGGACTCCGGATAAGACGATGCCCAGGGGAACCGAGAAAAAAATCGACTTATCCGAAAATCAACTTAACCGGAGTGTAACCAAATGAGCAAAAACTCATTTGAACAAAGCAACCCAATCTAGAATAAGTATGTCCCTTCATATCGCGCGGTCTCTGTCGTGGTCATCAGAGGCTCCTACCCCCAATAGTCCCATAGAGGAATCAGAATACATAAAAATCGGAATTTGAAATTTAAAAAAGCGGAATCAACTTATTGTTATTGACTATGACATGCTTTGCAACAGAAAATGTAATAGACAATCCAAAAGTACTCAAATGATTAAAAATAAAAAATGTTTAAAAATGTACAGATTGTGTAAAGACTAAGAATGGGGTCAAATAATAATAGAGAACACACAGGTCCTGGTCGTCTGAGAGCAAAGCATTGAATGGATGGATTTAACCTTGTCAGGACCCTTCTCCCCCACCCCTCCCACATACACACACCTAATCAAGCAAACGCGCGTGCCGGCACACACACACACACACACACACACACACACACACACACGGGCACAGGGCTAAAATTAAATAGGGAAAGAAGCTGACCGTACTCAAATAATATTATTACCGATTGAAGCCAACATCTAATATTACCAAGGTCATTGACCTCATGAATCGGAGTCACAATAATAATAATAATAATAATACTTCGGTCAACCCCCTCCCAAACATGAAATATTATCCGACATCAGCAGCACACACTTTGAAGAGACTAATCAGACATACAATGTGTGTTGATTGACCATAGGAGATGACGAAATAAGCCATAGCTCACTTTTTTTTCGCTAGAGATTTTTTTTAAATTTTCCTTGATGGGAAAGGTGAAAAGCGGAATTTTTGCCTTGAATATGGAATGTATACCAATTAAGTGAAATTATTCCGCGAAAAGCGGAAGGGTAGGAGCCTCTAGGTCAAGGTCATGCTTCTTGTAAATCGTCGAGACAGCTGGTATGCCAATTTCCTATGCGATGATTTTCTGTCGCATGCTAAACTTTCCAAATGCATCGAATCTTCCTTTTCCGCGATAGGTTTGCCATTGTAGTTGTAGACTTGACTTGAATTCTTCTTGATAAAATTAATACTAATTAAGAGGGCCATTACATAGGATGGCCTGGGATTAGAACCAAAAAAAATCTTGAACTTGAAGTTGCGACAATGTAAAATTTGAGATGGAGAAATTAAAGTTATTCAATACTGCTCATGTACATTGAACATGGACGTCAGGCAAAGCACCTACATCACATCGATGTGCGCCAATCGTTCGCGGATATTCTTAACCACTTAAAATTCTTACTGGTAGCTTTTTTAACCAATGGAAATACTTGTTTATTTGTGATTTTTTTGTAGTCATGAGTACTAAGAACATCGACTTAAGCGACATCGACTTATGTGGAGTTTTGTTTTTTTTTACTAATGTTATATAGGAAGAAGGGGGAGGGACCAAGAAAAAAAATCGACTTGGGTAAAAATCGACTTAGGCAACGTCGACGTATCCAGAGTGCATTGTAATATATATGCAAATGGTTTACTCCAAATTTTGAAAATTTCAAAATGTCAAGGGAGCAGGCATTTGTGTAAGAAAAAGATCTGAAAAATTGTGTATGAAAGTGTCGGGCAAAACAGAAAAAAATATAAGAATAATAAACATCCCAAAGATCAGCCTGCATCTACATTGTATCGAACCTGAGACTTCCTGTACAACGACTACCACAGTTACAACGTGCTTTGAAACAAAGATTAGAGGAACCAGGAATTTGAATTTTAAAGCGCATAAATTGTAAATCAAGGGATACTACTCATAGAAAACTAAAACAATTACGTATTATGTCGGTTATTCCCCTTACACCATAAAGTGCAATAATTATTACAAGACTTCACTCGGTGTTACGATATCTGTTCAACTCAGTGAGAAACGTCAGAAACAATAAGTATCACATGGTTTTGTTACTATATTAAGCTGCGAGAAGAAGTTGGGGGTATGAAGGTGGGAATGGCCGAATGGTTTGGCATAGCACTGTTACCCATGAGGTACAAGATTCGAGGATTATAGAAAAAAATGTTATTCTATCTTTATTTATTTTATCAATATCCAAAGAGGTTTAACCGCAAATCTTTAAGAGTGCTCGACTTGTTAAAAGTTCCGACATGTTGCTTCATACAGACCACAACTGTTAGATTGTTGTTTGATGTCTTTTCGAGTGTTGCTACTTCGGCTCGTTCCATTGGAAAAATGTTTTTAAAATTTTGCCTTCTGCCATGACATCATGCGATATCGTCGCCTGGGCATTCCACAAAGGAATATAGATAATTGATCAATCAAAATGTCTGATGTCAACATGAATCACCCATGTTTTCCAAGTGAGTGGGTTAATAAGGAAAACACGAAAGTGCCTGAAGCGGGGTTCAAACCTGGGATCTTTTGGGTCATAGTGCAATGCCTTAACTTCGGCCCACTGGAAAAAGCCGGAAATAAACACAAATACAGACACGCACATACACATACACAAACACACACACACACACACATATACACTTTGTTATTGTTTTCATACTGTCAAATAGGTGATTAGTTCTCATTTAATTCTCTTCATGAGACTATAAACGATTAAGGTTACACAAGGTTTTTTTTTAACTCGTTAACTGTCGCACTCTAGGAAAACTCGTATTTAAAAATTTGGCCAGAAAACTCGTCCTTCAAGAGTCGATCGATTTAAATGTCCCTCGTCTTGGCAACAACTCTCAAACCTGGGACTAAGGAAGACTTCACTAAGTCCCAGGTTTGATAATTTTACCAAGATGAGGGTAATATAAATTTATCAATATTTGAAGAACGAGTTTTCTGGCCAAATTTTTAAATACATATAAGCAGAGTACGGGGAATAATAGACGCCTAGATAACCACGCCTCTCGGACAGTCGTCATAATGTAATATATGGCAGTGATTGGTAAACATAGCGAATTACACAGGTTTTACCTTCAATGGTATGTGTATGAGATACATAACCACTGTTCTACCGCTTGATCAATAGAACTGACACAGAAAACTATGTGTAAACTTAAACGTTTATAATCTGATAAAAATAAATCGTTTGATAACTAGTCCCCCAAATGGGTGGTGTAAAAACAATAACAATGATCAGAGAGAAGTCGATTTTATTCACGTTATCGTTTACAAACAACCAACCAAGTTTGTCCGAGCACGTGTGAAGGTGTATCACAAATCCCATGTTTTGATTAGTCAAAAATCAACTGGTTAATTGGACCGATCACATTATGTGTTGCTGTCCAACCACTAGATATTCATGTCTGGATGAGACTTTCAGGTGATCTCAAACTAATCACACTGATAGTGTACTCTTGGAATCTACGGCTGTTCATATTTGAGCCAATTGATGGTATGCCTGTTACAAAGCATTAACCAATCAGAATACTTCCTTCCATTTATCCCGTTTCGCCCCCTTGACTTTTTATTTCCTGTATGAAAAGGCATCAGAGACCCTCACTACGTGTCAAACACACAGATAGGTCAGGCCTAGTTAGTGGGTATTTCTCACAATATTTTGACACACTGAATTGCATCGCAAAACCTGACGACACAATGCATTATTTTTCAATCAACTGTGTTAAAATTGTGAGTGATGCTCAGTTTGTTTACTCCGGGTGATAGGCAAGCACTTAATATGGCTGTTGATTTCAGGGCCAACATGTACTTTATTTTAAATTTTCGAATCAAAAATACAACAACTTTGATATATTATCGACTAGTTTTAATTAAATATACGATTACTGACGTAATTTTCAAAAAATGTATGCACTGTATGTTGATTGAAGAACTGAAGGCTCATACTATAAAATAATAAAAGCATCCATGTCAATTGCTTGACAAGAATAGCAACAAGAGTTTACAGAGGAACCATCAATCCCCCTTTGTCTTCCTTTTTCTCGTACGATTTTATTAGTATATTTAAAAATCTTTGACTATCCTATTTTCTTCTCTTTTACCGGTGCTGACATTACCTAAATGTGTCACAAGTGTAATACAAACAATCCGAGACTATGCTAGTTTGAGAAGGTCGAGTTACAATTTATGTCAACTATTAACCAAGCCTCTGGAACTCAGCCGACGTGTTCTTATTGCAGGTCTGATAACCTAACCTTATGGGCTCATATTTGTAATGGAAATATTTTTAAAATGACGCAAAATATTGTCCATTACAACAATGTTAAACTAGGCCCCATAAGTGGGTTCGGATGCCAACCCTGAGAATATGTACACATCGAATTCAGCTCATTGGGCACGTGCATTCCTTCGAGTTGGAAGAGATGAATTAAAGGAATTAGTATCTCACAGTCATCTCCCCTCGGTGGACGGGGTGTTGCGTTACTAAGCAACGTGACGTGATGAATGACGTGAGCGGGGTTAGCGAGGGGAACTCAGCGACCTGCATTATGGGTAATGAAATAAATTCAATGAGTTATCGAATCGGATACACCCCTTTTAGGGGATTAATTACCATTATTATTATTATTATTATTATTATTATTATTATTATTATTATTATTATTATTATTATTATTATTATTATTATTATTATTTATTATTATTCAAAGCTGTTAGAGTTTGTGTGTTCAGCTTTATGACATGTGAAAGTAAAGAGATGGAAAATGAGAAAGAGAGAGAGAGAGGGGGGTGATATAAAGAGAGAGAGAGAGAGAGAGAGAGAGAGAGAGAGAGAGAGAGAGAGAGAGAGAAAGAAAAAGAAGATAGAAAGAAAAAGGAATGAAAGAAAGGAAGAGAGAGAGAGATAGAGATAGATAAAATAGATAGATAGATAGATAGATAGATAGATAGATAGATAGATAGATAGATAGATAGATAGATAGATAGATAGATAGATAGATTGATAGATAGATAGATAGATAGATAGATAGATAGATAGATAGATAGATACAATAGATAGATAGATAGATAGATAGATAGATACACACACACACACACACACAAACACAGACAGAGAGAGAGAGAGAGAGAGAGAGAGAGAGCGAAAAGGAGGTGAGTAGCATGGACGATCATCAAACTATATACATATCTATAATATGTCCCCCCAAACCCGAATTTCCGACCATCTTTTTACTCTTTTCGTCATCGATATGAACTTTATTTTGTCATATTGTGAAAATAATCAATACAATCAGATAAGTTGTGTCCCACGGTCTCAAAACGTTATTATGTCGGAATGGAACGAGAACCAACAAGTCACATTGAAGACCTCATTGCAATATATATATATATATATATATATATATATATATATATTTATATATATATATATATAATTGAATCGTGTTTTTATACAAATATGGTACGAAAAGTGCTCGACATGCAGTAATGGAGCGAATTATTATTTAAAATATTTACCATAATGTTTGAGACAGTCTACATTAATGTTTCAGGCTTAATTTGCCATCGTCAGGACTGAGTTGTTTTGTTGACTGTTGTTGTTTCTTGAAGTGGTTCCGGTATAAAGTTGCTTAACAAGAATTTACGCCGATGGGGACACTTTCCGTACATCTCACTTTTCATGTTGAGTGTGGCTTCATGAGGGTGTTTGATTATAGTATATTTCTCTTCCAGGCATAAGCTACATTGTTTTGATGTTGGTGTGTATCCTGTTGCTTTAGATAAAAATTTCCATGAAATGTTGTGGTCTAGTTTGTTGTCTTTTAATTTCCAAATATGTTCGCTGAGTTTTGTGGATGTTTTTTTGTTAGTGTTTCTAAATGTTGAGGTGTGGAGGTTGTATCTTGTTTTGAAATTATTTTCTGTTAGTCCTACATATTTTTCTTGCTTGTTTGTTTTAGTTTCTGTGACTGTGGCTTGGTAAATTAAACTTGATTCTAAGCATTGTTTGTTTAGCGGGCAATGTTCTTTATTTCTGCAGTTGCATTTTCTGGTGGGTGGGTTTTGCTCTTGTCGGTGGTTTATTAATATTTTTTTGTTGTGGCTTGAAATTATTTGTTCTATGTTGCGCATACACGAGTAGCTTATTTTTATGGTATTCCTGTTGATAATTTTATGTAGCTTGTGGTTTTTTGGAAAGTGTGTATCAATTAATTTTAGGAACTGCTGTCCTATGTTTGTGCTGACGTTTTTGTCGAAAGGTGGGTTGAACCAAGTTATGTGTCGTTTTCTTGTTTTACGTTCTTCACTTGTGTGTTGGGGTTTACATGAGAGGGAGGCGTCTGTGTATTCAAATGGTGTGAAGAAGCACTCACAAAAAGCGTATACAACACACCATTTGAATACACAGACGCCTCCCTCTCATGTCTCCCTCTCAAATCTTCATCCACCAATTTTTTTCATGATAAATAAATCCTAAGTCCCCTGTCTCAATACTACAATATTATATTTTATGTATTCTTTCTATTGATTCTTTGCGTTTAGCCAAAATGCTCAAAATACCTGTCAGTCGGATATAATGTACCAACACAAAATAAAACTTTGTGCAACTTTAAACGTTTATAGTCTGATTAATAGAATTTAGTGAGAACTACTCATAAAAATGGCTGGTCAAAAACAGTAACAAAGAGCTGAGTCAATCTATATCCTTCTCTAGGCTAAGCCAAGCTTTTTTTTCTCCATTTTGTAAAAAAAAATATAAAAATAATAATTTACTGTTTGCGACATAGATATTTGTATCACTGGGCTCTCCAATTGAAGTAATATCAGTTATAATTGTAAGATTTTAGGTCTTAAATGTTCATAGAAATGTGTTCATTCTGCTCAATCTGTTCTATAAAAAAATAGAATTGGGAGTTAGGAATAAAATCATATTAAAAAACAAGAAAAAAATAACAACAACAAAAATTCCCTTTATTCATCCTCATTGGGAAATTTGCCTTTAGAGTCTTTTCCAACGGAAGACTAAAATAACCCAGGCGTCAGCTGCAGTGCAGCGCCGAAAAGTGAACTAGGTCATGTGACCTTGCTCAAGGTGATACATCACAGATGATCGAACTCGGTTCCTTTGGGTAGGAAGCAAAGACCATACCACTGAACCACGGTGTCCCAAATGAAGCTTTGGTCCTTATAGCCCACAGATTTCCGTAGTTTATATAGACTGTCTTCATTCTACTTAATCTATTGGTTTGTTTATGCCCTTCCGCCACGACATCATAAGAGATATCGTCGCCTAGGCATACTACGAAGGACTATAAATATTTCATCAAACAAGATATCTGATGTTAACAGGAATCACCCACGTCGTCCAAGTGAGCAAATTTGGGGGTTAATAATCTTGCCCAAGGAATAAAAACGAAAGAGCCTGTAGCGAGACTCGAACCCGTGACCTTCCGGATCACAGTGCAATGCCTTAACCCTTCGGCCACTTCTCCCCCGCTCAATTGATTCTTTTTAAAAATTTATATAAGATTGGGGGTTAGGAAGCATAGTTAGCCAATTTGTGATTCTTCGTAACCAGATCGACAGGGGATTTAACCGTGGAAATTTCCAACTTTTAATAACTGTTGTTCACAATTACTTCCCCTAGATATTTATCCCGCATGTGTTGCATCAAAACTTGTTGTGAATTACAATTTATTTATCTATTTGCATTTCCACCATGCTCAACGCTTTTGTGTGGCGCAGTGGTCCAACGGTACGATATATCTATCCCGTCTTGTTATAAACCTCAAGCGATGTCATGCGTGGTCAATAGTCGGATGGTGACAATGATTTTGTGGAAAATTCTTGTCCAACGTTGCCTTTAGGCAAAGCATTTAACACACTCAACTCAACTCAGGTGTGAATGAGTACATGGCTATGGACTATGGCGGACGTTGAAAGCTTGCTGGAATTTATTGTTTTAAGCCAACCATTTTTATGAGTTGTTGTCACTAAATCATATCAATCAGACAATTGATACTGTGCGTTTAGCCAAAAAGCTCACATCATTTCGACAGCCGGAAATAAATTACAAACACACAAAACAATGTGTAGCATTGGACGTTTAAAATCTGATTTATTCAATTTAGTGAGAACAGCTAATAAAAAAAGGCTGGCTTGAAAACAATAACAAGGAGCCGAGTGACGTCAATTTCGTTCTATCTGTAGTTATGTGTATTCAAACGATCGATATGATGGGTAGTTTTAGTATATATTTTACTTAAACACATAGGCATCGGAGTTGACATTGAACAGGTGAATAAGCCTTAAGCGGAAAGTGAGTGGTATCTAGCGTCCCGTTATACAATGGGTTTGAAGAGTGTATGTTTACATTAGCTTAACTGTAGAATAAAACTGTCCACGTTCTGAGTGTTTTAACTCGAGGTGTTGATTTCCGTTCGCAAAGATTCAATTGTCTGCCCATTGTATGCAAATCTCCTGCTAATTACCCTTTCCAAACAAGACTCCAACGTGCATATACCCTGAGGTTTTCCAAACAAGACTCCAACGTGCATATACCCTGAGGTTCGCGTCTCGTTCAAGAGTAGCTAAAATTGCAATTGATGTTCTAGCTCTGTCTCTTCCCGCTAAAGTTGTTAATCAAAAGCATCTGAATATCATTGGGTATCTAAATTGGAACATTCTTTCTGATTAGCTATCCCCATAATTCCTTGGCGTGCCCTTACTTTACAAAACCAAATTCATCTCTGAATCGCATCACACACACGCTATGAATCCCAAGAAAGAAGAACGATCCCTCCAATTTCAAACTTGTAAAAGTTTAACTTCTCTCGGTTGAAGGTAAAATTAATTATTGGTTAACATTCAAAGTGGAACGAAATATAACTGTGAATTCAATGCTTAATCTACCATTACTATTATAGTTTGTGTATATTTTAATTGTGCTTCATTCTATGGATGTCCGTAAGTTGAAATACTTGTACAAAACTATATCTATATGTATATTATACTATAGTTAACATTTGTTTATGATCTATGCTATTATTTTTTAGTGGATATTGTAAAGCTCAATTTTTTAAAGTAAAACATTAGCTTTGAATATGGAATGTTTCAATTTTAGATGCCTGTGTATTCTTTGTTAGTTCCCATCATCATCATCATCATCATCATCATCATCATCATCATCATCATCATCATCATCATCATCATCAGGGCAGCGGTACGGTCTTTGGTTGGCACCCGAAAGGTACCGAGTTCGATCACCCGCCGCTGAGTGGTCTTGAGCAAGTCACCTTGTCCTAACTAAATTTGCGGCGCTGCACTGCGGCTGTCGCTTGGGTTATTCCAGTCTTCCCTTAGAATAGACCCGAAAGACGAATCTCCCCTATGGGATGAATAAAGGGAATTATGTTTAATTTATTTATCATCACCATCATATCAGCGGGATCATCATCATCACCACCACCACCACCACCCTAATAATAATGGATAAAATAAATAACACATTTCCATGTAATAATCAATCTAAAAACAATCAGTGCTCCTTTGATTTCTTTGTCTAATTCGTTCCATACTTTTGGAGTCCCGACAAAGAAAGATTTTCAGCTAACTATAGTTTATATATGGGAACATTAATCAGTCGTTTATATTGGAATCGGAGTTGTCTAGCAGGTGTATTAGTTCAAAGCGCATTTCCAGGGATTTACCATGCTCAATGAACTTCACAATATTTAATTTAGTTTATTCCTCCGGCACGCCATATCGACCATACATCCATTTCGTACAGTAGGTACCGATCGCTGTTTGGAGTCTTTTTGTGTTAAAGCTCTTTACATTACCCGTCATTGCTTATAAGATAGGAATACATTCACACCTGAGTCAAGTGCCTTACACACGGACTTAACGTCTGGATCACAATTTTCAACAATCACTGTCACTCATCCGGCCATTGACAAGGCTTGATTTTGTGACAAGAGACACCGTACCACTGAGCGACCGAACAAATCACCATCTGCGCCATCGTCATCATCATCATCATCATCATCACCATCATCATCATTATCATCATCCTAATCACAGCCGTAACAGCCAGCAATACCACAATCATCATCTTCGGGTCCGGTCTATCCGTGTGGGGTGTGGGGGTGGAACCTGCTAAAGTATTATCATTTTTTAAACAGAAACACGATAATCATCAGCATCATCATCATCATCGTCATCCATTGTCGTCGGCATCGTTATCATCGTGTCCGGGCAATCCGTGTGTGTCTGGGGTGGAACCTGCTAAATATTATTATTATCTACCTACCTAATAAAAACACACCATTCTTGTTCATTTATTTTTCAAATAATGAAAGGCACGAGCTTTTCCCGCACACACAAGAGGCGATGACGACCAGTGACAAATGGGAGGTGGGGGCGGCCGACAACTTTTACTTACTTACCTTACCCGGGTTCCATCTCTTTCCAGAGGTCGGATGTCATGGCCTTCCATCCTTCACGGTCCATTGCAGCCTCGTTACAGTCTGCCATGCGCCGTCCTGTAGCTTCCTTTATGCCATCTGTCCAGGATTTTCTTTGTCTTCCTCTGCCTCTCTTTCCTTCAATTCTTCCCTCCATTATCCTTTTTTCGAGACTATCATGTTTTCGCATATGTCCAAAATATGACAGCTTTTTGTGCTTCACAGTCAAAAGAAGTTCTTTTTGTTTTTGGCCCATTAGGTCGAGGACTTCGATGTTTGTTTTTCTTGCTGTCCAAAGTATTTTCAGCATTCTCCTGTACGTCCACATCTCAAAAGCTTCAATATGTTGTTCTGTCTGTGCGGTTAGTGTCCACGTTTCACAACCATAAAAGAAAATGGACCACACATAGCATTTGGTGCATCTCATTCGTGTTCTGATGGAAATATTTGTGTTGGTGAGGATTGGCTTTAGTTTCATGAACCCTTTTTTGGCCAGCATTATTCGTCTCCTGATCTCTTTGTCAGACTTTGCATAGGATGTTACCAACTGCCCCGTGAACTTTACTTGTTCCACTGGACACTCTTCTATTTCTATATCTATGTCTATGGGCTCTTTCTTTTTTGTTATCACCATTGTTTTTGTCTTCTTCGCATTCATGAACAGCCCCTTTTCTTTACTCTCTTCGTTCACTTTTGAAAGTAGCTTCTGTAGGTCTTCCTTACTTTCCGCCAACAGGACAGTATCGTCAGCGTAACGTAAATTGTTGATGTTGTGGCCACCAACCTTCAACCCTTGTGCTGTTTCTACTTGCCGAAAAATAGACTCTGTGTATAAATTAAACAAGCAAAGAGACATAACACATCCCTGGCGCACTCCTTTCTTGATTTCAATTGCATCTGTTGTATCTGCCTGCACTTTTATCTGAGCCTTTTGCTGCCAGTACATATTAGCGATTAGAGCCACGTCGTCGCTCTCTTCCACACCTATTGTCACAAGGTCCTGGATAAGTTTCTGATGACTAACAGAATCAAATGCCTTTGATCCACCAGATGGCGCTACCGATCTGTGGGATGGCTCGCATGGAAAACAGAAGACACAGAAAGTGATCTCCCCACCCACCGCTAGAGGTCACAACACCCAGGTCTCATGTGAAAGGGCCCATGGTAACTAGTACTCACTCACAAATCTGGGGTCTGATTCATGGAGCGGGACTATGGTAGTCTCAGACTATAGCAAAGTCTGAGACTTTGTAGTCTAAGACTTTGGGAAGTCAGAGACTACGGAAAGTAAGCTATTCATGGAGTCAGACTTCGTCCCTGACTATCAAGTCTCTGACTACGCTTGCGAAGTCTCAGACTACAGAGGTCAATCTATTTTTAACTGGGGATTCCTCGGAAACGTATCACAAAACGTCATAGAAATGTGTTACTTTTCCAGTTGCACATGCGTCATACGAAGTGGCACAGAAATCATATCTATTTCTTCTTCGTGTTTGTTTTGATCGTTTTTTTGTTGTTGTTTGTTTTGTTGTTGTTTTTTCCCCACAAATAAAAATAGTGTGAGACAAGTTTAGGGGTGTAAAAATTGAGAATGTGTGTGTGTAATGTTTTTAGTCAATATAAATAACGATGGGACTTAAATGATTCTTATCCACGGTGTAGCATTGTTCTAAGTTGAGAGCGGTGGGCGCTGCCTGAAGCATGGGGTCCCGAAAATACTAACGAAAGAGTGATGATGGAGAGGAATCGGTGGAAACAATACAGACAATTGGCGTTTCCGGTACAAACCCTTCGTCGGCACAACAATAAACAAATAAACGTTGAAAACAAATAAGATGAAATGCAGTATAAATTGCATCGTCTGTACTCAACGATGGTTGGAGTGTGAACGAATCGTTAGCGCGGTGTGATAGAAATGATAAGGCCAGTGAGAGACGTGAAATTTCGAGAAAATAATGGACGATAAAAGACATAAAAGAAATGTAGTAGTAGTAGTAGTAGTATAGTAGTAGTAGTAGTAGTAGTAGTAGTAGTAGTAGTAGTAGTAGTAGTTGTAATAGTAGTAGCAGTAGTAGTAGTAGTAGTAGTAGTAGTAGTAGTAGTAGTAGTAGTAGTAGTAGTAGTAGTAGTAGTAGTAGCACTAGTAGTCGTAGTAGTAGTAGTAGTAGTAGTAGTGGTAGTAGTAGTAGTAGTAGTTTCATTTTTCTAAGTGGTGTGATTTTTCCTAATTTCTAAAACATTTTGCTGAGTCAGTTGTTAACGACTCCGGCCGACGCCATTATCACTTACTGTGTTCCCCATCAGATTCGATATTGCAAGTGATTGCAAACATGATGTTTCATCAGGCTATGGTATCTGTAATTAATTAGGGTTGATGGGGGTTCGGGGGATCGCACCCCGAACAAATAAAGTGGGTAGGGGGGGGGGGGGGGGGGGGGTTCGAGGGGTCTCCTAGATAATGACAAAATAATATCCCCTCTTTAGGTTCGCTGTGAAACTACGGAAGTCCTGTGAAATCAGCCGCATGTTATCTATAGAACGTCACTTAGCTCTTTTTAGCCAGCCAATTTTATGAGTAGCTCTACCTAAATTGTATTAATCATATTAATCATTTTGTGTGTTGATACGTTATAACCCACTGGCGGATATTGTGGGGTTTTTAACTAAACGCATATCATCAATATTTAAATGATTTTAATTTTACTTACCACAAACGGAGTGAGTTTCTTTTGAAATCCTCGAATATGAGTATCTACTAAGCGCCCCTCTGGAGGAAGAGGTCGCGGGTATGGGGGGTGTATTCCTTCACAAAGCATACAACACGGCATGGTCAACAAAACCACCAGAACAATGGCGAATCGCATCTTTTTCAGGTTAAAGTGATATCAATCTAGCTGAAAGCTGTGCTGTAGAAATAAACACAAATGAATATTATAATAGCTTCAAAACAGAACAAAACATAATACTAATACCGATCAGGGAACGTTTTCTATTCAAATTATTCCTTCAGCAGCCAACGACAAGAAATATTAAGAGCATGAATACATTACTTACATAAACCAGATTGGCGGGAGAGAAATATTCGGCACAAATTTTGTTGTTTTTTTTGTGTGTGTGTGTCTTTTGTTTTTTTTTTTTTTTTTTTTTGTTTTTGTTATTGTTATTTTTTTTTTTTTTTTTTTTTTTTTGTATTTGTTTTATTATTTTTTTGGGGTTATTTATTATATATTTATTTATTTATTTGTAATGCATTTATGCTTTCATTGCTTTTTTGTTGATGGCTTTTTCAAGTAAAATTTTTATTCCACGGCTAGCTCTACACATGAATACAGACGCACTTGTCGAGTTTCATTTCAAGAACTGGCAAATGAAAGGTACGCATGCCCGCAGCCCGCAGCTGCGGAAGGATATTATTAATCCAACGCTTTGTAACTTAGGCCCTATTTGTTTGCAACTTTTATGCTGGCTGACAACAATTGATGTTTTTCGCTCAGCCAAAAAGCTGACAACTTTGCCAGCCGGGAACAACGTACCAACACACAAAACTACGTGTAATGTTGAACGTTAATAGATAAATCGAAGTTGACCTCACTCGGATCTTTGTTATTGTTTTGTTTTTGTTTTTGTTTTTGTTGGGTTTTTTTTTTTTGGGGGGGGGGGGAGGTTTTTTTTTTTTTGTTTTTTTTTTTTTTTTGCCATCCATGTTATGAGTATTTCTCACTAAACTGTAATAACCAGACTATAAACGTTTATGTTACACATAGTTTTGTGTGTTGGTCCGCTATATTTCCGGATAGCAATGTTGTGAGTTTCTTAGACAAGCGCACAGCATCTATAGATAGTATGCGCTTGGTTAAGAAGTTCACAACATTGTCATCCGGAAATATAACGGACCAACACACAAAATTATGTGTAACCTTAAACGTTTATAGTCTGATTAATACAGTTTAGTGAGAATTACTCACAAACGCGGATGGCAAAAAACAATAACAAAGGTCTGAATGACGTTATCTACGTTCTATCTATAGTCTGGTGACAAACAATAACATTTTTATTAGTAGCTCTCACTAAAATGGTATTAATCAGACTATAGATAGTATGCGCTTGTCTAAGAAGCTCACAACATTGCCATCCGGAAGTATAACGGACCAACACACAAAACTGTGTGTAACCATGAAGGTTTATAGTCTGATTAATGCAGATTAGTGAGAATTACTCTTAAACGCGGATGGCAAAAACTTCATTCTATCAATAAACGTTTAAGGTTACACATTGTCTTGTGTGTTAATAACTTATCCAGATGGCGGATGTTATGAGTTTGTTCGGTTTTTTTTAAACTTAACCCATAGCATTAATAAATGTAACAATGACAATAGATTTACGCAACAACAATAACTTGAGCTTTTATGAAGAGCATCATCCACTTAACGTGCTCAAAGCGCTTTACAAGGGGCCCTGACCAGCAGCCTTAACTTATAGAACGAGACATGACGCCTGTTAGGCGATATTATAATTTTCCGACAGGGACAACGTTGTTAACGGCCAGGTACTCATTTTACACATGAGTTCGATGAGCAGAGAATGTGAATAAAGAGAATCTTCCGAGGACTCAACTATGCGCCGAGTGAGGCTCGAACTCAAGACCTTCCGATCCGAAAGCGAGTGCTATATCACACAAGATGACAGATTTAACGGCTAGATACTCATTTTACACCCGAATACAGTGAATTGTGTGTTTTAATTGTAATTCTAGAACTTTTTGCTTTCCCATTTTCTTCATTTTTATTGGCGCTGATACGACACTAATGTGTTGGCAAGCGCCGTAAACCC
>NC_088369.1:24612338-24614838 GCF_034508935.2 Berghia stephanieae | reverse complement strand
CCACCAGAAGGGGATTCGAACCTGGGCGAGTGTCATTCATGCCACTAGACCTAAAAATTTTTAAACAAAATTTAGGCACTTCCGCCATAAGATATCGCGGCCGTCGCCTAAGAATTCCACGAAGAAATATAGATAATTCATCCAACAAGATGTCTGACGTCAACAGGAATCACCCATGTTGTCCAAGTGAGAAAATTGGGGGTTGATAATCTTGCCGGAGGAAATAAACAAAAACGAAAGTGACTGAAGCGGGGCTCACGGGACCTTCCGGGTCACAGTGCAATGCCTTTACCATTCGACCACTTCGCCACCTTGACCTCAAAGCCGCACTGATAACCAACAATTTATTATTAGGTCGTTCCTTCAGAGCGAGGCGACCAAAAGAGATAGGCAGGGCCACCGCGCATGACCCACTTTCTCTGCTGGGCTTAGTTCTGCGCACAGACCACCGCTCGAACCAACTCTCTCTCTCGTGTCTATTAGTTGTTCGCCCATCCATCTCTCTCTCTCTCTCTCTCTCTCTCTCTCTCTCTCTCTCTCTCTCTCTCTCTCTCTCTCTCTCTCTCTCTCTCTTCGCAGTCTTTTATAGTTCATCTCCCCTCATATCTTTCATTTAGTTATGCCGGACCAAAAAAGAAATCAAATGGAAAGAAGAAGAGGGGGGGGGGGAGGAGGAGGACGAGGCGGAGAAAGTAAGGAGGCAAGTGATATTTCAATATTTTCACTTCATAACGGTAATACAGTCATTGCCGATTAATTTGATGATGAAAAAAATGAATGATGCAACTTTGATTAATACCGTGATTAAATGAATGGTTAGAATTTTGGAGAGGGGGTATCTGATGATGATGATGATGATGATGATGATGATGATGATGATGATGATGATGGTGGTGATGAGGTGAAGGGGATGGAGGTTGATGAAAAGGAGGAGATGAGAAGGAGAATTGTATTGATGGTGTTAAATATGGTAACTTACAATTTCTAGCAAGATGATGTTGATGTTGATTGAGAGGTGAGCTTTTTTAAAGAATTAAGATAAATAGACAGAGACGCCAATTTTAAATTTGGCTCACAGGAGTTTCAGACACCACTCGTATGAATTTCAATGCCGAAAGAGGAATTTCCGCACACAAGAAAAAGGAATTGGAATGGTATTTGGCATTGTATTTGTGTTTTGTATAGTTCTAAATAGATAACTGATTAGAATTATACTATGATACATAAACACATTGCCAAATACAATCCCAAAGTTTCCTTATTTCAAATGAAGTAAAGCACCAAAATCAAATGGTAGAGATTGTAGTACTGGTGGTAGTGAGGATGATGTGGTATTGGTGGTTGTAGAAATGGTAATGATGATGAAGATGTGATAGTGGTTGTTGTTGTAGTAGTAGTGGTAGTAATGAGGATGTGGTGGTGGTGGTGGTTGTAGTAGCAGTGGTAGTGATGATGATGTGGTGGTGGTGGTAGTGATGAAGATGAGGTGGTGGTTGTAGTAGTGGTGGTAGTGATGATGTGGTAGTGATGATGATGTGGTAGCTGTTGTAGTAGTATTAGTGGTAGAGATGATGATGTGGTGGTTGGAGTAGTAGTGGTAGTGATGATGTGGTGGTAGTGGTTGTAGTAGTAGTGTTAGTAATGATGTGGTGGTAGTGGTTGTAGTAGTAGTTGTAATGATGATGTGGTGGTGGTGCTTGTAGTGGTAGTGGTAATGATGATGTGGTGGTGATGGTTGTAGTAGTAGTGGTAATGATGTGGTGGTGGTGGTTGTGGTAGTAGTGGTAGTGATGATGTGGGGGTGGTGGTTGTAGTAGTAGTGGTAGTGATGATGATGTGCTAGTGGTGGTTGTAATAGTAGTGGTAGTTGCAGTGATGATGATGTAGTGGTGGTGGTTGTTGCAGTAGTAGTGGTAGTGATGATGTGGTGGTGGTGGTTGTAGTAGTAGTGGTAATGATGATATGGTGGTGGTGGTGGTTGTAGTAGTAGTGGTAGTGATGATGTGGTGTTGGTGGTAGTTGTAGTAGTAGTGGTAGTGATGATGATGTGGTGGTGGTGATTGTAGTAGTAGTGGTAGTGATGATGATGTGGCGGTGGTGGGGTAGTAGTAGTGGTAGTGATAATGTGGTGTCGTGGTTGTAGTAGTAGAGGTAGTGATGATGATGTGGTGGTGGTTGTTGTAGTAGTGATGATGATGTGGTGGTGGTGGTTGTAGTAGTGATGATGATGTGGTGGTGGTGGTTGTAATAGTGATGGTAGTTGTGGTAGTGGTAGTGATGATGATGTGGTGGTGGTTGTAGTAGTAGTGGTAGTGATGATGATGATGTGGTGGTGGTTGCAGTAGTAGTGGTAGTGATGATGGTTATAATTCTAGTGGCAGTGATGATGATGTGGTGGTTGG
This sequence comes from Berghia stephanieae, assembly GCF_034508935.2. Lineage (NCBI taxonomy): Eukaryota > Metazoa > Mollusca > Gastropoda > Nudibranchia > Aeolidiidae > Berghia > Berghia stephanieae. Next base: position 24,612,436 of record NC_088369.1, on the reverse strand, counting down.
AAGGGGGGGGGGGGGTGTCCTTGGAAGAATTTGACCTCACCGGAATTTGACGAAAGTTGCCCGGAACCCGGAATTTTTTGCTCAAGACCAGAGTTTTT
>NC_088369.1:24602338-24607338 GCF_034508935.2 Berghia stephanieae | reverse complement strand
GAGAAATTGTGTTTATTCTCCGCCATAACGAATATAAGTGAACCAAAAGTTCCATTTTTGTGGTTCTATAGTCAATATCTAGCGCCTTGTACATCCTGCCATAACGAATAGAAATGAACAAAAAGTTTCATGTTTGTGGTTCTATATTCAATATAGCGTCTTGTACATCCCACGATAACGAATAGAATTGAACCAAAAGTTCTTTTTTGTGGTTCTACAGTCATTATCTAGCGCCTTGTACATCCCTCCATAACGAGTAGAAATGAACCAAAAGTTTATTTTTTGTGGTTCTATGGTCAAAATCTAGCGCCTTGTACATCCAGAAAAAACACCGCTTTAAGACGATAGCCACAAATGGTAGTTATTTTGGTTAAAAAGGTCAATTACAATATTAAATATCATTTCTATAGCGCATAATAATGATGAAATCGTGCTCTATGCGCTTTATATTGGCAATAATATCATGACAAAAAAAATCAAATATTTTTTTAACAATAGTCTAATACCACACATGCTATCAATTGACATATACAAATAAAATCGAGACAGATAGTATAATATAAGAAAAGTCATTATGTATGATATTTCTCATAAAATAAATGATGTTTCAATTTAGATTTTTTAAATGACGCTTTTTTTAAACCTCAGGAATGGTAGACACCCAATGTTTGTCGTCACTTTGCCAGTTTAGATTTATCTCCATCTTTTAAATCCGACAATAAACAGGTATAGGGATATTGATCTTAAAAAATATTTGAAAGTGAGTATATAATTTTAAAAAGAGTAATTTTCAAAAATGAATAAATAATTATATAATAAATAAATAAATAAATAATTAAATCAATCAATAAATAAATAAATAGATAAATAAATGAATAAATAAATAAAATATAAGTTTTAAAAAGAAAAGGAAAAAAAAACAAGAAAAAAACCCAACAAAACTATAAAAAAAAACCCAAAAAAAACCTGGATTTTATATGACTTAACCCTGGTACACTCTTAGATATGGGAATTTAGATAGTAAAACATAATTTTTTTAAAAAATTACATGGAGTAGAGGGTCTCCTTTGATAGCTAGACGTCTAGATTATATGTTTATAAATAGGATGATTATACCTTTCTTACAAGAATCAGAAATTAAAGGCATTGCCTTTACTGATCATAGAGCAGTAATATCAAAATTTAAATTCAGATCCTTCTAGAAAGGACCCTCTTTATTTAAAATGAGTGTATCAATATTGAGTGACTTAAGATATATAACATTAATGAAACAAAAATTCCAAAGTTGCTTAGAAGAAAACAAAAGGTTGGATCCTCACCTTAGGTGGGAATGTGTTAAAATCTACATCGAGGAATTTACTCAAGACTACTGAAAATAGAAAGTTCGTAAGAAATCAGATACTTATAATAAAGAAATAAGAGCCCTTAATAAATTAGAAGACCAATTAGTATATTACCCTAACGACAATGATATTTTATCACAATTATTGGAATTGTGGAAAAGAATTGAATTAAAAGAAATTGAAGAAACAATGACGGTCAGAGTAAGAGCGGGCTTCAAGTGGATAGAGGAGGGAGAGAAATTAAATGTGATAGATTCTTTCTATCATTAGAAAAGAACAGGGCTGTAAACATTACAATTTATAAATTGAAAATTGATGAAAATAATTATGTTACAAATGAACTGGAAGTTCTAGAAACAATTGGTAAATATTATTCAGAACTTTTCACCGAATTGAAAGAAACGAAAAAATAGAAATGTTGAGTGATGAATATGTAAAAAATATCAATATACCTTGGCAAATAGACTTAAAACAGTTATAAGTAATATAATTAGTAAGGACTAAAAAGGATTTATTCTTGGGAGATACATTGCAGAAATTTTGAGGGAAATTGATGATATAATAGAATATGAAAAAGAAATAAACTTATCCTCGTTAATGTCATCAATTAATTATAAAAAGGCTTTCGACACTATATCAACAAATTTCCTATTAAATCTTTTGATTACTTTCGTTTAGGAAATTATTTGGAGGGTTGTATTATCACCATTCTCAATAATAGGATGATTTGTGTTTAAAATGGGGGGCCATATATATCGGGGAATTTTGATAAGCAAAGAGGCGTTAGACAAGGTAGTCCAATATCTCCTTTAATTTTAATTCTAGGAGTAGAAATAATGGCATCTAAAGTAAGACAGGAGAAAAGCATTCAAGGAATACTAATAGACAACACAAGATTTATTATATAACAATATGCTGACCACACAATTTTTTTCTAAAGGATCAAACAGACTTAAAACACGTGTTACAAAAAATTAACGAGTTTTCGATATTCTCTGGGCTTTCTTTGAATAAAAGTAAATCTAAAATTATGCAATTGAACAAAAATCAAAACCTTAGGAAAGATTCATTGTTCAATATTCCAATTGTTGATGATCTAAAAATTTTCGGAGTAAAATTCAGTTTCAAAACGACAGCTACGGAAAATAAAAATAATTGTATTCATAAAATTGAAAGCATAAAGAAAATGCTAAAGTTATGGGAAAAAAGGGACCTTTCCTTGAAAGGAAAAATAACCATAATCAAAATCTTTGGTATTTCTATGTTAATCAATATCATGAAGAGTATTTCAATCCCGTTGACTGCATTAGAGGAAATAAATAGATTGTTCTTTAAATTTTTGTGGCAAAAGAAAACTTCAAATAGGAGAGCTTTTGAGAAAGTAAAAAGCATTGAAAGCAAATATAAACAGTGCGCAATTCAAAGGGTTACAATTGGTTAAAAACATATTTTGGAAAAAAGTTCTAATAGAGTATCTTTACTTTCCTTATTAAGATCAAAGTATGGAAATTCACCCAGATGAATCAATTTTTAACAATAACAAAATCAAATTCAAAGGTAAAGAACAATTTTCAACATTCCAATCTAACCGCAAAAAAAAAAATGTTTTACGTTAAGCAAATCTACATCAATTCAAGACGTATCATGTCAATTGGGGAATTCAAAGATATATATGGGAATCATAATGGAATAGATCTTGATTATAATGTAGTCAAAAGCGCTTTATCACGCCTAAAAGTTTCGAAATCAGAAGATTTGATAAACATTTTAAAAAAATAATATTATTCAAAATAATTCCAGAAAAGAGTTATACCAAAATGTTAGAGGAGAAGGATCAAATTTGGGGGGGGGGGGGGGGGGGGGGAAAGAGCCTAAGGATACAAGCAAAACATTGAATTTTACCTTTTGTTTGTACAAAGGATCAAGATTAAGGATTTTACAATGGAAGATTATGCATAATATTTACCCTACCAATATATTGCTTCATAAAATGAAAGTTGCAAATTCAAATAAATGTCAATATTGTGATGAAACAGACTACTCTGAGCATTACTTTTTTATTGTAAATCAGCAAAATCTGTATGGCGGGAGATATAAAGCATAATTAACAGTAAGACAGGGAAACAAATACATATAGATTTGCAAAAAATAATAGTGGGATTGATTGATCATCCCGGAATCAATGAATCGGATCGTATGTGGATAAATCATTTGATTCTCTTTGGAAAATGGTTATCTCTAAAATTAAATATGACCCAAAAAATATCCATTAGCAATATTGAGAACCAATATGAGATCAGAAAATTGATATAAAATCAAATATTATTATTGTTATTATTACTGTTTTTGTAGTTGTTGTAGTTATTGTAGTTTTTATTATTGTTATTATTATTAGGTATGATTGTTACTGTTTTTGCTAACGTGGCTGTTCAAATACTTTTTAGTACTTTTATCACTAATTTTATATGCTCTATCATTATTATTATTTCTATTGTTGTTGTTGTTATTATTAGTGTTGTTGTTGATGTTTTTATTATTATTGTTATTTTTTATTGTTGTTAATATTGTTGTTTTTGTTGTTATTATTATTATTGTTATTGCAGTTATTATTATTACTATAACTAATTACTATTAGTATTATTATACTTGGACATGTGTTTCTGACGGTGGGATATATTGATTATAAAATTTGTATACAAATAGTTAATACAATATGAATAAAATTATCAGTTACAATAATGCAATAAACAAAACTTATCTTATTAAAAAAAAAAAACAAAAAAAAAAAAAAACAATCTGTGATGAACATGGAGATGTTATATCCTATATTACAATGTCGTTCAATTTGTTGTCATGCGCTTTTAAAATAATAAAAAAAGTAAAGACATCACAAATATATGTGAATGCACAAATAGACACATTTATCTACATGCACAATCGACATGCGGATTTGGATTCAACGACCTTTTAAAAAAAAAATCATTACTATTATTATTATTATTATTATTATTATTATTATTATTATTATTATTATTATTATTATTATTATTATTATTATTATTATTATTATATTATTATTATTATTATTATTATTATTATTATTATTATTATTATTATTAATTATTATCATTATTATTATTATTTATTATTATATTATTATTATTATTATTATTATTATTATTATTATTATTATCATTATCAATATTATCATCGTTATATTTTTCATTGACTCATTAACCCAATCCGTTGCCTATGTACACTCAAACTATTCCGCATAGGATTGTAGCTCATCATATATATTACAGGAGGGAATTCACCATCCTTACTCATATTTCTTCGCAATAATATTTATTTACTGTTCTTGATTATATTATTATTATTATTATCATTATCATTATTATTATTATTATTATTATTATTATTATTATTATTATTATTATTATTATTATTATTATTATTATTATTATTATTATCATTATTATTATTATTATTATTATTATTATTATTATTATTATTATTATTATTATTTATTATTATTATTATTATCAATATTTTTATTGTTATATTTTTCAATGACTGATTAATCCAATCCGTAACTATGTACTCTCAAATTACTCCGCATAGGGTTGTAGCTCATCATATATATTACAGGAGGGA
>NC_088369.1:24570240-24602239 GCF_034508935.2 Berghia stephanieae | reverse complement strand
AGCTTACATTAAATTTTCACATTGTTTTTTTATTTCTTCAACCCTTGGGAGCAGAAACATTTACATTTTTTATATACATGGTATTTTAAATGTCTTTCCATGATTTCAAAGTTTTATAAAAAAACCATTAAGATATTTGAATTAGTTTTAGCCGACTTCTAAGAAAAATTCAGACAGTTATGTCATGCCCCATTTGTCATCAACTCACTTTTACGTTACCAAATTTTAGAAAAATCAATCTAAACTTAAAAAGTCATCAAATTTTTTTCCCTTCTTTTTCAAATACGCTTAACAGTGTGACGTCACTTCCCTAAAAAAGACGCATGGTAATTAGTAACGGGCTCTAAACTATCGGTACAATGGCGGACGCCCTTATAAATTTATTTCTCCACGAGCATAAAAGCGTACCCAAAGGGGGGAAAAAAAAAACTTTAATAAATCTGATCATTTTTTTTAAATTTTACAATTTGATCATAAGACATGTAAAAAGTTCTAGCCACCCCAATGAAAAATTAAAAAGTACCGATTTTATTTGTTTAAAACCACGATGGTCGCCGTTGGGGGGCAAAGTGACATCAGACTATTAAATCCAATTGGAACAGTGCGACACAAATCTTTGTATGTGTCACGTGATTGCTTGAAACAAAATCGTCATAGATAGCTTAAAAGCCTTTCACAGCTTTGTTTCAGACGGTTTAAGAACAACGACGTTTAAAAAAATATTTGGATAATCTAAATTTAGTGAGACTTTGTGAGAAATAGATCACCCTCCCGTGACCCAAAACGATTTTTGGCTTACTGTTCCTATTCCCCAAAATTTAAAAGAGAGGAAAAAAAAAAAGCTCTTTTATGTTCTTTTTCGATTTTGGTTTAAAATTTGTAATTAATGTGTTGTATGGCTAATGGGGAAAAAATGTATGGCTTTTTTCTAGGAGATGGTGAAAACCCGATGCAAAATTTTCTAAAAAAATTTTTTAGAAATAATTTGGGGAAAACAAACAAATGCTCGCCCAAAAGGATTAATAGTCTGATGTCACGTCGCCCCGCAATGGCGAGCGGCGTGATTCTAAACAAAAAAAAATCGGTACTTTTTATTCTTCATGCCCGGATAAAACCCTTTTTTTTTTGTCATGTGATCAGAAAAGTATAAAAGTCAAATCATGATCATTATTTAAAATGTTTTTCTCCTCTGGATACACTTTTATGCTCGTCGGAGACATATTTCATAAGGGCGTCCGTCATTTTTACGATAGTTTAGAGCCAGTTGCTGTTACTATGCGTCATTACGAGGGAAGTGACGTCATGACTGTTGAAGCCTATTTTGCGGGAAAGAGTAAACTTTTATTTACCATTTCAATTCTGTAATTTGTTTACACTATCGATGAATGATGGCAGATTTGTAAACCACATTGTCTGTGAAACATGGTCGATCGTCTGATGCCTTCTCTGATGATATAACAGTATGGCCCAACATGAAATCTTAACTACTGTAGCCCCAAACCCGTCATGCAACAACATACAATGGTCCATATTATGTAAAGACAAACTAAATTCCTAAAGCTAAAAATAGAATGAACTGAATACCACGGGTGAGTGACAGTGACAGTGACAGTGAGCCGTCAGATCTTTAGTTAGTCTCTAACATATTTATGCAATATCGATCTATCAAATTCAAATATAATGGTAAGTATTGATTTAAATGCAAAACATTTACATAAAATTTCCGAATCGAATACAATGTCAAATCATGTTTCGCAAACAACAATGGAACAAAAATAAAATTCTGTTTGACAAACTTATCATCCATTTGAACCGTTAATATAATTGAATTCAACCATGACCTAAACCATATTTTTTGTTGACAAACATATTCTTCCGATTGGACTGAGGAAATGTTTCGCAAACCTGAAATTTCGGCTTAAGTTAAACGAATACAGTTAACATGCTACATTTGAATGTAAAAGCCAATCTGCCATTTCATATGTAAAAGACAATCTGTCTCTTAATTGAAGATGTTGGCCAGATAGTCCAAGGCTAGGGTCAAATTACGGTCTTGTAAATAATAAAAAGGACTAATGATTCTGGTCGAGAATACGCTTCAACAGTCGTAACGTCACTTCCCTCGTAATGAAGCATGGTAACTTAGTAACTGGCTCTTAACTATCGGAACTATGGCGGACGCCCTTATATTTCTCCGACGAGGGTAAAAGCGTATCCAGAGGAAAAAAAAACCATAAATCTGATCATGTTTTGACTTTTACACATTCTGATCACAAGGCATATGAAACGTTCTAGCCAGCATGAAGAATAAAAAGTACATATGTTCTTTGTTTAGAACCACGATGGCCGCCGTTGCTAGGCGACGTGACATCAGACTATTGAATCCAATTCTGTGCTCCATGATAAAAATTTAACATTAGCTTTACGGTACAATGTTGAGAGCCAACCCTATTTTTAAACAGAATAGATAGACAATTATTTCTTGGGAGTACCAAGAGGGGTTTAAAATTACCCGATCAGATTTATTTTGACGTGGATATGCTAGAATTGCGTAGAAAAATTTCGTCAAAAAGGGACTGAATATTACGACCAAGCAGATTTTCTGTATCTATTGAGCCAACTGATGATAGAATTAGCCTGAAATATTGAGAATGTTAGAATGTTACTCGTATATCAGTCTGTATAAAATATTTATATAATGTTTAGATTTTGCCATTAATTCTGTACTCGATGGCATAACTTTTACGTTGGCTGCTCGGAACAATTTGATCGCCAACCCTATTTTTAACAAATATAATAGATAAATCTTTGACATCATGGAACGACTTTATGGACACCCTGTATAATGCAATGGAGTGATCACCGACAGTTCTGGACCACAGTTGACAAATTCCATACTTTCTGCGTACGACTGCTGTATCTACGTATTTTGAATTTTTTGGTTGACATGAATCAATCAAGTACAAATGAACCACAGCTTGAAAGGAACAGATATCAAGTTATATATATATATATATATATATATATATATATATATATATATATATATATATATATATAATATATATATATTCATATATATAATATATATATATATATATATAGAGAGAGAGAGAGAGAGAGAGAGAGAGACAGAGAGAGAGAGGGAGTGGGAGAGATAGTGAGAGAGAATGAAGAATGGGAGAGAGAGAGAGAGAGAGAGAGAGAGAGAGAGAGAGGAAGAGGGAGAGAGAATGAGAATGAGAGGGACAGAGAGGCGAGAGTAGGGTGGCAGAGAATGATAGAGAGAGAAAAAGATAGAAAGAGATAGCGAGAGAAAGAGATAGAGAAAGAAAGATATATAGATAGAGATAGATAGATAGATAGATAGATAGATAGAGAGAGAGAGAGAGAGAGAGAGAGAGAGAGAGAAAGAGCTAGATAGATAGATAAATAAAGATATCTAGATAGATAGATGGAGAGCTAGAGCTAGAAAGATAGATAGATAGATAGATAGATAGATAGATAGATAGATAGATAGATAGATAGATAGATAGATAGATAGATAGATAGATAGATAGAGATGGGGAGAGAGAGTGTGTGAGAGAGAGAGAGAGAGAGAGAGAGAGAGAGAGAGAGAGAGAGAGAGACCCACCAACCCAATGAAAGAGGGCATTGACACCTTACCATATCAGTAATTGGAACCAACATTGGCGTTAAGGTTGGTGTCAGTGATGATAATATATGTCGTAAGGTGGGAGTTTTATATATATACCGTCATTGAGTGCGCGTGAATCGCTCTGTAAGCACTCACTCATTTCAGTCCATAGAATGGAATTGTTCATAACAACACAAAGGTTGCTCTGTAAAAACATGTTCTAAAATTCTGGCTAGAAAACTCGTTGTTCAATAAATGTAGTTGGTGACAGTGATGATAATACAGCTCGTAAGGTCGGAGTTTACCGTCGGTAAGTGCGAGTGTGGTCACTCTGTAAGCACTGACGTATCTCATGTAGTTGGAAGGAAGTGTACATATCAACATCGACGGCTCTGTAAATTGTAAAGTGTAATAAACCAAAAAATGAACATAACAGCTTCAAAAAAGGACAAAATACCAACAGAAGTTCTCATTACTTCTTTTTTGAAGCTGTTATATTCATTGTTGTTGTTGTTGTCTATTACATTTTACAACCCGCAGCCTCTAGCAGTTTTGTATTACTTTGACGTACTCTGTGAATCACATGTTAAAATTTTGTTCAAGAAACTCGTCCTTCAATTATCGTTGGTGATATATATATATATATATATATATATATATATATATATATATATATATATATAATATATTATATATATATATATATATATATATATATATATATATATAATATACGTATACATGTGATACATAAATATATATATATGAAATATATATATATATATATATATATATATATATATATATGACGTAATATCTGAGTATTCTGACGATGATTGCTTAGGTGTATCCGTAAAAGAGAAAATGCGTTGAATGCGTCTCACATACGCATCTCAGTAAATTTAAAGGACTTGTTCGTAACAATACAACTTTACTCTGAAAAAAAAGTCCTCTAAAACCTGAAATATCTGGTTAGAAGTCACCAAGTTTAACCGTTATTGACAAGATGAAGGTAATTTTTAAATCGATGAATATTTGAAGGATGAGCTTCCTGGCCAAAATTAGCCAAAATTCTAGCCAATTATAAATACGCGCTTCTTCATGATTCTAACTTAAACTCAGCGATTAAAAGCGAGATAACATTGTCAGAGCTGCCATTGAAACTTCAAAAATTTCGTAATTTCCAAGTAAAAAAAGAAAAGTCATTTTAAATAGCTTTAGAAATAAATAAATTTCCCTTCGCATGATCCAAAAAAAATGCTTCAAAGACTTGAATATCGGTTCTAAGGAACTGAACTTTCCTTTTCAACAAGATTAATTGAGTCAAAGAATGTTTTTCTGTAGCTGTTACTAGTCGGGTGTACATTCGAATTTTCCAAAGAACTTGTACGCGCACATTATGCTGTGCTAGAGGATTCGGGAATTCGGTCTATTTCTACGATGGCCTTGTTTAGATATAGATGAGTGGTGATAATCTCTTATCGTGTTGTAATAGTGAGTGGAGTGAGACGACTTTTGATTCGATGGTTTGTGTTTAGGTTGTTTTTTACATTTGTGGCCCATCGTAAAACGGTATTAGGTCGGGATAGATTAGTAGACCATTTAAAGTGTAGTAGTAGTAGTAGTAGTAGTAGTAGTAGTAGTAGTAGTAGTAGTAGTAGTAGTAGTAGTAGTAGTAGTAGTAGTAGTAGTAGTAGTATATTATTATTATTATTATTATTATTATTATTATTATTATTATTATTATTATTATTATTATTATTATTATTATTATCATCATCATTATAATAATAATAATAATAATAATAATAATAATAATAATAATAATAATAATTATTATTATTATTATTATTATTATTATTACTATTATTATAATTACTACTACTACTACTACTACTACTACTACTACTACTACTACTACTACTACTACTACTGCTACTACTTCAACTAGTGCTTATAAAATAAATTTACTCATTATACAGTGATACCCGTAACAAATGTGAGTTAACAGACCTACAAATATGTTCACTTTGTTCTCCACCTCAATGAATATAAATTAACCTCAAGTTTTAAATTTGTGGCAATAAGTTCACTTTCAAGCATCTAGTTGTGGGGTTTTGTGGTCTTGTGACTCTCTGTCCGATCGGAAGGTCCTGGATTCGAGCCTTGTTCGTCGCATAGTTGAGTAAAATAAAGAACTGAACATACACATTCTTAATTGCATAATTGAGTTCTTGGAGAAGGCTCTTTACTCACATTCCCAAACAGTACTCAGGTGTACAATGATTACATTGCCTTTAACAGCGTTGTCTCTGTCAGATAAAATTGTAATATCGCCTAACAGACGTCATGTCTCGTCTTAATTGTTAAATGTTGCTGTTGTTCATGGACCTCTTGTAAAGCGCTTTGAGCACGTTTATTGAATATTCCTCTATATAACATCTCAATGTTTTGTTCATCCCTACATAATACGGTTTTGACACGGTAACTCACATTTTTTGCTTGTTTGACTTTCTATTTATCTAGTATTATTGTGTCCTTTAAACTGTCACTTAATATGGAAAAAGAACTGAAGAAGTGTGTATGAAAGGTGGCAGACAAAGCAAGAAAGAAAAATACACGAAAACAACCATCCCAAAAATTCAGTGTTCATCGACTGTCGAGGTCTTATACACCAGTGCTTGCTCCTTAGTTTCAAAATTTGATATTTTCACTAAATATGAACCTCCATGTCAAATAAAAAACGGCTTCACACGTCAAAGTTTTGGAGGAATTTGTGATATTCTGTGAGCACTGCGGGTCTTGGATAGGACTATTATAGTAATATGCATGGATCGGAACCAGAAACTTTCCAATCAAAACAAGGTTTGTACGTTGTCGATCCTTTACCATTAACGTATACCTAATTGCAGGTTTGATAATCAAAATTGTGCAAGGGCTAATTGTTATTATGAAAATACCCTCAAACCAACGCAAAATATTGTCCATTACAATACATTTTGAATTAAGCCCATAATGCGTTCGGTTATCAGACCTGCAAATATATGCACGTCGCTTACAATACTTGTGATTAATTCATTATTGTTTTTACTGCGATAGAGCGTCTTTATTTGAATTTCTATTGGAGTGAATCAGATTTCAAAAATGTGTCAGTGCATGACATAATCAGTCGGAAGGTGAAAATTTTGGATTTGCATTTTTTTTTTTCATTTTCTGAAAGAAATGCTCACCTGAACATTTTAATCTCTATTTGAAGTAAATCGGGTGATTTTTCATGAAGTTACGTCAGATGCATGGAAACGGTATCTCAAATTTCATACTTTTTCAACCTGACTAGCTGTAAAAAATATTTGGAAGTAAAATTAAGCTTAGATATTTCCCGAAGATGTACAAAAAGGTTTGATTTAATCATTTATGACAAGAACTCATTTAAGATCAAAATTGACCTTCTAACTACACATGGCAATATTATCTCAGTTCAAAGCTTTTCACCATCCGACTGATTATGTCATTCACTGTAACAAATGTATTCATATTTGAAATGATGAGAAATTAGGAATATTTGAATTTATGTTTTTTAAGAAATGAAAGTAGAAAGGGGGAGAAGTGGCCGTGTGGTTAAGGCATTGCACCGTAACCCGGAAGGTTCCGGGTTCGAGCCCTGTTGACATCAGACATCTTGTTTAATAAATTATCTTTATCTTATAATGTCGTGGTGGAAGGTCATAGTAGTATATTAAAGTAGAGAGCATGCAATACTTGCGTGTAAATAAAGGCGATTACGAACATGAATTCATTTATTTTCATTTTTATACTACTATATTGTAAAAATATGGCATAGATCTAGATGGATCTTTTGAGCCATCAACGATCCTAACAGCTCCGGTACTAGAGTATATAGATAGTATGAAGTTGACGCCACTCAGGTTTTTGTTATTGCTTTTTGCCATCCTCGTTTATGAGTAATTCTCACAAAACTGTATTAACCTGACTACAAACGTTCAAGCTTACAGATAAATTTGTTTGTTGGTCCGTTATACTTATGGATGGCAATGTTGTGAGCTTCTTAGCCAAGCGCATTCTATCTATAGGTACGCGCAATTGAATCTGGTAACAGGGAGGCCAGATGGCAATTGGATTCAATAGTCTGATGTCACGGCGCCCAGCAACGGCGGCCATCGTGGTTCTAGCTAAACAAAGAAAATCTGTACTTTTTATTCTTCATGCTGCTAGAACTTTTCATATGCCTTGTGATCAGAATGTATAAAAGTCAAAACAGGATCATATTTATAATGTTTTTCTCCTCTGGATACACTTTTATGTTCGTAGGAGAAATATTTCATAAGGGCGTTGGCCATTGTTCCGATAGTTTAGAGCCAGTTACCAAGTTACCATGCGTCATTACGAGGGAAGTGACGACATGACTGTTGAAGCGTATTGTTAACACTAATAAATGACAGATAACGATGCCAAAGTAGATTGTATAGATAATCACTTGAGTCAACCTGAGATAGAATTGCCCTTCAAGTTTGGATTTGCCACTAATGATGTGCTCGCTGGCAAAGAAATAACATGGGCTGTACAGAACAAATTTTACGCGGCTATGTGGTCTAGTGGTATGACACTCGCTTTTGGATCGGAAGGTCCTGGGTTCGAGCCTCTTTCGGCGCATAGTTGGGTCCTTGGAAAAGACTCTTTACTCACATTCTCTCACCGTATCCAGGTGTAAAAATGAGTACCTGGTCGTCAACAGCGTTATCTCTGTCTGAAATATTGTAATGTCGCTTAACAGGCGTCATGTCTCGTTCTACATGTTACGTGTTGCTGTTGGTCAGGGATCCTTTGTAAAGCGCTTTGAGCACATAAATTTAGTGGATATTGCTCTATATAAAAGCTCTATTCTTTTAAACTCCCGCCCAACCTCTTTTCAATTTTGAATCTGTATATATAACAAAAGGTCTTTCAAAAAATTTATTTGTGATGATCTTACAAAGATATCAAGTTCGATAAAAAAAAACTACAAAAAATTACTTGTGAATGGCTAAGTGCTTGTTGGCAAAAATCTAATATGGGCTGCACAGAACCATTTTGACTCCCAATCTCTTTACGGTTTTGACGCTAAAAAAAAAAGTTATTATAAAAATGTATGTATTTGTGGTGATAAAAGAAATTTACTTGTGAAATCAAAGCAACATTAATTTGTTGTAATCATTGCTATACAATGGGGATTAAAAAAACAAAAACAGAAAAAACAAAAAACAAAAAAAAAAAAAAAACAAAAAACAAATAACTTGAGGTTTTATATAGGGCAATACCCACTAAACGTGTTCAAAGCGCTTTACAAAGGATCCCTAGCCAACAGCAACATGTAACTTGTAGAACAAGAGATGACGCCTGTAAGGCGATATTGCAATTTTTTCCTTGACAGAGAGAACGCTGTTAACGGCCAGGTACTCATTTTACACCTGCTTACGGTGAGAGAATGTGAGTAAAAAGCCTTTTCGAAGTATTCAACTATGCACCTAGCGAGCCTCAAAACCAGATAAGATTGTGCAATGACTGAAACACGCCTGGAACTTCCCCCGCCACCCACCCCCCCCCCCACCAATTTTTTTTTTTTAATTTAGAAAATATATTCTATTCTTCGTGTGGCCTTGTGGTATTGACACTCGCTTTCAGATCGGGAGGTCCTGTGTTCGAGCCTCGCTCGGCGCTTTCTTAAGTCCTTGGATAATGCTCTTCACTCAGATTCTCTCATCGTACTCGGGTGTAAAATGAGTACCTGGCCGTAAACAGCGTTGTCTCTGTCGGAAAATGACAATTGTAATACGGCCTAACAGGCGTCATGTCTCATTCTACATGTTACGTATTTTTAAAGAACTCAAATGTCATTTTGACATGACCCTTACATTAACTCTCTCCTTACCGACCGTATTCATGATTTTTCCAGAAATGTTATACCCACCCAATACAGAACGTGACTTTTTACGCTCACATTCATTAGAAATACGTACACAATGGATATACATTTTTGCAGCATAACAAGATTTATAAAACAAAGATTTTTCAGAAAATGTTGAAGTAATGTACAGAACAAATGTGACTAAGAAACATGTTATCATTGTATCGTAACAAATGTGACGATTTTCCTGTAGTTGGTGAGGAGAGGGTTAAAATGCAGTGTTTGGTCTGATAGTGGACTTAGAGTAAATCCATGACCTGACACAGCCATGAAATTATACCTCAATACACGGCTACGAGGGGGGGGGGGGTGCCAATACCTCAGTTAGTAGAGCATTCGCTTCATACGCAAAGCGACCGAGATCGATCCCGGTGCAGTCGAGATTGTTTCTGACCCTCACCCCCCCCCTCCCTGTCCACCAAACAGTGATTGGGTAGCTGGGTCTGTTCGATCTGGCGGCGAAAAGTACTTTGCGATAGACTAGCATCCTATCCAAAGGATAGCAAGCAATTGCAGTTGTCCGTTTCACGCTATGGAAACAGGGATAAATTTCGGCTCCATGGGCCTCATGGCTCTGAAGGACTTTTTTTTGCACACGGCTACGACAATCAAACGAAAGTGAAAAATAAATTGTGTTCACTCGTTTAAAAATGGCATGAATAGGATTCAATAGTCGTAACGTCACTTCCTTCCTAATGACGCATGGTAACTTAGTAACACTGGCTCTAAACTATCGGAACAATGGCGGACGCCCGAATGAAATATTTCTCCGGCGAGCATAAAAGCGTATCCAGAGGGGAAAAAAACATAAATTTGATCATGTTTTGACTTTTACACATTCTGATCACAAGACATATGAAAAGTTCTAGCCAGCTTGCAGAATAAAAAGCAATGATTTTCTTTGTTTAGAACCAAGATGGCCGCCATTGCCGGGCGGCGTGACATCAGACTACTGAATCCAATTATCGTTCTCTTTACTATTCCCAATGACAACTCCTTATTCATTTAATTTTGGTAATCGTCGCATGTGTTGAGAGTAATCTTTATGGATCTTCTGGTTTCTGAGTGATGGTATCTTTATTTCTAGATTGAATATGTGCTGGTCGTCGATAAAAAAAAAATAAAAAGAAGACTTGAGATTTTATATAGCGCAATATCCACTGAACGTGCTCAGAGCGCTTTACAATGGGTCCCTGACAGACAACAATACGTAACATTTGGAACGTGACACACGACGCCTGTTAGGCGATATTACAATTTTTTTCGGACAGAGACAACGCTGTTAACGTCAGGTTCTCATTTTACACCTACTTACGGGGAGAGAATGTGAGTTAAGAGCCTTTACCAAGGACTCAACTATGCGACGAACGAGGCTCGAACCCATGACCCAGGATCATCTATCCTTGCTCTTTTATGTTTCGTAATGTTAAGAATCTGCCTATACATCCTGCTACTGAAATGGTTATGCCACCTTTATGACTCAATATGAAACCTATTCACCTTTAGTCATCCGACTGACTTTTTACATACAAACTTCCAGAGAATTTGGAACCGAAAAAGTAGAAGGTATGACGTCACTATTTCTTTACCCTATTCTGTCCACTGTCGAGGATGTTATTTATGCGTACATCTGAAATGGCGAACAGTAGTAGTAGTAGTAGTAGTAGTAGTAGTAGTAGTAGTAGTAGTAGTAGTAGTAGAAGTAGTAGTAGTAGTAGCAGCAGCAGTAAGTTCTCTGCTTTAAAGAGCACAACTGTAAAAAGGCAACCGAAGCTGTTATCAAATCCATGTTTATACAAGTACTGACGAGGATAAGGAGGCGCAGGCACTCAGAGAACACATGTTCGGCAAACAGAAACGAGCACAACAAATACGAAGTTCAGATGTGGACGGAAAAGCGAACGTTCGATCGTCGCGTTCGTCAAACAATGTTTGGTCGCCTTATTTTGTTCAGGTGTTTACCCACCATGAAAACCACGAGTCAAGAGTAAATTTATCATCAGTGATTGTTTTCTATTTATTATAATGAAAATTATTCATGTTTTTGCATCCTACTTTTGTTTGTTTTCCTTTAACTATAGATGCTGTTTTAGGTGGCGTAGTTGCACACATATGTATTGGCTTATGATCGTATAGTGGCTTTTTGATAGATGGTAATGATATTCCTTTGTTGTAGATGTTAATAATGACTAAAGAGTTCAAGGGCCATGATGATAGTTGAATGCACAACATCAAGACATTCAAATCAAAGTCCAGATTCCAAGTTTGATTTCTAACTGTTTTATTTGTTGTGATAAATTCGAAATCCAAATCAAATAGCATGTTCATAATTCAATCATTTTCATAAATTCCAAATCCGTAAAATCAATTCAAATGTAAAGTCATTTTGCCTAAGTGACCATTTTCAATATACGTGGAATATTTCTAAGTCCGTAAAATATAGATTCTTAGTAGGATGTTAGAACTCACAGGATACTAGGAGAGTGCAGCTCATAGTGAAGTCGAATGCAGAATAAAGTAGAATAATCGAATAGAATCCCGTTTTGAACAGAAACACTCTGCTTTATACCCTCTTGTAATCTGTTCCCACAATTCCTTTCACCAAATGTCAGTTTTTACGCCCAAATCATATCGTACGCCCAAATAATACTGTACGCCTAAATAATAAATACCAACTAAAATGTACAAGATATGAAGTAAGTAGAAAAGTGCCAGAAGACAATAGAGAATAAAACATTTTTCGCGGCGGTGGTGGGGTTTGAACCTGCGACCTTATTGGTACGACAACTCCGCCTGGCAGGTGAGAGCGTGGCTCTACCGTGTGAGCTATCCACGAATACAAAAATATTCGTATCAAACCAAAGGCATTTCTAGAGCTCTCTCTCACCCACTTCTGGAGACCGCCGGTTCGCTCGCACACAACCATCGCGAAGTTATTTGACCAGCAGTTAAGCTTAATAGCCAATATTCTCAACACAAACATATAACATAGAAACGATTGAGACATTGAGTATGCTCCGGTATATGGGGTGAATTTTTAATTCAGAAAAGTGAGTGGAGCAGGCACTTGTGTTGGTAACAACAAGATATGAAGTGAGGAGAAAAGTGCCAGAAGACAATAGAGAATAAAAAATTTTTCGCGGCGGTGGTGGGGTTTGAACCTGCGACCTTATTGGTACGACAACTCCGCCTGGCAGGTGAGAGCGTGGCTCTACCGTGTGAGCTATCCACGAATACAAAAATATTCGTATCAAACCCAAGTCATTTCTAGAGCTCTCTCTCACCCACTTCTGGAGACCACCGGTTCGCTCGCACACAACCATCGCGAAGTTATTTGACCAGCAGTTAAGCTTAATAGCCAATATTCTCAACACAAACATATAACATAGAAACAATTTTTGATTCTCTATTGTCTTCTGGTACTTTTCTACTCACTTCATACCTTGTTGTTACCAACATAAGTGCCTGCTCCACTCACTTTTCTCAACTAAAATGTAATGCTTTTATCCCCAAATACCAAGTAACACTGATCAAAGAAAGTAATTTTCTAGTGCTCAATATAATGACCAATCCATTAACTTTGGACGTAGAACTCTCCTAAACCCATTAAATATTGACCAAGTTTCCCCGAAATACCTGCTTCTTAAATTCATTCAATTCATTTGCTGGAATAATTGATCATGTTTTTCACTAGAATTCTCGTGTAACCTTTTTGCATAAGCTTACTCTCTGACAGCTGTGCGGGTACGTAATTTACTCACAACATTCCGCAGACCGTATAGATAGTATGCGCTTGGCTAAGAAACTCATAACATTGCCATCCGGAAGTATAACGGACCAACACACAAACTCTGTGTAACCATGAACTTTTATAGTCTGGTTAATACAGTTTAGTGAGAACAACTCACAAACGCGGATGGCAAAAACAATAACAAAGGCCTGAGTGACGTCATCTGCATACTATCTATAGATAGTTCGAAGATGACGTCACTTAGGTGTTTGTTATGGGTTTTTTTTGCCATCCGCGTTTATGAATAATGCTCACTGAACTGTATTAACCTGACTATAAACGTTCATGGATACACACAGTTTTGTATGTTGGTCCGTTATACGTCCGGATGGCATTGTTATGAGCTTCTTAGCCAAGCGCATACTATCTATAATAATATAACAATATAACGTATCAACACACAAAAATGTGTAAACTTTGACAGTTTAAAGATAGTGTGCTAAGAAGCTCACAATATTGCTATCCGGAAGTACAGGGTGTCCATAAAGTCTGGACACATGGAGATAGTAGAAATTCCTCTTTAAAAACCAAATCTTATTCAATTTGCGATGTAAATGAATTACGATGGCCGCCCTTGCTGGGCGACGTGACATCAGACTATTGAATCCAATTTATAGTCTGACACTGGAACTCTAGTTTGACGTCATTTTAAAGGTTTGTGCAGCGGTCTAGTGAGTTGTTGTGAATAGAGCTTGAGGCAACAAGTCGGTGATTCCATTGGTTGAACTATTGAATACAACTCACGATTTGTTTTTGTGGCCAATGACTTGTCTTTTAACGTGTTTTTTTTTGGTCAGTGTCAGGCTATAAGTTGACGAAGGCAACGCACTGACCAAATAAAATGGACCATCACACAAAATGATGTGTAACATTGAAGGTTTATCGTCTGGATAATACCGTTCAGTGAGAATAGGATTCAATAGTCTGATGTCACGTCGCCGAGCAACGAGCAGCTTGGTTCTAAACAAAGAAAATCGGTACTTTTTATTCTTCATGCTACCTTGAACTTTTTTATATGACATGTGATCAGAATTTATAAAAGTCAAAACATGATCAGATTTATAATGTTCTTCTCTGGATACAGTTTTTGCTCGTATTTCAAAAGGGCGTCCGGCATTCTTCTGATAGTTTAGAACCAGTTACTAAGTTACCATGCGTCATTACGAAGGAAGTGACATCACGACTGTTGAAGCCTATTTCTCAAAAACATGGGTGGCAAAAAAAAAAAAACCCGAGTGACATCAAATTCGTTCCATCTATAATGGATGGACATTGACGTCACTCAGCTCTTTGTTCCTGATATTTTCCAGCTATTTTTATGAGTAGTTCTCACTAAATTGTGTTAATCAGACTATAGATAGAATGAAGTTGACGTCACTCGGGGTTTTGTTGTTGGCTTTTCCCATCCACGTTTATGAATAATTCTCACTTAACTGTATTATCCAGAATAAAAGTTCATGGTTACACAAAGTTTTGTGTTTAGGTCCGTTATACTTCCGGATGGCAATTTTGTGAGCATCTTAGCCAAGCGCATACTATCTATAAACGTCCCAGGTTAACATAGTTTTGTAGTGTTGGTACGTGATATCCGGCTGTGATTTTTGGATAAACGCAATGCATCAATCAATGATTGTTAAAGATTAACGCAATGCATCAATCAATGATTGTTAAAGATTAACGCAATGCATCAATCAATGATTGTTAAAGATTAACGCAATGCATCAATCAATGATTGTTAAAGATTACACGCCATTTTCTGTGTCCTTTATATTTTTTCTGTCCGTCAGATCCGGTGAGCATTTTACTTTTACCCATCTGCAATCATTACTCTCTTCTTTTCGTACTGATTCTTAAAACAACTATGATCATTCATTCTTACACTCTTCACACGCAAAGGGACGATTTTTTTCCTGTCCCCCCCCCCCCCCCCCCCCCCCTCTGTCCACCCAGCAGTGAATAGTTAGCTGAGTCTGTTAGATTTGGAGGATAGTACTTTTCAATTGACTAACGTCCTATCCAAAAGATAGTAAACAATTGCGATCCGCCGTCTCACGCTATAGAAACCGGGATAAACTCCAGCTTCATGGGCCTAATGGCTCTGAAGGACTATATTTATTTAAATCATAATACGCAGGGGAAAAAAATTAAAATAAATAAATACAGTCATTTATATATCGCATTTCCAGGGTTTTCCATAAAAGTACTTTACGATCCACTAGCGTCCTATCCAAAGGATAGTAAACGATTGCTATCGTCAGTCTCAAGCTATCGAAACCGGGATAAACTCCGGCTCCGTGGGCCCCAATTGCCCTGAAGGACTACCTTTTTCAAAAAGTGACTGTGACATCAATGTCCACCACCTAGCTCATCCCAACATTACACTGTTTTGAGACTGTGGGTTACGTATGTTGTGCGGCTATGTGGTTTTATGGTATGACACTCGCTTTCGGATCGAAAAATCCTGGGTTCGAGTCCTGCTCTGCGTATCGTTGAGTCATTGGAAAAGGCTCTTTACTCACATTCTCTCACGGTACTCATGTGTAGAATGAGTACCTGGCCGTTGACAACGTTGTCTCTGTCCGAAATAAATTTTAATGTCGCATGTGTCGCAGGAGTCATGTCACGTCCTACATGTTTAGTATTACTGTTGGCCAGAGACCGCTTTATATAGGGCAATATCCACTAAATGTGCTCAAAGCGCTTTACAAGGGGTCCCTGGTCAACAGCAACATTTAACATGTAGGACGGGACATGACGCCTGTTAGGCGATATTACAATTTATCGGACAAAGACAACGCTGTTCACGGCCAGATACTCATTTTTACACCTGAGTACGGTGAGAGAATGTGAGTAAAGAGCCTTTTCCAAGGACTCAACTATGCGCCGAGCACGAGGCTCGAACCCAGGACCTTCCGATCCGAAAGCGAGTGTCATACCACTAGACCACATAGCCTCACAATGCTTTGAGCAAGTTCAGTGGATATGAGTTGACGAAGGCTACTCAGTGATCAACAAATGACTTGGCCACAACAGAAAACAAATCGTGAGCTCAATGATTTAAAATGCATGTTATCATCTTCAATCTTCAATGGCTTGTATTTGCAAAAAGGCCCCACGGGCCCATCACTGTAGATGTCCAATCACAGTCCAATCAAAACAGGGAGCAGTCACACAGTACTTTGACCAGCAAGTGCATTCAAAACCAGTCTGAAAGTTTCCAAGTATTCAAAGGACGTTGACATGCCAGTCAGTTATTGATCGTGGGGAAAAAGCTGTGTTTGTATGAGTCTGTTTTTGGTATGACTAAATGGATTAGAAGATGAAGATAAAAATTTTAAAAGATTTAAATCAACTAATTTGTAATATTAAAATTGACATTTTCTCAGTTCATTGAACTTTAACCGTTCAAACCCTTTAGGCAAATCAATTTCATTAACTAGAATTAAAAACGCGTTTAAAGTCCGTTTCAAGTCCCCTGCCGACGGATTATCGTGAATTACGAAATGAGGGGACGTGACATTTTGCATGCGAGCTTATAATATTTTAAGTGACATTACGAATTTTTAATACCGATAGTGATAGACCAAACAGTTTTCTCACAATGCCGAATTACTTTGATATCTTCGCCGTGTACAATAAAGTATGACTCAAACTTTAAAATGTTTTCAGTAATGGTGTGTTTATTCTCTTTCCCGTGTAAAAGAATAATCATAACAAAGTTGTATTCAATGGCGTAGCTTAGCAAATAATTTTGGGTTGTTTTAAACATTGTAGTAATACACAGTATTTATATTGCTCTTCACAGCATTGAAAACAGGCTCACGTCGCTTCATAATTTATTCCCTGGTGGACAACGCACATATAATATATTGGACGACACAAGCAGCCCGTTTGGTGCTTATATTTTTTTCGGACAAAGACACTAATGGCGCTTTGAATGTATTAATATTAAATAACGCTGAATCTTGACTTCTTTATCACCAGATTCCGTGTAAGTTTTGTACAGTACAACCTTTCAAGGGAACCGCAGTTTTTAAATACAAGAAACGCATTATTAAAAACATAATTATTAATTTGACCTCTCCACTCTGAGTTCCTGGTTGTGTGCCGTCTGTTATATAAATAGTATTGTTATTCACCGCATGCCATGACAAAGAATTCCTGCGCGCGCCTCTCTGGAGAGATACATGTACATTTTCAGTTCTCTACTCCTCATTTTATCATGTTTGGTATGTTTAATCCATATTGTTATCAATTTATATGAATATAGAAATCACAACAGGAAGCTGCTCATCTGGCTTTTAACTATTAATTGTAACAATTGTTTAAGTTTATGTCAAGTGTGTACAACGTACAATTTGCTGTGTCGTTTTAAACCCATTCATCTTGTGAAAAGTAAAACCCCTGGTCAAACCTGTGGGGATTTCAGTGATCGTAATGACAACAGAATTCACTGTGTTTGATATTGTTATTGTAAACCATCCAAATGTTCACTCATCCCAGACCCTTCGTTTCTTATAATATAGATAGAATGCGCTTGGCCAAGGAGTTCACAACATTGCCATCTGGAAGTATAACGGACCAACACACAAACTCTGTGTAACCATGAACGTTTATAGTCTGGTTAATACAGTTTAGTGAGAACAACTCACAAACGCAGATGGCAAAAACAATAACAAAGGCTTGAGTGACGTCATCTTCGAACTATCTATATATAGAATGCGCTTGGCTAAGAAGCTCATAACATTGCCATCCGGAAGTATAACGGACCAACACACAAAACTGTGTGTATCCATGAACGTTTATAGTCGGGTTAATACAGTTCAGTGAGTATTACTCATAAACGCGGATGGCAAAAAACAATAACAAAGACCTGAGTGACGTCATCTTTGAACTATCTATACCGTAAAGAAAAATATCCCAAAGTTTGGTAGTGTCACCGAGTAAAACAAACGTCTTAACGTCAGTAACAATTCAAGCGTTCGAGACATTTTCATTAAAATCCATCAGAAGGTTCTTATTGAAGATATTCACGTTAACGCGTGTTCACGGGTGTGGAACGGATATCAGCTTTAAATGGAGTCTTTGATATAGATAGAACGAAAATGACGTTACTCAACTCTTTGTTATTGTTTTTAGACAGCTATTTTTATGATTAAATGTTATCAATCATACTATAAACGTTCAAGATTACACATAGTTTTGTGTGTTGGTAGATTGTCCAGCTGGCGTATGTTGTGAGTTCTTAACCCAAACGCACAGCATCAATACCTGATAAAAACAAACAAAAAAAAAAAAAAACCCCTAAAAACTCGAGCATTTAATTTTTATTTCCTCTATGTACTCAAAGCACTTTAAAAGGGGTCCCAAGCCAACAACAACACTTAACATGTCATACGACAAGACACGACGCTTTCTAAGGCGATATAACATTTTTATTCTTCGACAGAAACACTGCTGTTAATGTACATGTACTTATTTTACACCTGAGTACGGTGAGAGAAATGTGAGTAAAAAGCATTTTCCAAGGACTCAACTATGGGTGGCTCAGTGCTTGACTTGAACCCTTGGCCATCCGGCTCGAAGGCGAGTATCATACCACAATACCGCAAACCGTTCACGAAGACACAATACCGAATTAAGGCCATGGGTTACATTTATGTATTTTAAAAAATAATGTACATCTAAGTTGTTGGGTTTTTTTAAAACCTCGGTCTGTTCAATTAAGAAGCAATACTGAATTAAGGCCACGAGTTACATTTTCGTATTAAAAAAAAACAAAATGTTAATCTAAGTTAATGTTTTTTTCAATCTTGGTCTGTTCATTAGAAGAAGCAATTTTGGCATGAAATAGAGAACACAGTTGTGACGTCAAAATACTGGTTCTTTTATTCTTGGAAGTGTGAAAACAGTTCTCCAGAGTATTGTACAACTGATCTTCTGGTTTCAGGGTGATGGCATCTTGTGTTCTAGTTTTAAAATATTCTGATTGTCAATAAAGATCATCCATCCTTTCTCTTTTACGCCCCGTAATCATAAGAATCTGGGTATACATCGGGTATTAAAATAGTTATGCCACTTCAGGATTTCAGTAACTTCTATTCATTCTTAGTTCTCTTGAAAACCGGTGACACTTTTCCAACCGTGAGAGAGGAAGAAAACATGTCACGACTTCCAATTCTAATTCCTTCTAGGTAGATTTTTAAAAAAATAACTCGTTAATTGACAGAAAGTTTCTTAAAAACGGCTTCTTCAACTTTGCGAAGTCCCATGTTTGAGAATGTTTTGCCAAGATGAGGAAGATGGAAAAAAAAGAGCTTCTATACAGAGCAATATCAACAAAACATGCTCAACGATCGATTTTGAAGGGCGAGTTTCCTGACCAAATTTTTTAAAACGCGGCAGTTAACTGATTAATAAACTCTCTCAAATAAATCACAATGCAATACTACAACATACATTTCAAAGGCTTTCATACGGCTTAAAGCGAAAAAATATATAGATATATAGTTTATCTATATAATTATTTATTATATATTTATAAATTATTTATTTATAATGTTAGTTATATTGAGTTGAAAGGGAAAAAGTCCCCTATTTGCTTTGGGTTATCTTCTTTTTTTTTTATCAGAGCCAAAAATCCCACAGACATTCCCATCGATCTATTAATTATTGAAAAGTCAGAATAACATTTCAACTACGCCCAAGTAAAATGGTTTTTAGTCCTAATTGTTACTATTATTGGGGTTCTGATAGCTCAGTTGGTAGAGCACTCGCTTACACACAAAGGGACCAAGATCGATCCCGGGTGCAAGTCGAGATTTTTTACTGACCCCCCTCCCCCAACCCCTTTCTGTCCGCCCAGCAGTGAATGGGTAGCTGAGTCTTTTAGATTTGGCGGAAAGTACTTTGCAATAGATCAGCGTTCTATCCAAAGGGTAGCAAGCAATTGCTATTGCCCATTTCACGCTATAGAAACCGGGATAAACTCCGGCTCCATGGGCCTCATGGCTCTGAAGGACTATAGTTATTCTTAGATGTCCCGATCGTTCGGTTGGAAGACTACTCGCTTCTCACGCAAATGAACCGAGATCGAACTCGTTTTACAAGTGGTCTAAAGTCAACAGCAAGACTTAACATGAAGGACGAGACATGACGCTTGTGAAGCGATATTGCAATATTTATTTTTTCAAACAAAGACAACGCTGCTTATGGTTAGGTACTCGTTTTACATCCGAGTACGGTGATATAATGTGAGTAAAGAGCCTTTTCAAATGACTCATCTATATTCAAATCCTGGACCTTCTGGTCTGAAGGCGAGTGTCATACTACAACACCACAAAGCCAAAAGTGACACCATTTAGTTGGACTCGAATGAGTCATATTATTTGTGCGAAGATCATTAAATCATTGATAGAAAAAAAATCAGAAAGCAAAAAAAAATAATAAATGTTTTTGTTTGTTTTTTTTTAAACCGAGATAATATAGCTCTATGTCGTTATAACAGAAGCTACTTCCTTGTTTACAATGATCCTTCTTGACTTTTTTGTGTGCCTTAGTAAGTATAGCCCATATCATATTATATATATCAAGCCCAGCTATGGATTAACTTCAATCCTTTGGATATATCGCCCTTAGAATAATGACGCCTTTCTTTTCCTACTAATGAGATGCTTTGCCGGCTAAATTTAATCTGACCGTGTATAATTGGAGTCATGAGATTCATAAAACCGAAGTTTATCCCGATATCTATAGCATGGAATTGATAATAGCAATTGCTCGTTATCCTCTAGATAGGACGCTAGTCTATCGGAAAGTAGTTTCCATCAGCTCTGACAAAACCAGCTACAGAATCATTTTTATCAAACAATAATTTGAAGGTTGGTTTTCCAAAACTCGTTAAATCGATTTTTTTTTACTTTTTGAGATGTTCCATTCATGAGATTAATTGAAATATAAACTTTATTTTAATCATCAATTGACACTTGCATTTCTATAGATTTGTGTTGATTTGAATTTTAAATATGATAAAATAATATCTAGACCGAATGAGAAATTATAGGGGAAATAATCCTCAATATCTCAAAATAGAGAAAAACGGAGTTAGGGAGTTTTACAAAACCACTCTTCAATTGTTTTTCGACCAATTAAAAATGTTATGTTGTTGTTTTTTAAAATCTATAATTTAGGACTAGAGGTTTCCGGAGCCATTAATATATATTTAATATATTTATTTTACTTCTTTGTGTGTCAGGCACTGTTTCATACACAGCGTTTCATATTGTAATCTTACACCAAAACAGAATACAGAAATAGCGGACGTTAAATTTGGATTCCAACAATGAAACGTCAGGATGAATGCTATTTATACACGACAAATGCCATTTATACACTCAGGGTTCAACAGTCGTGACGTCAATTCCCTCGTATTGACGCATAGTAACTGGTTCTAAACTATCGGAATAATGGAGGGCGAACGCCATTATCTCCATTACCGCCCTTATAAAATACTTCCCCGACAAGGTTAAAAGTGTATTCAGAGAAGAAAAACATTATAAATCTGATCATGTTTTGACTTTTATACATTCTGATCACACGACATGTGAAAAAGTTCTAGCCAGCATGAAGAATAAAAAGAACCGATTTTCTTTGTTTAGAACCAAGCTGCTGGTTGCTGGGCGGACGTGACATCGGACTATTGAATACTATTATAAAGAAACAGGACTGGAAAAAAAACAACAAAAAGACATTGTATACATATTATTCTAAAGCGTTTGCTACAGTACAACACTCAAAATTGAGCAACAGACTTCAGAATAATGGCATAGATGGAAAATATATGAGAATCATCACAAAACTTATATCGAGAACAAACAGCAGCCTTGAGAATATGCGGAGTACAAGTGAAATCAAGGTCCAAGCTCAAGTTCAACGTCTTTATCTGCAAAAGTGCGGCTATGTGGTCTAGTGGTATGACACTCGCTTTCGGATCGGAAGGTCCTGGGTTCGAGCCTCGCGCTCGGCGCATAGTTGAGTCCTTGGAAAAGGCTCTTTACTCACATTCTCTCACCGTACTCAGGTGTAAAATGAGTACCTGGCCGTTAACAGCTTTGTCTCTGTCCGAAAAATTGTAATATCGCCTAACAGGCGTCATGTCCCGTCCTACATGTTAAATGTTGCTGTTGGCCAGGGACCCCTTGTAAAGCGCTTTGAGCACATTTAGTGGATATTGCGCTATATAAAAGCTCTATTTATTTATTATTAAAAGGCGGATTGCCCATCAATGCAGATTTTATACAATTATTTGGTGACTTTCTCCATCATTGTGTTCTTGAGTTAAAAGATAAATGTTTAATAGTTGACCAAATTTATTGTTGATGGTAATAGACTAGTATCTAAGAAATGAAGAGGGATTTAAGGCAAGGTTATGTCATTTTGCAAGATCTTGTGTCAATATTTACAGAAATAATTATGAGGAAATTGGAAGATAAGCCAGAGATTGTGGTGAATGGAAGACAGATGAACAATTTGCGATACGGGGATGACACATCTTTGTTGGCAGATAGCAAAGAGTAAAAAAGAAATTGAGCTTGTAAATAGAGCAAAAATATCCACTAAACGTGCACAAAGCGCTTTACAAGGGGTCCCTGGCCAACAGCAAAATTTAACATATAGGACAGGACATGACGCCTGTTAGGCGATATTACCATTTTTTCGGACAGAGACAACGCTGTTCACGGCCAGGCACTCATTTAAAACCTGAGTACGGTGAGAGAATGTAAGTAAAGAGCCTTCTCCAAGGACTCAACTATGCGCCGAGCGAGGCTCAAACCCAGGACCTTTCGACCCGAAAGCAAGTGTCATACTACTTGACCACATAGCCGCCAGAACTGCTAGAAGTGTTGGTAAAGGAGAGTAAAAAGATGGGGCTTAATCTCAAAGACAAGGATAGAGAAAGGATGAAAATAACAAGGAAGGAAACCCATCTAGAATGCAATATAAAAGTAAATAAAAAATTTAAAATTACGGCCTTCCGCCACGGCACCATTTGATCCCGTCGCCTAGGCATTCCATGAAGGAATATTATAGATAATCCATCAAACAGGATATCTGATGTCAACAGGAATCACACATGTTGTCCAAGTGACCAAATTGGGGGGTTTATTAATCTCTCCCAAGGAAAAAAAAGAAAGTACCTGAAGCGGGACTCGAACTCGGAACTTTCCGGATCACAGTGCAATGCCTTAACCACTCAGCCACTTCGCCCCATTAAAACAGTTCAGGATATAAGATACTTTGGAACAATGATTACAGAATATGGAAACTGAACAAAGAACGCGGAGAACAAGATAGGACTTGCAAAGGCAGCTGTAATGGATAATGAGACCAATGGTCACAAACCGAGATAAGACTTGAACACCAACATGAAAATACTAAAAAAAAAAAATAATAAAAAAAAAAATTGAGCTTTTATATAGAGCAATATCCACTAAACGTGCTCAAAGCGCTTTACAAGGGGTCCCTGGCCAACAGCAACACATAACATGTAGGACGAGACATGACGCCTGTCAGGCGATATTACAATTTTTTGGGACATAGACAACGCTGTTAACGGCCAGGTACTCATTTTACACCTGAGTGGGGTGAGAGAATGTGAGTAAAGAGCCTTCTCCAAGGACTCAACTATGCGCCGAGCGAGGCTCGAACCCAGGACCTTCCGATCCGAAAGCGAGTGTCATACCACTAGACCACATAGCCGCACAAATACTGTAGTGCCAATTTTATTGTATGTTACAGTGCATGACATAATCAATTGAAAGGTGAATATTTTGGATTTGCATTTTTTAAATTTTCTGAAAGAATATGCACACCAGAGCATTTTAATCTTTATTTGAAGTAAATCGGGTGATTTTTCATGAAATTATGGTCAGATGTATGGGAAAGGTATCCAGCAACTTTTCTCAAATTTCATACTTTTTCCAACTTGACTAGCTGTAAAAATATTTAGAAGTGAATTTAGGTTTCAATATTCCCCGAAGATGGTTGATTTAATCATTTATGACAAGAACTCATTTTGGATAAAAATTGAATTTCTAACTAAACTTGGCAATATCACAGTTCAAACCTTTTCACAATCCGACTGATTATGGCATTCACTGTAATATATTATCGATGTGAGACATGGACCATTCAACACAGCACTGCAAAGGAAAATAGAAGCGATGGAGATGTGGTGTCTGAGACTTCTTCTGAGAATATCCTGAACAGAAAGAAAATCAAACGAAAAAGTTTCTAGAGGAGGCAGGCTGCAAAAGGCTCGAACCCAGGACCTTCCGATCCGAAAGCGAGCGTCATACATACAACAAGACCACGTTGACCACGTGGCCAATACAATCCTTTGTCATAGGATACTGTGCCATTTGCTGCGTGTGTCTTCCAACCATTAAAAATCTACTTACCCCTTCCCTCATTTCCACAAATGGGAAAAAGAAAAACCCTCTTCACGTCAGGACCGGAAATAGCGTGACATAGAGAATAATACGCTAAAATGAGGGTTTTCCCCCTTTCTTTATGGGTTTGGAATTACCTCCCTTGCCCCTTTATTTTATTTCAAGAGAGAGGAAACCACCATTTTATGGAATTACTTTCTGTTTATCATCAACTCTCTAACCCTTTACTATCGAGACTTGATTTCAGTCAAAATCCAAAGAAAGGCACAGTAGAGTTTGGAGTTGGAAAAGGCTCTTTACTCACATTCTCTCATCGTAATCTGATGGAAAAAAATAGTTCCTGGCTGTTAACAACGCATCTTGTCTCATCCTACTTGTTAATTGTTGCTGTTGGCTTGGGACCTGCTGTAAAGCCCTTTGAGAAGGATTAGTGGATATTTAAAACGCCAAGAGTCTCATTGTTGAGGATATCATGCGCTCTATAAGAGTCCGGCTCCGTGGGTTTTATAGCTCTAAAGGACTAGTTTTTATTTACCTCATTAACTCTTAGTTAAAATAAATATGTGGCTCCATGCATGAATCTGATAACTTACATTGTAGCTGAGAAAATCAAACATAAAATTTCACGGAAATCAATAAAATGCAACAAATTTTGTTCTATAATTATCCAAATTCGAAAATAATATGTCAGTGCATGACATAGTCAATCGGAAGGTGGAAATTTTGGATTTGAATTTTTCTTTTTGTTTTTTTTTGTTTTGCATTTTCTGAAAGAATATGCTCACCAAAGCACGTTAATCTTTATTTGGAGTAAATGGGATGATTTTTCATGAAGTTATAGTCAGATGTATAGTTTCCAGCATTTTCTCTCAAATTTCATACTTTTTCAACTTGACTAGCTGTAAAAAATATTTAGTTTTAGAAGTGAAATTAATCTTTGATATTTCCTGAAGAGATACGAAAAGGGTTGATTTAATCCTTTATGACAAGAACTCATTTTGAATAAAAATTGACCTTCTAACTAAACTTGGCAATATCTCAGTTCAAACCTTTTCACCATCCGACTGATTATGTCATTCACTGTAACATAATATAGCTAGTAAATAAAGTAGGACTCACGAGTAATATATTTTTTCACATTGACTCATTTTTAAAAGAAGAAACTGTGGCCTATCAGAAATGCGCCACTGACGACAATGAGTTTTGTTTCCTCAGCTTAAAAAGAAAAAAAAATCAAATGCCATAATTCTTATCATTTCTTAGCGACCGTCTCAAAACGGTATCTTATAGGGAAGAAAAGTTGCTGCTGGAAGTTGAATGTATAGATAGTATGCGCTTGGCTAAGGAGCTCACAACATTGCTTTCCGGAAGTATAACGGACCAACACACAAAACTTTGTGTAACCATGATCGTTTATAGTCAGGTTAATACAGTTTAGTGAGAATTACTCATAAACGTGGATGGCAAAAAACAAAACAAAACAATAACAAAGACCTGAATGACGTCAACTTCGAACTATCGATAGGACGAACTAGTTGCTGCTGAAAATTGAATGTATATAGCCATGAATATGTAGCATCAGAATCATCCCTGACATAACACCTATATAGCCATGAATATGTAGCATCAGAATCATCCCTGACATAACACCTATATAGCCATGAATATGTAGCATCAGAATCATCCCTGACATAACACCTATATAGCCATGAATATGTAGCATCAGAATCATCCCTGACATAACACCTATATAGCCATGAATATGTAGTATCAGAATCATCCCTGACATAACACCTATATAGCCATGAATATGTAGCATCAGAATCATCCCTGACATAACACCTATATAGCCATGAATATGTAGCATCAGAATCATCCCTGACATAACACCTATATAGCCATGAATATGTAGCATCAGAATCATCCCTGACATAACACCTATATAGCCATGAATATGTAGCATCAGAATCATCCCTGACATAACACCTATTGGAGACAATTGGTCTCAAAGATGATAAAAATATATATAAAATTTCTTTTATTCATCCCATGGGTGAAATGTTTCTTTAAGGTCTATTATTTATTCCAAGAGAAGACTGGAATAATCTAAATGTCAGCCGCAGTGCATCGCCGCAAACTGAGCTAGCTAAGGCCACAAACAATGCAGCGGATACCCGAGCTCGGTACCTTTTGGGTACAAAACAAATACCGTACCGCTGAGCCACGCTGGTAATAATGTAAAATTTTAAAAAATTACGCTCCTTCGCAACAGCACCATTTGACACCGTCACCTAATCATTCCATGAAGGAATATAGATAGAATGAAGTTGCCGTCACTTTGTTATTGTTTTTTTTTTAGCCATCCACGTTTATGTATGAGTAATTCTCACCAACTAATTTATCCTGACTATAAAAGTTCATGGTTACACAGAGTTTTATGTGTTGGTGCGTTATACTTCCGGATGGCAATGTTGTGAGTTTCTTAGCCAAGCGCATACTATCTATAGCTAATCCATCAAACAGGATGTGGGATATCAACAGAAATCACCTATGTTCTCCAAGTGAGCAAATGGAAGGGGGGGGGGTGTAATCTTGCCCAGGGAAAAAAAAACAAAAATGTCTTTAGCTGGGATCGAACGAGGGACCATCCGTATCACAGTTCAATGCCTTAACCACTCGGCCACTTCCAGGATACAACTTAACCCTGTCTGAAAGGGGTTAACTCTATGTATGCTATTCACATTCAAAGCTAGATTCATTAAACCGTCTGGAAGAATTTCAAAGCGGAATAACTCTGCCAAAGCTGAGCTAGAGGGACTTTCGTTGTTGCTTTTATGTAGGTTTTATAATTGGTTTACATTTCTTGCGACACACTTATGTGTAGTTCCAGTGACAAGGGGTTAACTCTATGTATGCTATTCACATTCAAAGCTAGAGAGTTCATTAAACCGTCTGGAAGAATTTCAAAGCGGAATAACTCTGCCAAAGCTGAGCTAGAGGGACTTTCGTTGTTGCTTTTATGTAGGTTTTATAATTGGTTTACATTTCTTGCGACACACTTATGTGTAGTTCCAGTGACAATAGTTAAAGTTAAAAGGAATGAAATGGAGTTGAAAAGAGCTGTCTGGCCTTCTATGTTAAATTTGGACATGAGCAAAAGCTAGATGTGCCTAAATGAGCCAATAAGATGGAAAATAAAGGTGACTCGTATATAAGGGAACAAAGCAAAACAAATAACGTTTCGTTTATTATTATTATTATTATTATTATTATTATTATTATTATTATTATTATTATTATTATTATTATTATTATTATTATTATTATTATTATCATATCATTGTTTTTACTATAATGACCCAGGCGTCAGCCGCAGAGCAGCGCTGAAACGTAACTGAGGGCAAGATGACTGACTTGCAGAAGCCCACAGAGGACCGCGAATATTCGAACTCGGTACCCCGATGAGTTGGTCCCAAGTACAATACAAAAGAAAGAAAAAAAAACTTAGATTTTATATAGCACACTATCCACTTAATGTGCTCAAAGCGCTTTACAAAGGGTCCCTGACCAACAGCAACATGTAACATGTAGAACGAGACATGACGCCTGTTAGACAAGATTACAATTTTTTTTCGGACAGAGATAACGCTGTTAACGGCGAGGTACTCATTTCACACCCGAGTACGGTGAGAGAATGTGAGTAAAGAGCATTTTCCAAGGACTCAACTATGCGCCCAACGAGGCTCGAACCCAGGACCTTCCGATCCGAAAGCTGGTGCCATACCACGAACACATAGACGCACAAGAGCTTAAGATCATCATAATATGACAATGACATTAATACTAAAATCCCCTAACCCCCAGCATCCACTGTTGTGGTCAGTCTAAGTTTGACAGGTCTTAACCATTATGAGGGGATTGGATCAGAGACTTGCCGTGTTTCGTGTCACGCAATGTCCTATTTTACATTACAAGAGAATTTGTTAAATTTAATTACATGAAAACTTGAGAAAAGCAATCTGTTATATATATATATATATATATATATATAATATATATATATA
This sequence comes from Berghia stephanieae, assembly GCF_034508935.2. Classification (NCBI taxonomy): domain Eukaryota; kingdom Metazoa; phylum Mollusca; class Gastropoda; order Nudibranchia; family Aeolidiidae; genus Berghia; species Berghia stephanieae. The sequence goes on along the minus strand of NC_088369.1, from coordinate 24,573,336 downwards.
TATATATATATATATATATATATATATATATATATATATATAAACAAAATACATAAAATAATAGAGCTCGACTTTTGATAGAGGAAGCTGTTAATGACATATTCTTGAGATTACGTAAAAGAGCGAGAATTAATTTTCTTCATTGACGACCAGCATTTTATTTAGACTCTGAAAACAGACAGTCAATAATTACACAAGGTATTTAATTCGTCCTCCGAAAGAATGGTTTCACACTTCCGATGAGATTAGAACCAATATTTTGACACAACTAAATGTTCCCTATTGGGAAATGTTATGTTTTAAAGTTTAAGAAATTAATTCCAAAATTCAGCAATGAAGGCATTAAGTAAGTATGTAACTTGAGTAAGTAAGTCAGTAGTGAGCCTCGCAGTCTGAATGACTCTTGCTGAGAATTGTGTGATTCAGCCATATTGTTTTAAAATTCGAGGAGCTGCTCTCTCTCTCTCTCTCTCTCTCTCTCTCTCTCTCTCTCTCTCTCTCTCTCTCTCTCAATCCATGTCGTTTTCATTGATCACGGTCCTGAGCCAGAGTTTAGAGGTTGTCAAGATCTAGTTGTGACTTTAGTACGGAGAGCACTGCAGATTTTGTTTAGTTCATTAGGGATTAATTCGGCCTCATCTGAATGAAGGGATTACCCTAATTCAAATGTCCCATTTAAATCAATCGATATTTGAAGGACGAGTTTCTGGCCAAATTTTAAATTATGGGTTTATCCAGAGTAGGGCAGCATTAGTGTTATGGAAATACTCTGTTGAAACCAATGTATGATATAGATATAAACAAGTGTGTATGAAAGGTCTCAGACAAAGCAAGAAAGAAAAATACAAGAAAAAATCCATCCCAAAATATCAGTCTACCTCGACTGGGGATCGAACCGGACGTGCCACCATTACAGCACAGAGGTTCCTGATAGTTGGGACAATTCTAATACCTATATTCTTCACAAGGTTACGCGATTTACGCTGTGAACCCTGGCTTGCATCAAACAACACATACATTGAACATGAGGGTGTTGTTTGATGCAAGAGAGGGTACACAGCTTAAAACGCGTAGGTGCCCTTGTGAAGAATATAGTTATTGATTGTCCCAACTATCGGAAACCTCTGTGGTGTAATGGTAGCACGTCTGACCGGTGACCGGTAATCAGAGGGTCTGAGGTCCGATCCACAGTCGAGGTGGACTGTTTTTTTGGGATGGATTTTTTCTTATGTTTTTCTTTTTTGCTTTGTCTCGCACCTTCCATACACACTTGTTCAGATCTGTGTTGAAACCAATACAAATTATTGTCCATTACAGCAGTGTTGAATCTAGCCCATAATTACATTCGGCTATCAGACCTGCAATTAAGTGCACGTCGATCTTGACCTTATCAGACTATAAAAATGAAATCATCTTCAAAATAAATAAGTAAATAAATAAATAAATAAAACTCCCTTTATTCATCGCATAAAGGGAATTTGTCTCTAAGGTCTATTCGAAAGGAAGACTGGCGTCAGACGCAGTAAAGCGCCGAAAATTGAGCTAGGGCGATCTAGGGTGACATACATCATAGCGACGGGAAATCGAACCTGATAACTTTCGGGTACGAAGTAAAGATCGTACCGCTGAGCCAGACAAAATAATAGACACTCTCTTATTTTTCATCTTTTATTTATTTACTTATTTATTTATTTATTTAATTTTTTAAATTTGTTTATTTATCTTTGATGACTGTTGGATTAACAACAGTCATCTTGTTTTCGTGGGTTTAAATGACAACAGCCATTAATACATTTTAAAAGCGCTCTGTTATTCCCTGTGGAACACGCAACAAAGTTAAAATCGACATTTTTATCTCTTGATTCCAATCAAACACACATCTTCGTGATTAAATTCTAGTTTTACGCGACTGTTACGTTCGTTTGTTGTTATATTTCTTTCTTTCTGTTTTTTATTATGTTTATATTTAATTATCTATTATTTTGTTGTTGTTCATGAGGCAGGAATAAAAGGAGATCTTGGATAAAGGTTTGAAAGAGAGCGGGATAAGTAGACAGACAGACTGATCGATGCAAGACAGCCAAGCAGTCAGACAGGTAAACAGGCATGAAAATAGATAGATGGATAGATAGATAGATAGATAGATGGATAGATAGATAGATAGATAGATAGATAGATAGATAGATAGATAGATGGATGGATAGATAGATAGATAGATAGATAGATAGATGGATGGATGGATAGATAGATAGATAGATAGATAGATAGATAGATAGATAGATAGATAGATAGATAGGGAGATAGATAGATAGATAGATTGATAGATAGATAGATAGATAGATAGATAGATAGATTGATAGATAGATGGATGGATAGATAGATAGATAGATAGATAGATAGATAGATAGATAGATAGATAGATTGATAGATAGACAGACAGATAGATAGATAGATATATATATATATATATATATATATATATATAGATAGATAGATAGATAGATTGATTGATAGGGAGATGGAAAATGGAAATATAAATAGCCAACCAGATCGAAACAGACAGATATATAGGTAGAAGTACAGACAGATATATAAATAGATAGATAGATAGATAGATAGATAGATGGATGGATAGATAGATAGATAGATAGATAGATAGATAGATAGATAGATAGATAGATAGATAGATAGATAGATTTATTGATAGGGGGATGGAAAAATGGAAATATAAATAGCCAACCAGATCGAAACAGACAGATATATATATATAATATATATATATATATATATATATATATATATAGATAGATAGATAGATAGATAGATAGATGGAGACCGGCTGGACGGATGGATGGATGGGTATATATAATATATATATATATATATATATATATATATATATATATATATAATAGATTAATAGATAGACAGATTGATAGATAATATATAGATAGGTAGATATATAGATGGCTAGATGGATGGATAGAAAAATAGATAGATAGATAGATAGATAGATAGATAGATAGATAGATAGATAGATAGATAGATAGATAGATAGATAGATAGATAGATATATAGATCGATAGATAGATAAAT
>NC_088369.1:24559543-24564543 GCF_034508935.2 Berghia stephanieae | reverse complement strand
TAAACTTTAAATAAATAAATACATACTTACTTTTCAAATGAATATAGAAAGAAATCTCTTTTCCCCAAAATATTAATTGAATTCAGCATATGTCCGTTCTTGACTAGAAATATGTATTTATTTATTTAAAGTTTATCTGGATGCCTTCCATCGCACACAGCTAAGAAGGGTACTGGACATCAAATACCCAAAAAAGATCTCAAATGAATCACTCTATAAGATCACAAAAGAAAGACCAATCTCCCTTGACATTTTACAACAACGATGGCAACTTTTCGGTCACATACTACGCAGGGACAAAAACATACCAGCTAACCAAGCCATGTCGGGATACTTCCAAATACACGGGAACCTTTTCAGAGGAAGACCGATCACAACACTCCCTGTGATCCTAAACAAAAACCTCACAACACTTGGACAAAGCATTAGACTCATAACGGCAGGGGACCTTGAAAATCTGAGAACCCTAGCAGAGGACCGGCAAAATTGGAGACACCTCACACAGGAAATACTGCAAACAGCACAAGGCGACCCGATCTTTCGGTCGAGACGCGAAAGGCATCTAAGTAAGTAAGTAAGTAAATAAATAATCTTTTTTTTTTTTTTTTTTTTTTGTTTGTTGCTTTAGGTCTCTTCCAACACAATTGAGGTTATATGAGAGACCGCTGAAACAAAAAAACAAGCAATCTAACAAAAATAGTACAAATGTAAATCAAAATCATAACCTAAAGATATCATAAGCTAAATTTTAAATAACCAAGAACAAACAGGCAGAAGATTTACAGAAAAAGAAAATCCCCTGTCAAAAATAGTCACAAACCAAAGAAGCAGGATAGGCTAGTAAAGAGAAGAAGAAACGACATCACTATCGGATCGTACACCCATGCGAACATCATAGGTATATGATTCAAGGGTGATGCTCCCATCCAACCACCCGCAAATAAATAATCTGGCACACAATTTAGATATAGAACATATTAATATGCTGTGCTGACTTTAACTTTAATCAATAAATATCACATAACGTCCATGTGAATGTAAATATGTTTGTTTTTGTTTTTAAGGGTTTTACGGCGCTTGCAACACATTTAGGTTATATCAGCGCCAGTAAAAAGGAAGAAAATGGGATAGTAAAAGTTCTAGAATTACAATTAAAGCGCCCAAGAAAAAGTAAGACATAGGGGAATTGGGAACAAATAGGGATCAGATGTAGATTCCAAGAGCACACCACCAATGTACTTAGTTTGAGATCACCTATAAGTCTCATCCGGACACAAGCGCAAAATCCAACAAAGAGGAATACATAACAGAGAGATGATTTACAAGGAAAAAAATATCATCTCCCAAAACAATAACTATGCATTTGACTGTTTCCCTCTCAGCCAGGACTCCGACGAGGGCCAGGAAAAAAAACCAAGTAATTTCATCCCAAGACAAAGACAGAAAGCAAGTTGGAAAACAGATATAAGGGGATAGAAGACACAGTATGTACCTCCCTGCCCGCTATGGGAGGTCAGGAACCCCACCCAGTGAATGTAAATAAAATATCTTTCAATGTTAAAATATATCAAATCAAATAATAAACACAAATTCTTCCTGGGTTCCTGGTAGTTAAAAATTGATTATTGCTACCATTTGATTTGAACTGAATAATATTTCCATATTTATTTGCCATTCCAAGATTTTTATACAGAAAGGACGTGCCGAATATTTCTCTGCCGTAGATCTGTCTTTTTTTAGTAATATATTTTTATCTTTTCATTGGTTTTTTTTTTTTTTGTTGGCTGAAGAAGGGTTATGCCAAAACGTTCCCGTGACGTGTTTGGTATTTTGTTCATTCGTTTTAGAAGCTGTTATAGTCATTTTTGTTTCTTACATTTTACAGCCCACAGCTTCCAGTTCTAGCAGCTTGGTATCACTTTGAATATGATAATGTAATAATTTTACATTTTATGACTATTCATTTACCTCAGGCTAATCAGTTAAGTAATTACGTCAGTGATAATAAAGAGTATTAGCATGACACATTGGATGCAGAGCTGCCAACCCACAATTCCAGTAAAAGGGGATAGGATTTTTTTTGTTTTTTTTTTTTTTTAATCAGGATTTTGATTTTACAATCTGAATTTTTCACCTCCACTAAAAATAAAAAAGAAGAAAATCAAGCAAACCAAAAACAAAACCATTACTACTGCATGAATCTGATTCATTTAAATAATAAGAGATAAAGAATGACAAGATTGAAATTAAATAGAAATATACCATAAACAATATTATTTGTTTGCTTTTAAGGGTTTTAAGGTGATACAAAGAAAAAAAGGTGAAGATCAATGTTTCACATTTCCCTTTGATCAAAATACGATTTTACAATGACATGGTGATGAAAGGATAAAGGAAATGTTAATGTTAACATGATTTTTTCCCTTTTCATTAAGGTTGATTCAACTTTCTTAAGGGGAGGGGCGACACCTGAAACTATTTTCAAGAATAATGATTATATCCAATATCTTTTTATATTGGGACATTGCCTATGACCAATGGATTCGAACCATGTGATTTATTTCGGTGGGCGTGTCCGGTTGCCATGGTGACGGCCGCCATCTTGGATTTTACTCTTCTCTGGGTGCTATTTTAAAAAGTTACTTTCTCAATAAGTTTCCATGGAATTTTCTTGAAATTTGGCATGGTTGTATATTTGTATATTATTTTAAAAAGTACAGAGCATTTTTTACATATTTTAAATAGATTTTTATTTACAAATTTTTTAAAATTATATTTTTTCGGTATGATAAAAATCATGTTTTTTGACATAAAAATGTCAATTTTTCAAAAATAATAAAGATATTTAAAATTCCTTCTGTATGATTTTAGATAATCACTATAGCTCTAGACATGCAAAGTTTTAAACAAATTGATTGATAAATGACAAAATAAGATAAAAAATAGTGTTAAAAAATGTCATTTTGAGAAAAACGAGATCAAAGATAACAATGAATGAAAATAATAAGACAAAACGGTACAACCAGCTCAAAACATATCATCACCGTATGAGGGTCCCCCGTGTTCTTTTTCTGCCTCCATCTGGGCTTTTTCACGGGTCTGAGCTTTCATTTTGCGTCTTCTTTTTCTCTTTGTGTTGAGCAACCCTTATGCTCTGGTCAAGTCTTTTTGACTCTGCTTGCTGACTCAACATCTGGGAGTGTTCTCCCAGTCCACCGATGCCCAAAGACACTTTCAGGGATATTATTTCTGTTGGACCAAAATTATACTCTGCACCAAACTCAACTATTTTTAGGGAATGGAAGTATGTTTTATGGCATCTTGACCAAACAGAATTATGAAACCTTTCGTTTGGATTTTGTGTTGTCTTCATCTCACAACACTTCAACAAAGCATATACAGGCTTCAAGTGCTCATGAATTAAATCAAAATTCAAAGGTGTATTTACACGCTGCTTGTGTCAACAGGATACACATGGGCAGCAATATATTTTTTTATAAAAGCATCTGGAGTCTGGTTCAGGAGGACAATACCTATGTTGAGGGAAGTCATTGGTGTAATAACCGTGGTAAAGACCAGCAAGAATAGCCCATTTCATTTCTTTCCGCTGTGGCATTGCTTGGAATCGCTTTATCAATACTACTATCACACACCAAATTCCAATCAAAGATTTGTGGTCACGGGTCAACCATGAGCCATCATAACTTTCTTGCTTTCTTGGCTTTTGTAGCAAATAACTGTAGCCAACGTTTGGATTTTTTTGTCACTTTAGGTATAGTTATAATAATCCAGTAAAAATTGGAAATATTTAGAGATAATTAACGTGAATACGTGTCAAAATTTGATAAAACAACTGATCAATCGAAAGGTAAACAAATCGTAGTAAAATATAATAGTAAGAGAGGCGAACTTTCACCCTGACTCAACATCCAATCCCTGGCGCGGAGTCAGAGGTCTAGAACAAGGTCAGCCAATCAGATCGCACCATTCGTGATCACGTTGTATTTACCTGACAACTTGACCTCTTATCAGCTGTTTGACACACAATCTTTGTTCGCGACTAACAGTTTCTAAACTCCTCCCCTGCCCATATTCTGATATTTATGAGACTGAAACCGTGTCAAATAGACGGGCAAAGAGTAGACTAAACTATCGATATCAAAATTTACAACATCGATATGTATTATAATGCTTTTCAGTCCTATTATTTTCAGTTGAATTCTCACAAAAAATTGAAAACTTTGGTATTTTCATGTCGACTTCCAAGGTTATGAAAGACGATTTACAAACTTTATATTATCCAAATCACCATCTAAGTGCTGAAAATATGTGAAAAAATGATTGTTCTTTGATAATAAATAAAAAACTGAAATTTTATATTTTGACCCAAAAATCGATATTTCAGGTGTCGCCCCTCCCCTTAAGTGACTGTCAATATCACAGAAGTCATCAGTGGTCAGGTGCAATTTTTTAAAAACCCTTTAACTTTAATTAATTAATTTTTTTAAATGTTGGCTGGGTGAAATTAGTTCAAGGAAACTGTGTTCACGGTAAAAATTTGTTCGAGGAAGGAATGGAATGATAACAAAGAATAATACTGAAAAAAATTTGAGACATTTATTATGAAAAAAATATCATCGCCCCAGAAAAAGTACTACACATTTGACTCAAGTGATACTAGGCTGCTAGAAGCTGTGGACTGTAAATAGTAATAAACAAAAATGAATAAAACAGCTTCAAAAAAAAAGAACAAAATACCAAACACAGAACATTTGGGGCTATAAACCCTTCTTCAGCCAACAAAAAAACCCAAAAACCCAATGAAAACAAACTGAAAAACCAGATCGACAGCAGAGAAATAGTCGACCATCCTCTCTGTATTTCTCTATATAAACGCTCTATTTTAAAAATTATGTTTGTCTTTTGTTCATTTTTCTAGAGTGATGATTATTGTCTTTCTCCTATATGAAGATTCATATGCTTAAGCAGAACAGCAATTT
>NC_088369.1:24552043-24554543 GCF_034508935.2 Berghia stephanieae | reverse complement strand
TGCCACTGTGAATTTTGATATGCGTGTTTAGGCATGAACGGTGAGCAAATGCCTTGTCACATTTTGGACACTTGAAAGATCTCTCACCTTTATGAGATTCAACATGTTCCAGTAATTCTAAATGTTTGGAGAATGTCTTTCCGCATTTTAAGCATTGAAGGTGGTTTTCAACTTTGTGGGATTCTATGTGGTTTAGTAGTAGTTCTTTTTGCGAAAACAACTTCTCACACATAGGACATGCAAATGGAGTTTCTCTCATATGGATTTTGATGTGGCTCTTCAGGTTACCACGATGAGCGAATGCCCTTCCACAAGTTGTGCATTGAAATGGCTTTTCCCCAGTGTGAGTGCTCATATGGGACTGTAGGTCTGAACGGCGAGCAAACATTTTGCCACAAGTTGTACACTGAAAAGCCTTTTCTCCAGCGTGAATCTTCTGATGTCTCTCTAAATTGGAACGTTGGGCAAATGCCAAGTTACAAGTTTGGCATTTGAAGGGTCTTTCTCCAGTGTGGGTCATAGTATGTTTTTCAAGACCTGATCTATCAGCGCATCCTTTCCCACATGTTGGACATAAAAAAGGGTTGTCACCTGTATGTGCTGAAAAATGAGCATGCAACTTAAAATCTGTGGAAAACTTCATGCCACAAACAACACATTCAAATGATTCCTTTAAAGAATTCAACACATCTTCTACAAGCGAATCATTTGCCAGATCATGATTAGGGGCTTCGTGGCCAAGAAGATCTAAATCATTGCCATCAATAGTCATTTTCAAAGTTGAGTTTGCTTCTGAAGAATCATTCATTCCTGAAAAAAAAAAAAAAATCAATTAGAAGATGGTAAATAAATGTTGGGTGATTTGACAGAACCTGTCGGATATCGGCAAAAAATCTGATTCCCATTTAATTACATATTTGCAGACCTGCCAAACTGAAAACTTCAAATTTAGTCATTTTTATGTCAATTTTTAGTAATTTGACAAGGAAATTAGTAATTTCTGAAATCTTGTACGAACAAGCACAATTTGATATTGATGATTATTTCAACATTGCATCGTCATGCCTATGCGCTGTAGAAATGCTTTAATTATTGTAATTATTATCATCATCATCATCATTATTATTATTATTATTATTATTATTATTATTATTATTATTATTATTATTATTATTATTATTATTATTATTATTATTATTATTATTATTATTATTATATTATTATTATCATTATCATTATTATTATTATCATTATTATTATTATTATTTTTATTATTATTATTATTATTATTATTATTATTATTATTATTATTATTATTATTATTATTATTATTATTATTATAGTCGTAGTAGCAGTTGTAGTAGTAGTGGTGGTAGTAGTAGTTCTTCTTCTTCTTATCATTATTATTACTATTATTATTATCATTATTATCATTATCATTATTATTATTATTATTATTATTATTATTATTATTATTATTATTATTATTATTATTATTATTATTATTATTATTATTACTATTACTATTATTATTTAAGTATTACTGACAAGTAAACATTCGTGATTTTCCATAAAACTTCATATTTTCGTAAATGGCCATGAAATTTGTCTAAAATTCGTAAAATTACGAAAAATTTGTAAGATTCGACAGGTATGTATTTGGATAGTAGCAACATTTCTGAACAATTCGCAGCTTTGACTTTTGTGATCATCGTTATTATTAAGGCCCAAGTTATTTACAATTAAGGGAGGGATGTCAATTTTTTTTTTTACGGAGAAGAAATCAATTTCAAAGAATAGAAATACATATTATTTGCAAACTATTCAAAACACATATACATTATCGTCACAATTGCACTCAACACCATATTCATATACAAAAATAAAAATAAAAGCTCTTCTGTAACACAAACCAGAAATTTAAAATTTATTCTCCCACCCCCCCTTCCCCCCCCCCCCCCCCCCCCCCACCCCCTCTTTATTAGCCCATCTTGACTCCGCATTGTGGTACTTTAAGGGAGGGAGCGACATTAAAAATGATGAATTTATACAGAGTTTGCTTAAATTAGATTCTGGTGGGATGTTGTCATGTGACCATTTGTCTGCATAAAAAATTGCATCTTCAGTTTTTTTCGACTCAAAATAACGTATTTTGTGACCCATAGTATGGTTAAGCGGCGTTAGAGAGTAGGGCGTAATCTGCTTTAGGTTAGAATTAAATACATTCGGAGTCATGGCCAAATGTGACCCACGGCTCCCAACTGGTTTTATGTCGGTTTGAACCAGATGTTGATGAGAAAATCTCAAATTGAAATAATCAGATATATAAATGTGTAGCTATTCTTACGTATAGAAATTATTGTAACCCTCCCCAAGAAATCATATGAACTAAATCCAAATCTTATATTATTTAGCTTCTAAACAATTCTGGCTTAAAACCGATTTCCTCTTCTTTCTTTCTTCTTCTTTTTCTTCTTCTTCTTCTTCATTCTTCTTCTTT
>NC_088369.1:24509147-24546943 GCF_034508935.2 Berghia stephanieae | reverse complement strand
AATTGTGGCAATTCAACACCATATATTATCATCATCCTCATCAATTGGTTAATTAATCTAACATTAAATAAATTAATCAGTCAATTAGTCAATGCATCAATCCTTGGTTTTGCTGTACCACATGATACTACATGACCGTAAATCCAGAAAGACAATGGAAAGGTACTCAGCACGTTTCAACTCATCTTTGCTTTTGTTATTGGCTGAAGAAGGGTTTTGAGCCTGAAATGCTACGTGTTTAGTATTTAAACATTTTTACCTAGCTAACAACAGTAACAGTTCAGGATAAATCCAGAACAATGGTAGAAAAAAAGTCTCCCATGGCTATTCAGACTCAACTCCAATGGCCGTGCACAAACAAAGTGGGAACACAGTATGGGCAGTGGGCAAAGAGTGTGACTGATGGAAGTAGAATAAGAATTCAGAGAAAATTCTGCTTTGCCCATATCAGTAGACTCGGTTGATATCCCTATTTCGGACTTTAGATAGAGGGATTGTTGTCTCTAATTCCTGATTTTATTTGGACATCGTGCAAAGTTGTTAGAAAAAACTTTTCCTTTAAACCAGTTACTTTGACTGACTTTTGTTCCTTTTGAAGGGTTTTGACTCGTTTCTTTTAAATTTCTAATGGACTTCCAATTGATTGATGATTTTGTCTTTCTTGCCAAATATAGCGGGTTTTGACTACCTGTTGATGATAGTAACTATACCATTTATTTCATTTGCATCAATCTTTATGGAACTGTCAATAATTAAAATCAAAATTACAATAAATTGACACTAAAAGATAATAAAAAATAAAAAACATTATATATTTTGCCACGGAAGACTAGGATGTTCATACTCAAGTCTGAAGAACTCTTTGCTTACACATACGCATTGGAGTTCGAGTCCAAATAGCCATTCACACTCGAGTCCGAATAGCCGCAGCCTTTTGTTATTGGCTGTAGAAGGATTTTGAGCCTGAAATGTTCCGTGTTTAATATTTTAATTAATGACGGGGAAAACAATTCCTGGTTTTATTTTGGTTTCTTTTCAATGACCTGACCTTCCACCTAGCACACAGCTATGTCTGATAGAGCACAGAAATTGTTTGTTGTTAATTGTAAGAGACTAGCTAGCATCCAATTCAAAGGATGACAAGCAAATGTTAGAATATGAAGGTTAAAGTCAGATTGCCAGGTTGATGTGGGAGCTTTCACTCAACACTCAAGTCTTGCATCTCAAATAATGAAAATGAAATGACAATAAAGGGGGAAAATGCTCCGCAATTCCCTCACTTCATAATTAATGTATAGAGACCTAACAAAGACTCCACTACGTCACTACTATCTAAGTGTCTATTATCACTCTAACTATAACTGTTTGCAAACTATGGAATTGAAGAAAAAGAAGAAGAAGAAGAAGAAGAAGAAGAAGAAGAAGAAGAAGAAGAAGAAGAAGAAGAAGAAGAAGAAGAAGAAGAAAGAAGAAGAAGAAGAAGAAAGAAGAAGAAGAAGAAGAAGAAGAGAAGAAGAAGAAGAAGAAGAAGAGAAGAGAGAGGAGAGAGAGATGAGAGGAGAGAGAGAGAGAGAGAGAGAGAGAGAGAGAGAGAGAGAGAGGAAGGGGGGGGGGGGTGCTCTTAATGATGATGAATGAATTGAATGGGACTCTAAGCGCTAACACTTGACACTTTTTGAGTCTGTACAGTCCATACGTTACATTCAGTTAAGTTGAGATTCTGTGTCTTTCTTTTCATCATCATGTGTCAGTTTGCACAAATTAACAACTTCAAGTGATAATTGAGAAAGAAATGTTTTAAAGACTTACCTTAACTAATACAAGTATAAATATAAAATTATATCGATCAGATGAACTAAAATTATCAATGAAACGAGAAAAGAAAGGTCTAAAAGTATATCTCTAGCCCCGAGAACTAGAACTTGGGTTGATAGGGGTTGTTGATGATATATCGATATGCCAGATCAATTTTTCAACGACAAAAATGCCAAATACTTCATACACGGAGTCAAATGTGTGAGCAAAATCAAACTTTTCTTTTTTCTTTTTCTTTTTTTTTTTTTTTTTCTTCATAGAATAAGTTTCTTGAAATTTAATAAAAATCAAATTCCAAAAGCTCGTTCCGAAGAAAAAGGACAATTATACAGCTAATGTCTATATTATCGGTGATCCGAAAACGCTGTGATTATCCCCAGACACCACAAATTATGGATTTTTAAAAAAATCAATGTCAAACTACTTTACAAAACGTCACTTGCTTTGTCCAACATGGTGAGCCACCTTTACTCATTTTAAAGTTTTTTTCTTCACTTCTTAATCGGCTCATTGAAGCAGTCTTACTTAATGTTTAAATTATTTTAGAATTAGAGGTCTAAAAATCTCAAACTGGCAATCATTATACAACGCTTCATAAAAATGTTGGCAGTCTACAGCAGTCCATTGGATCGGTAATTTGGTAAATTCCTTGATGGTAACCGTATTAAAAAATATAATTATAATGGGTTTACGGCGCTTGCCAACACATTAGTGTCGTATCAGCGCCAATAAAAATGAAGAAAATGGGAAAGCAAAAAGTTCTAGAATTACAATTAAAACACACAAGGAAATGTAAGACAAAGGGGAATTTGTTCAAATAGGAAAAAGATGCAGATTTCAAAAGCACACTATCAAAGTACTTAATTTGAGATCATCTAAAAGTTTCATCCAGACACAATAAGCTCAGGTCCCAAACTAGAGGGATACACTCAAATGTTTACAAATCGTATATACATTTAATATGTAAACAAAACAGTACAGTGCATAACAGAAAGATGATTTACAAACAAAAAGTTTCATTTCCCAAAACGCTAACTATACATGTGACTGTTCCCTCCAGCTAGGGTATCCGGCCAGGGCCTGGACAAAACCAAATAATCTCATTCCTAGACAAAGACAGAAAGCATGTTGAAAATCAGATATTGGAGGATAGCATACACAGTAAGTGCTTCCCTGTCCACTTTTTTATTTTAACACCCCTGACAGGCAAGACGTGTGTTTGATGTGCTCTGGATTTTGCCTTTTTATAGAGATAACTGCATCATTTTAAAAGTGAATCGTATATGTAGGAATTCATTGTGACTTTTAATCTATGTGAAAATTGTGATTTTTTTAACAGTTGAAGTTTGTGATATTTTAGAAAATCGGTATTTTGAGGTCAACACAAACGATATAAGAGATTAGTTCAAGTTCACGAAAACAGTCACCGCGTCAATATTGTCAGTGTACTGTGACAGCTTGTACAGATAGAACTTTAATCACAAGTGTGTCGTGAAATCAAGACTTTTTCCGTGTAGACCATGACGTAACTATAGTAGTGACTCTAGTCTAGCCGTGGTGTAGACACATTATGTATGTTTCTTGCCCTGTTTATTTCAATCTGTTATTTTTAGCTCTTAAATACGTACCTCGTCAATGTATACAAACAACACCAAACCCTATTTTTAAATTTAAACAATGATTGTTTTGATCACCCGCGACCGCATAGGGTAAACGTAAACAGAGAATGATACCTGTTCATATTGGTCATAGACCACCCTCCACCACCCACCTGCAAAAACCCCACGAAACAATGATAACACTGCCACTGTCGTTGGCGGCATCGTCCCTATCGTCAGCATCACCACCATCATCATCGCTGTCGTCGTCGTTATCGTTACCACCACCATCACCATCCTCGCTATTGTCAACATCACCACCACCATTATCATCGCTGTCATTGTCTTTATCGTCAACACCACCACCACTATCGTTGCTGTAATCATCGATATCGTCACCACCACCGTCACCACGAATGTCACGACCACCATCACCACCAGTGTCACCAACACCTCTACCATTATTGTCAGAGTCATCCCCATTGCCATCATCATCCTTCGTGACGTCACCATCATCTCATAATTCAGAAAACATAATGTATTTTAATTCTCAGTCGGTCCGAAACAAGTCCTTACAAATCAATGATTTAATTAGTGACTAATAGTGACATCGTGTTTATTACTGAAAGGTGGCAAGAAGAAATCGGAGATGAAGTAATCTTACGTGAATTAACGACTGTCACATCCAAGGACATCAGGACGTGGCGGTGGTATTTGTGCAATTTATAATAAATCTATTAAAATAAAATCGGAAAATATCAACACCTTCAAATCTTTTGAATGCACAAAGATCACAGCTTTTAACATTGTGTTTTTATGTTTATACCATCCACCACCATCAAAAGTTAACAAAATAACACATGCAGGCTGTATGCGAGGTATGGAAGACCTTATACTTATAGAATTATATATTTCTTTTACTGGTGATCGTCTTATACTTTTAGGTGATTTTAATCAACATTTTGATTCAGCTGACCCATATTCAAAGCGTATGTGGAATCTTTTAGCCAACCATAACCTTTTACTGATCGTTTCAACTCCCACCCATAACAGGCCATATTATTTTAGATTGGGTTGCAACAAACACTACAACTTGTCCAATTGACAATTTAACCGTACATGATAAAATCATATCCGACCACGTCATCGTTATGTTCAACATACACAAATCGAAACCACCAAAAGTAAAGACGCTTGTTACGTCCCGTAACATAGGATCAAATAGAACTGAAGAATTCTCCATCAGCGTAGAGACAGAGCTAGCGATTCTTGGATCACAACTTACAGCTGATTCCTATAATGCCACACTGCGCAAAATGCTCGACCATCATGCACCATTGCGCACAAGAAAGGTGACCAGACGACAAACCGCTCCATGACGGATGACGAACAGAATAAATGGCTGCAAAAAGACGCCGTAGAGCTGCTGAACGGCGATGGCGAAAGTCACAGACCAACGAAGATCGTCAACTTTATAAAGATCGAGTTATCATAGTCAAAGAGACCATATCAAACGAACGAAAAACTTACTTTGCTTATAACAATTCCACATGTAAAATCACACGTGACCTTTTTCAAACAGTTAAAGGAAAGAAGAATACAGTTGATAATTACCATTTACCAAATTTACCTGAAGAAAACATCCCAACCGCTTTTTCCAAGTGTTTTTCAGACAAAGTGAAAATTAAACAAACTAGATCGTCATTTGGCTGTTCAAAACGATGAGGAAAATTCGGACTCCCAAAATGTATTGTTTTTTGTTTGTTTTAAGGGGTTTTACGGCGCTTGCAACACAGTTAGGTTATATCAGCGCCAGTAAAAAGGATGAAAATGGGATAGTAAAAAGTTATAGAATTACAATTAATGCACCCAAGAAAAAGTAAGACAAAGAGGAACTGATAACAAATAGGGATCGGATGTAGATTCCAAGAGCATACCACCAATGTACTTAGTTTGAAACCACCTACAAGTCTCATCCAGACACAAGCACAAAATCCAACAAAGAGGAACACACTCAAATGCTTACATTATACTTTCAAAATAAAAATAATAATACATAACAGAGAGATGATTTACAAGGAAAAAAATATCATCTCTCAAAACAATAACTATGCATTTGACTGTTTCCCTCCCAGCTAGGATTCCGGCCAGTGTCAGGACAAACCAAGTAATCTCATTCCGAGACAAAGACAGAAAGCATGGTGGAAAACAGATATAAGGGGATAGAAGACACAGTATGTACCTCCCTGCCCGCTATGGGAGGTCAGCCAAAATGTATCCATAATTTTAGTATCTTTAATCATGTATCATCTGAAGAAGTGAAAGAAATTATCCTGGACTCACCACCCAAATCTTGTCCCCTTGACCCGATACCAACTAATCTTTTAATGAAATGTCTTGACTGTTTTTTTAGAACCTATTACTGTAATCATAAATACATAACTCATTGCAGTCTGGGGCTGTACCATTTTGCTACAAAAAAAAAAAAAATAAATAAAAAATAAAAAAAGAAGCAATCGTCACTCATTCGACACAATACTGTAGACCACTCAATCCTATGCGATAGGTTTTCTTCTGATTTTGGCATCTCTGGTACTGTTCTTTCGTGGTTTAAATCATACATCACCAAAAGGTCCCAGGTATTTAATACCCACACATATGCCTCAGACAATGGAATAATCACCCATACGCCTCATGCAATGGAATAATCACCCATATGCCTCATGCAACAGAATAATCACCCATATGCCACAGACAATGGAATAATCACCCATATGCCACAGACAATGGAATAATCACCCATACGCCTCAAGACAATGGAATAATCACCTATAAGTATAAGCCTCAAGACAAGAATCACCCATACACCTCAGACAATCGAATAATCAAACATAAACGAAGCAAACAGTTGGGGTTTTTTTCTTTTTCTCTTTATTATAAATGCAGAACCATTATGAAAAGGGTTGGTCCAATCTGTTTTGTTTTTTGTTTGTTTTTAGGGGTTTTACGGCGCTTGCAACACAGTTAGGTTATATCAGCGCCAGTAAAAAGGAAGAAAATGGGATAGTAAAAAGTTCTAGAATTACAATCAAAGCACCCAAGAAAAAGTAAGACAAAGGGGAATTGAGAACAAATAGGGATCAGATGTAGATTCCAAGAGCATACCACCAATGTACTTAGTTTGAAATCACCTACAAGTCTCATCCAGACACAAGCACAAAATCCAACAAAGAGGAACACACTCAAATGCTTACATTATACATTCAAAATCAAAATAATAATACATAACAGAGAGATGATTTACAAGGAAAAAAATATCATCTCCCAAAACAATAACTATGCATTTGACTGTTTCCCTCCCAGCGCCAGGACAAAACCAAGTAATCTCATTCCGAGACAAAGACAGAAAGCATGTTGGATAACAGATATAAGGGGATAGAAGACACAGTATGTACCTCCCTGCCCGCTATGGGAGGTCAGGATCCCCACCCAGGGTCCAATCTGTCATTACAATACAAATACAACCATAGGAGATTTATTACCAATATGTTAATGTGATACATGCATTGCCTGATGTTGTATGGCCACAGACCTTAATTTGGCCAAATGGGAGCCAAAAAATGGCCATGTGGGTAAAGTCATTTAATTCTTTTAAAATAAATCTAAAATAATTTTTTAAAAACGTCTGCAAGCTGAGCTCAAGGATTGTATTGTTACAGCACGATCGTGCATTTAAAGTTTCATTCTTTTACTTTTAGGGGTTTTATAGCGCTTACGACACTAAGATATGAAGTGAGTAGAAAAGTGCCAGAAGACAATAGAGAATAAAAATTTTTTTTACTATTAGGTCATTTCAGCGGCAGTAAAAAAGAAATGTGGTAAAGAAAGGTTGCAGAGGTAAAGAAAGGTTGCAGATATGAAGTTAAAAGCACAGAAGAAGAAGGAAAACAAAAGGGGACGTGTCAAATAGGAGACAGATGATTACACGAGCAGTCCATCGATGTGCATATTTTGACATGACCTTAACTCTCTCCTTAACTTACCAGCCATTTTCAGGATTTTACCCCCAAACTTCACACCTAACTAACACAAAAATAGATGTATGACAGCAGTGCAGGGTTCTCTGCAGATAAGCTCAGTACGTACTTTGAAAGACATAAAACCTTAGAAAGACCCAACCCTCCACATGTGACGAATGTAACATGTTTAATCCTTCCCAAAACTAAACATCAAATGAATTACTTTGAATTATTTTAAAAATCAATAATGATTCGTGGTCATCTTAACTGTCTTATTTCAGGCAAACAAGGATTTTGTAGTCCAAAAAATTCAAAGTTTGAGGGGACCATTGCCAAATCATCAACATCACCACACTAGATCTTAAGTTACAAGCGCCAAAGAAAACAAAAGATAAAGGTGGCTGGTTCAAATTGGGAAGACAGGATTCAATGAGAATTCCACCAATGTGCCTATTCTAACATTACTTAAAAGCCCCATCCAGGCACAAGCAAAGGATTTCACTATGAATAATACACTCAAAGATTACAAGTTCAAAACTAATCACCATAAAGGTAGAAGGCAGAGAAATGATTTCCAGAGAAAAAATATCATATCTCCAAAATAAAAATAAAGGTATTATAACATATGACCAGAGAAGAAAAAAAACCCAGCAATCTCAATGAGAGAGAGAGAGAGAGAGAGAGAGAGAGAGAGAGAGAGAGAGAGAGAGAGAGAGAGAGAGAGAGAGAGAGAGAGAGAGAGAGAGAGAGAGCAACATAGAAAAGGAAAACATATGGGGAGATAGAAGAGACAACAAGTGACCTTTGCCCACAATGGAAGGTCAAAAGACCCAACCTGCAAATACCATTAGTCTTGTGCGCTTGTTTGTTATTTAAGGATTTTACTTGTGACACATTTAAGTCAATTCTGCACCAGTAAAAAGGAAGAAAATGGGATAATGAAAACATTTTTGTGCGCTTGTCAATGAATAATCATAGCATAATGGCACAAAATTGTTGTTTGTTTTTGTTTTTAAGGGTTTTACGACGCTTGCAACACATTTAGGTTATATCAGCGCCAGTAAAAAGTCTCATCCAGACACAAGCACACAATCCAACAAAGAGGAATACACTCAAATGCCTACATTATACATTAAAATAACAATAATACATTACAGAGAGATGATTTACAAGGAAAAAAATATCATCTCCCAAAACAATAACTATGCATTTGACTGTTTCCCTCCCATCTAGGAGTCCGGCCAGGGCCAGGACAAAACCAAGTAATCTCATGCCAAGACAAAGACAGAAAGCAAGTTGGAAAACAGATATAAGGGGATAGAAGACATAGTATGTAGCCCCCTGCCCACTATGGGAGGTCAGGATCCCCACCCAGTGGCACAAAATTCAGACGTTGGCAATATAGTATCAGCACAACAGTAAGTATCTAAATTCTAAAAAAAGATTTTTTTTTGTTTTTACAAAAGTCATGGAGTAATATGGCAAACAAGTGTCACAATTACAATACAAGATCATACAATAATATCATTTTTTAATGTGTCAACATCCAAGATGAATATGACAATATAACAAGATGATACAATATATCTTTTTTTAAAGTGTCAAAATCCAAGATGAAGATGACAATATAACAAGATCATGCAATAATATCTTTTTTTTTTAAGTGTCAAAATCCAATATGAATATAAACTCCAGAAATCTGGATTAAATATCTGTAAGTATATCAGTGCAAGAGCAGATAAATCAACAACGCATATCTCAACAAGACAAACAAAGTCCTTTTTTCTTTTTTTTTGCTATACCACATAAGTAAATAAAGATCTTGTATATTGACATAAAATTCGACATTGCGATATATCAATATCTAAATTATTTCGTCCAAAAATTAAATCCTAAAAACAAAACAAACATAAAAAAGAATACAATATCAAATAGGCTATTAGTATCCTGCAGTGAGCCAATAAAAATTCAGATATCCAACTGTGAGTAAAAATTTAGAGCAATTGAAAATTCGAGATTATTGTACAATGACAACTCGTAAATTGTCATTGATCATAACCAAAAAGTGAGGGGTGAAATCAAGTCCTAGACAGTACCAACATTTTTCGGCAACGATAGCGGCACTATGAATTTCAGATTTCACTTGGTTTTCAACAAATGGGCTAAGCAGAAACACTCCCCCCACTATGTCCGAGACTGTCTAGATGTCTAAAACGGTTGCTTGGCCAATCCTATGGTCTGTCTAGAACTGACACTTGTTCCCCCCCCCCCCCCCCCCCCCCCCCCCGGCAGTAGTACATAAATAAAAACGAAAAATACAGCTGTGGACCAACCATAAAATTTTTCTTAATATACAACTATCTATTTTGTCAACCATTATTAAAGCAGCAGTTTTCAATCAAAATATTTTATAAAGAGATAAATTTTGTTCTCAAATATATGTATAAAACATTTTATATAGAGATAAATTTTGAACGCATAAACATGTGAGTAAAAAAAAACCCATTTTATAAAGCGATAAATTTCAAACTCATATGTGTGTTTTGTTTTTTGTTCTTTGATAAAGATACAATTCTTTGATAAAATTGGTATATAATATATATTCTTCAAAATAATTGGTATGATAAACCAAAAAGCATTATCCCCGATTGCTCACTTAGACTTACCCTTCGGAATCTAAATGAGATACTTAGCAAAAGACTGAGGTATACAATTTAAAACAATATTTTGTAAAAATATATTTTAGGGACTAGAACATTTAAATGCATTGCAAAATAAAGAAGTGGTCATTAGAGCCACAGCTGATAAAGATGGGAGTTCATCACAATTTATATATACCTTTTAATCTGACACTGACAATTGCTTACTCCATTTGGATAGGTTGCTAGACTACTGAAAGGTTTCATCTCCCAAAAACTACACAATTACCATTGGGTAGACAGAGAGGATGAAAAAAAAACTCCAAAAAACTGCACCCAGGAATGTTATCACTCTCTTGCAAGAGATTCGCTCCACATCAAATGTGGGTGTATATTTTCCTAAAATTTACATGAAGATTCACCCAGAGCACATTTGTACTTATCATAAATGTAAATCAACTACACCTAAACTGGAAGCAGACCTGCCAACCCTTTACATTCCAAAAGTGGAATCAGGAAGTCAGAAAATAGGAATTTGAGACCAAAAATAGGAACAACGTAAAATTCCCTATCAAAATGACCACCAGCTTTTGTTTTGTTTTGTTTTTAAGGGTTTTACGGCGCTTGCAACACATTTAGGTTATATCAGCGCCAGTAAAAAGGAAGAAAATGGGATAGTAAAAAGTTCTAGAATTACAATTAAAGCACCCAAGAGAAAGTAAGACAAAGGGGAACTGAGAACAAATAGGGAGCAGATTTAGATTCCAAGAGCAAACCACCAATGTACTTAGTTTGAGATCACCTATAAGTCTCATCCGGACACAAGTACAAAATCCAACTAAGAGGAATACACTCAAATGCTTACATTATACATTCAAAATAAAGATAATAGTACATAACAGAGAGATGATTTACAAGGAAAACAATGTCCCAAAACAATAACTATGCATTCGACTGTTTCCCTCCCAGCCAGGACCCCGACCAGGGCCAAGACAAAACCAAGCAATCTCATTCCAAGACAAAGACAGAATGCAAGTTGGAAAACAGATATAGGGGGATAGAAGACACAATAGGTACCTCCCTGCCCACTATGGGAGGTAGGAACCCCACCCAGGACCACCAGCTTTATCAGATGTGTTAGGTAATGAAATTGGGAAAAGGAGGTGGGGGAAGGGAGGAGGAGTGCAATTAATTTTCCTACTTAGCTCCCTTTGGTAATCATGAAAAAAAAACATATCACCTTTTAATGCCCCCCCCCCCCCCCCTTTTTTTTTTTTCCCCTTTACCATTATCATCATTTTTGAATATCAGAATTTTAGAGACAATGGCGGAATAGCAGAAAGAAATAGTGAAAATAGGAATTATTCCGCCAAAGCGGAAAGGTTGGCAGGAATATCTCAAGCAGTAACACACCAAATTTATGTTGTACCAATATTAATCAGCTGCATAAACTCGATACAAGGATATCTCATACAGAAACATACCAAAATATATGTGTAGCACCAATATTAATCAGCTGCATAAACTCAATGCATGGATATCCTAAACAGTAACACACAGAATTTATGTGGAGCACCAATATCAATCAGTTGAATAGACTAGATGCAAGGTTATTGCAAACAGTAACAGATCAAATTTATGTGAATAATAATACTAATAACAAAAACAACAACAACAATAATAATAATAATAATAATGGCACAGATCAAGACATAAATCCCAAAATACTGAAACAGGAAAGATTCATAACTATAATCAACATTTCCCCTTCCCCCCTTCTCTTCATTCAGTAGTCAGATTTTGCTTAGCGGTTAACAGATTCAATGCTAATGATAAAACGTTACATTTTGTAGTTAGGAAGGGTAACCTATGGAAATGTCAACATTTCAAAATTAAAGGGATGTTATCTAAAGAAGAAACAGGTCTAACAGTGCCCTGAATAGAATTCTGTATGATTATACTGGTTTTACAGCGCTTTTGATACTTTTAGGTCATTTCAGCACCAATAAAAAGAATGAAGATTTTTAAAAAGTCTAGATTTACGATTAAAAGCACCAAAAGAAAAGGTAAGACAAAGGGGACTGGTTCAAATACGGAACCGAAGTGGATTCCAAGAGCAAACTATGAATGTACTTAGTTTGAGAATACCTGAAATTTCCAATGCACAGGATCCCTCAAAACAGGAAAACTCTCAAATGCTTACACATTATATTTTTTAAAAATAATTATCAGTGAGAGATAATTTACAAGGGAAAAAATATATCATCATATCCCAAAACCAATAATATTCATTTGACTGTTTCTCACTCAATCAACGACTCCAGCAAGGGCCAGGACAAAAAGTAAGTTCATTCCAAGACAAGAACAGAAAGAAAGATATAGGGGGATAGAGGACTTAGCGAGGGTGACCTCCCTATCAGACTCAGGAATAGCTCTCAGTTCCTGCATTAATGAAAATAATTTGAACCTCTATGACCCTATTGAAATAAGGGTCAAAGGTTTCTTTGTTCTAATTACAAAGTTAAAAAATACAAAATTTTAAATATACAAACTAATAATAATAATGTGATGAAAAATACCCCATGAAATCATAAAATATACATATAGATATAAAAATAATGTTGAAAACTTGCTTCAGTTCATTAAAGAAAGAAATCAAGTTTTCAGTCATGTAATCAATGGCTATATTCCATCCTTGGATATGGATATGGACATGGATATGCAGTGTTGCCACCCCAAGGCCATGAAAATATGTACAATGAAGAGCCAAAATGAGTAAGATTTTGAAAAAAAAAGTGTAAATCCTACAAAAGCGATAACTGACACTAATTTTGATGATGGACGATTGAACCACACTAGTAATATCGTAGTCGATATTTCAATTAATTTTTATAGACTATATAAATAGTATAGACTTCCAGAAGCCACCCTTAAATTCAGAAATGAAGCAGCCAGATGATATTATATTGAACTCCCTGGTCTTATGGGTCAAAAGACAGATTCAGATTTAAAAGTTAAGTACATTAAAAACAAAATGAAATAATAAATTCCCTTTATTCATCCCCTAGGGGAAATTTGATATTACGGTCCATTCCACAGGAAGACTGGAATACTCCAGATGTCAGCCGCAATGCAAGTGCTGTAAAGTGAGCTAGGGCGAGGTGACTTTCTCAAGGCCACACGGGTATGAAGCAAAGACCATACCGCTAGCCACGCAGCCCTATGGAGTGTATGACTGTTAAAAATGCTTAAAAAACATAAATTTAATAATGCGCTTAATGAATGTTTGTTTTGTTTTTAAGGGTTTTACGGCGCTAGCAACACATTTAGGTTATATCAGCGCCAGTAAAAAGGAAGAAAATGGGATAGTAAAAAGTTATAGAATTACAATTACAGCAACCAAGAAAAAGTAAGACATAGGGGAACTGGGAACAAATAGGGATCAGATGTAGATTCCAAGAGCATACCACCAATGTACTTAGTTTGAGATCACCTAAAATTCTCATCCAGACACAAGCACAGCTCCCAACTAAGAGGAATACAGTCAAATGTTTACCAATCATATAATATAATATGTAAACTAAACATAATACAATGCATAACAGAGAGATGATTTACAAGGAAAAAAATATCATCTCCCAAAACTATAACTATACATTCGACTTTTTCCCTCCAAGCCAAGGAGCTCCGGCAAGGATCAGGACAAAACTAAGTAATCTCATTCCAAGACAATGACAGGAAACAATTGGGAAACGGGTATGGGGGGATAGAAGACACAGCATGTACCTCCCTGCCCACTATGGGAGCTTAATGAATGAAAATGTGTAATAAGACTACACAGTTTTTACGTAAGGTTGACATCACTGGATATGGATATGACAAAAAGTTTTCACCCTGATCCCCTCTTGTGCTGTTGCTATAACACATCTTGATGTAAGCAAAAGGAAATCAATCTTCTTTACGAGATGTAACAGCGACCATCTTCTTATCATATTCATCCGATGATAAACATGACAACATGAATTTCGCAACGTCACGCCGACTGATTGCACTCGTCTCATAGCCCTCCACAAGTTGTCCCACACTGACATGAATTGGCTTGCCTGAAATTCATTGTTAAGAAAAAGAAATGTGTTTGTAATTGTTTGTGTGTGAGTGAGAAAAAGAGAGAGAGAAAGAGAAAGAGAAAGAGAGAGAGAGAGAGAGAGAGAGAGAGAGAGAAATAGAGAGAGAGAGAGAGAGAGAGAGAGAGAGAGAGGGGGGGGGGGGGAGTAAGGAGGAAGCGGGGGGAAGAGGTTAGAAAACCACTATGGCAAAGCTTCAATTTTCCATTGGTTCCTTGGTGGAACATGAGGCGCATCTCTCCAGTTTCATATAACATTTGCACATTCCAGGCACCCACTCTCACCTCCTGCTTGGGCTTGCTCAGAGTCAATGTCGGAATAAAAACTTCCTTTTGGCTTTCATCTCTATTCATAACTAACGTTGAATCTGGCTCGCCAAAAATATGTTTTTTTAGTTCTTCTTGGCGTTTCTGTAGTGTGGTGTTTATTATATGGTGGGTAGCTGGCCTAATGCACAACCCTTCCCAATTTCTCATCCTGGACTTGGGACCAGGCAATGGTGGGTTGAGGGTTACAATGAGACTCTAGAATTAATAGCTAACTAAAGACTAGCTGAATGATTCAACAACAAAAATTAACCAAAAAACAACAATTTAAAAAAAAAAAAAAAAAGAAAAAGAAAAAAAATGTTACGGGAAACAAGATTAAATTTGGAAATTAAACAAAACCAACCCACAAAAAAAAAAAAGATAAATTTAAATATAGTATAGACAGCAGGTCTGAAGTAAAAATGTAACTGAAATGTTATCAACTTAACTCACTGCTAGATTCGAGGTTAGTTAGACGTGGGGGTCTAACAACTGTGTAGTTGATGTCCGTGCAGTCATTCAATAAAAGCTCTTCCAACTCGCCCATATTCTTCACGACGTTTCGCACAACTGTTGGCTTCAAAACCCAATTCCAGAAAAAAGGAAGATTTGGAACGTCTGCAAAAACAAAAGTAAGAAATGGCATCTAATATACGGGAAAAGTAGAGAGTGGTGGGGGCTGACTGAAGTCTGTGATCATAAAATACTAACGAAAAGGCCTTTCCATTTCCACCTTTTTGTCTAATATACACAGATTAGGATCCAAAATTATATAGTTATATTCAATGAAACAAAATGTAAAGGGACAGAGGAGAGCACTAAAGTTGACCTCCTTATCCTATTGTTTTTGTGTCATGTGCGACTATGTGGCCTTGTAGTATGACATTCGCTTTTGGATCGAAGGGATCTGGGTTTGAGCCTTGCTTGGCACATGAGTCCTTGGAAAAGGCTCTTTACTTACATTCTTCAACCATACTCGGGTGTAAAATGGTTATCTGACTGATAACAACATTGTCTCTGTCGGAAACAATTGTAGTATTACCTAACAGGCATGATGCCTCACTCTATAAGATACCGTGTTGCTGTTGGTCTGGGACCCTTTGTAAAGCACTTTGTAGCAAATTTAGAGGATATTGCGCTATATAAAAGCTCAAGTTTTCTTGTTGCTTTTTCATTTTTTTTTTTTTTTTTTGCTGTTTTTTAAAAGTATATCTATATTCCTTAATGAAACATAAAAAACTTAGCCAACTCTAACAGTTTTGACGATAGACTCAATTATTAGCATCCAAACCACCCTGACATAAATATGTACCAATTTGAGGCGATGAATGGATCAAATTTATAGATCACCTTTAGTTCCCCAAGCCGTTATACAAACAAATTTCTTGAGTCCTGCCTCTCTCATGGCCGATATAGCAGCCTTCCCAGTGGAGGTGTAAGCGTCACAAGGCGTGAACATCCCTGCTTTGCCACCAATGGCTGACAACACACCATCACAACCTCGGAAATGATCAACAAGTTGAGATGAATCAGTCAGATCTGCTTTTACAACCTGGAAACAATAGACAAATAATTACTGTATTTTCTGGAACATAAGCCGCACAATCCAATTTAATACAATACTTCAACAAGCTATCTGAAATCATGTTTCAATTTCATAAAGTACAACTGCACATATGGGTACAACTATTTGGTTTAGTGGCATGACACTCGTCTTCGGATAGGATGGTCCAGGGCTCAAGTCCCGCTCTGAGTGATGCATAGTCGAATCCTAGAAAAAGGCTCTTTACTCAAATTCTCTCAACGTATTCAGGTGTAAAATGAGTACCTGGCCATTAACAGCATTGTCTCAAACAATTTTCATCACAATCTATAACCTTGTCCTAATTGGATGAATAGTCTGGTGTCACGTGGCCCAGCAACGGCAGCCATCATGGTTCTAAACAAAGAAAATCAGTACTTTTTATTCTTCATGCTGGCTAGAACTTTTCATATGTCTTGTGATCAGAATGTGTAAAAGTTAAAACATGATCATATCTATAATGTTTTTCTCCTCTGGATACACTTTTATGCTCGTCTAAGAAATATTTCATAAGGCCATCCGCCATTGTTCCGATAGTTTACAGCCAGTTACTAAGTTACCATGCGTCATTACGAGGGAAGTGACGTTACATCTGTTGAAGCATATTATTCACATCTTGAGAGGAATATGTATTGTGTGTCAAATTAACCTTAATTAAACACAGACCTGCAACAGGCAAACAACAACAACAAAAAATCTGTATATTTTTTTTGTAAAAATCACCAACTAGATGGAGTTTGCGTTAACAGAATTATTTGGGAGAAATTCCATATGTAGGCCCCACTTCAATAAATATTAGTAAACATTATAAATCGTTGTTCAACTGGAATTAGTTTTATTTATCGAAAGAATTAAGCAAATTGACCCCTATCAAACAATAACTACAACAACACAAGTTCCACAATTTTTAAAAATTTCGGTGGAGTAAAAGTTGTGCAACAATCTGGTTAGTTATCAGTTGTGCCTGAGTATCCGGCTTTCCAACCCAAACAAATTAAGACCCTAATTTGTAGATACAAAATCTAAAAAATTAAATATTCATCCTACCAGTCCAGTTTTTTTTGATAAATGAAACTTTATTTAACTCTAGGTGAGTAACTGTGTAAATTTACTGAAAGTCATTGAAGTGACGCCTGCATTTCTCCAGAAGATTTATTTTATGAATATATTATTATATAGAATTTTAATGTTAACTTAATAGAGTAGAGTTCCTGATGCCAACTGGTGATTACAAAATAATGAAAACTGCTGATTTGGCTCACAATGGATGGTTTATACGAGAAATTCTAAATGCTTCCACAGTTACATTACAAAAAGTAAATATACTTGCTAGTCGCTCACCTTGAATTAACAATTTCATTTGTCCAAAGAAAGAAACAAAATGACCCCAGGCGTTACAATCCTAACTAAATAAAGACTCTCATTAGATGCAAAATTATAAAACTCACTGTTTGTAAATGAAAGTTTTTAATTTCTCTCAGTTTTAGAAAACAAAATATATATGGATATCAGTATCAGTATTTCTACCCTTGCTATGACATTGGATTTTAAAGTCAAGGTCAATTGACCTATGTCCGACATATAGTTTAGTTTGACCAATTGACAAATATGGTTTCCTTACCTTCAACTGTGGATGAGTTGTAGTAATTTTATCAGGATTCCTGACCACTGCAATTACGTCATGACCCTGATCAAGAGCCTCACTGACCACTACGAGACCAGTCGGTCCTGTTGCTCCTATGACAGCAACCTTCATTTGACCAGACCTGTCCGACAATGCATAAACATTAATATTTATGTGAAACAAATTTTGCGAGAAAAATCTTCTTTTTTTTTTTTAAATTTATAAATGAATGAAGAATTCCTCTATTTATACGACGGGACCCTTATATATGAATCTTCACTTAATATTAGTATTAACAACACGCTTTATTATTCAGTGTGAAGCTAAAATCACAGTGGCTACATTCAACAGCTGGATATAACATATTATAAGGTAACAACACACAAACTATCTCGACCCTATGTGAACTATGTGGAACTAATGACAGATTTAATCACCAAAATGCTGTCTAGAGAGAACAGAGTGACGTGTGTTGCAACAAACATACACGCACACACACGAGAAGAAATAACATACAACACAGGACAGTCACGGTGCTTCTCACATAATATGAATATATGAAAAAAATTCTCAACTGAATTGAAAAATAAAAACAATTTAAAATATAAATTCCTAACCCAAGTGATGATAAAACTTCTACTAAGACTAAGACGAATGCCTTTTATAACTCTGAGCTATCTATTATTGTTAGCGGAGCTTTAAAAATATTTTTACAACAAGACTGATAAGGTATGACTATGAGCTTTCCATCAACTAATGAAATGATTACTGAATGAATGACGAGTTTGAGTTGTGTGGAGTGGATGGAGGCCGAGCCTGATAAACGGCACGTAGCCCCAAATTTTCATTTACTTCCAAACTTCGGACGATAAATAGTCCAGGATACAAAATTAATAAGTAAAACCAATGGAATCACCAAGAAGACAACTGAAAACAGCTACAAATCCTGATATTTTACCGTATCTGTTCTTCGTAAAACAAAATGAAAGATTTGCTGGCTCCTTGGCCTTGTGTTTTGTTTCGCTCGGTGATGAGTAGTGTTGGGTTATTTGATCGCTTTTACTCGATCGACGACCGAGCGCCAAGCCACGAGTCAGTGCTCGATCTCAATGCCGGAAGAGCGAGTTAGTAAAACGATCACTCGATCGTAAAACGATCAAGCGGGTTGTGAGCTTGAGACGATCTTGACACGTGAGACGAGCTTGAGACGATCAGGATTCGAGCGAGCGGAGGGGTAACGAGTGTTTCGAATCATTTCAACAGGGTTGCCAGATTATTTTTCAACAAAATGCCAGGGGAAGACTCAAAAAATGCCAAAACACTCAAAAAGATGCCAAAGTCTGTTGACTCCCACCCCCACTAAGAAAACTACTCACTTTTGATAGACAATTTACTATCATATCCTGGTGGCTTGCGTGTTTTCTTTTCTTTTTCTTTTATTTATTTTTTTTTTTTGTTTTTTTTTTTTTTGAATTATACTAAATTTCCTGTTGGGGTAATTATTTACCTACTGACTACTAAGTGGAGTGCTAAACCACTACACCACGGTTGGATTTTAAGAATGAAAAAGAAATGTGAAGATGTTTGTTTTTACGCGTTTAGAAATAATTAAGAAAAGGTGTCATTTGAAGTATAATATACAAGAAAAGAAAATGCCAAATGAAAATGCCAAATGCCAAATGATTTTTCTAATGCCAAACGGTTTTCAAAAATGCCAGATTTTTGGAATCTGGCATTTAAAATGCCAAACTGGCAACCCTGCATTTCAAATTCAAACGATCACAGTTTGCCATCCGATACCAATCGCCAATGTTTGCACACGGTAGTCTGTGGTTCTTCCACAGCCCTCACTCCTTGTCAGATGTTAGTGTGTCTGGGTGGCAGTGGCAGGGAAATTCGTATAGGTGTATCACGCGTGTGTGACAAGACTTCATTAAACCTACTAAAGTTTGACTATCACACACACACACACACACATATATATACACACACACACACACACTAAGGCTATTTCTATGACACACACGCATCCCTCTATCAATGAACACTCCTACAGTAGTGCGGCTATGTGGTCTAGTCATGACGTAACTATAGGTAGTACTCTAGTCGACCATGGCTCTCGTGCATTATAATGGTCTAGTGGTATGACACCCGCTTTGGGATCGGAAAGTCCTGGGTTCGAGCCTCGCGCTCGGTGCATAGTTGAGTCTTTGGACAAGGCTCTTTACTCACATTCTCTCACCGTACTCAGGTGTAAAATGAGTACCTGGCCGTTAACAGCGTTGTCTTTGTCTGAAAAATTGTAATATCGCCTAACAGGCGGCATGTCCCGTCCTACATATTAAATGTTGCTGTTGACCGGGACCCCTTTACAAAGCGCTTTGATCACATTTAGTGGATATTGTAAAGCTCAATTTTTTAAAGTAAAACATTAGCTTTGAATATGGAATGTTTCAATTTTAGATGCCTGTGTATTCTTTGTTAGTTCCCATCATCATCATCATCATCATCATCATCATCATCATCATCATCATCATCATCATCATCATCATCATCATCATCATCATCATCATCATCAGGGCAGCGGTACGGTCTTTGGTTGGCACCCGAAAGGTACCGAGTTCGATCACCCGCCGCTGAGTGGTCTTGAGCAAGTCACCTTGCCCTAACTAAATTTGCGGCGCTGCACTGCGGCTATCGCTTGGGTTATTCCAGTCTTCCCTTAGAATAGACCCGAAAGACGAATCTCCCCTATGGGATGAATAAAGGGAATTATGTTTAATTTATTTATCATCACCATCATATCAGCGGATCATCATCATCACCACCACCACCACCACCCTAATAATAATGGATAAAATAAATATCAACACATTTCAATGTAATAATCAATCTAAAATCAATCAGTGCTCCTAAAAGACCCTTTGATTTCTTTGTCTAATTCGTTCCATACTTTTGGAGTCCCGACAAAGAAAGATTTTCAGCTAACTATAGTTTATATATGGGAATATTAATCAGTCGTTTATATTGGAATCGGAGTTGTCTAGCAGGTGTATTAGTTCAAAGCGCATTTCCAAGGATTTACCATGCTCAATGAACTTCACAATATTTTATTTAATTTATTCCTCCGGCACGCCATATCGACCATACATCCATTTCGTACAGTAGGTACCGATCGCTGTTTGGAGTCTTTTTGTATTAAAGCTCTTTACAATACCCGTCATTGCTTATAAGATAAGAATACATTCACACCTGAGTCAAGTGCCTGACACACGGACTTAACGTCTGGATCACAATTTTCAACAATCACTGTCACTCATCCGGCCATTGACAAGGCTTGATTTTGTGACAAGAGACACCGTACCACTGAGCGACCGAACAAATAATCACCATCTGCGCCATCGTCATCATCATCATCATCATCATTATCATCATCCTCATCACAGCCGTAACAGCCAGCAAAACCACAATCATCATCTTCGGGTCCGGTCTATCCGTGTGGGGGTGGGGTGGAACCTGCTAAAGTATTTCATTATTTAAACAGAAACACGATAATCATCATCATCATCATCATCATCATCGTCATCCATTGTCGTCGGCATCGTTATCATCGTGTCTGGGCAATCCGTGTGTGTCTGGGTGTGGAACCTGCTAAATATTATTATTATCTACCTACCTAATATAAACACACCATTCTTGTTCATTTATTTTTCAAATAATGAAATGAAAGGCACGACCTTTCCCGCACACACAAGAGGCGATGACGACCAGTGACAAATTATGGGAGGTGGGGCGGCCGACAACTTTTGGCGCGACATAAATATGAAATGTTAAGGTGACAGCGGGATGATGGTGGTGGGAGGGGGGGGGGGGGGGTCTCAACCCTTCACCATCAACAACTGTTTGATGGCGTGTGTGTGTGTGTGTGTGTGTGTGTGTGTATGTGTGTGTGATGCGACGAACGATCATAATCAAGGCTGCCAGACAGCCAGATTTCTTCTTGCCCAAGTAGTCAAATAGACCCCAAATAGCCCAACACCACAAGCATTCTGACTCCCTTGAAAAACTCATTTGTTTTGATTAACAAAACAATCGACTACAGTTGGATAAACTTATCTTTTCATTTTTTTTAAATAAAAGATTTTTTTAAAAAAATGAATAATAATAGAAAAGCGTTTCTTAGTAACCAATTTTGAACTTGGCCATCTGGCAGCCCCCATCATAACCAGCTGCAGTCAAGCCAGCCACAGACATAAGAGAGGGAGGGGTATGTGAAGTTTCCTGTTGCAAACGAGTTGCTCGTGTTTTTTTTTTTCAAACGAATCACTGCTCGATGACGTCACTGACTCGAAACCCGCCCGAAACCAACTCGATTTTAGAGGACTCGATCGAAAACCCGCTCGATTTGATCGTTTCAAACTCGACCCAGCAGTGATGAGTAGTGTCGAGCGGAAGTCTCGATGATACCTCAAGTCATCGGCCACCAACACTCAAAACTTCCCGAACTCGATGACCAAGGAAAAGTCGGGAATTCCCGAGAAGTAGCACTTCAACTGAGCTTTGGATGGCTTTTTTGTATTAAAACTTAAAATACATTAAATAAATTCACTTTGTATAATAATAAAACATTGATACCTATAACCATTTTGATCTATTTACGACGTTTGTGTTTTGTTAGCTGTTTAAAATATGATATAACGTCAATATCCAATACCAATGACTAGGTATTGAATGAAAGCACCGATGACTAGAGCGATGCTCGAGACTTTTTTGAGTCTCGAGACTCAAAAAAGCATCGAGACGCAAAAAAGTCTCGAGCTTCGCTGGAATCATCGCCGACGAGAGAGGGGTGAACAATGCAGATAGTACACATTGTTAGTAACGCGTGCGTCGCTCGCGCAGTATAGTCTCGAGACTCGGGACTCGGGACTCAATACGAGAAGCATCGACGACCAAGATTCTCGAGACGAGAAAAGCATCGAGAACTAAGTGGAGGTCGGGAAGTTCTCAGTCGTCGATGACCTGACTTCTCAAAACCTAAAGCATCGTTGACCTTTTGGTGACCCGGATGCCCTCCCCTAGTGATGAGTGATGAGTGATGACCAACGATATTTAACCAAAACAAGATGGCAGACTGCCTTCCTGTATGTGGCTGCAATAGAGCAACAGGTGCTTGTTCGTCAAGAGGGCACAAAGTGCACCTGTGCTCTCTACTGCCAATATAAAATACTTCGTTTTTTAAACAACTCACGATTTGTTTTCTTTTGTGGCCAAAGACTTGTCTTTTGACGTCACTTTTTTTGGGTCAGTGTCAGGCTATAGATAGTATGCGCTTGGCTAAGGAGCTCATAACATTGCCATCCGGAAGTATAAGGGATCAACACACAAAACTGTGTGTATCCATGAACGTTTATAGTGAGGTTAATACAGTTCAGTGAGCATTACTCATAAACGCGGATGGCAAAAAACAATAACAAAGACCTGAGTGACGTCATCTTCGAACTATCTATAAGTTTACGATGGCTACAATCGGATTGAGTTAAATAAATCAAGTTAGTTATTGATGAATTCCCTAAACACGTTCATAAAACAGATAGCTGGTATAAGCCTCAATATCAATTAAGGGTGCTAAAAGCACTTTGCAAGGTGTCCCAAGCCAACAGCAATACTTAACATGGAGGTAATGACACGAGGCATGACGAGCAATGACGTCGTTTAGGTAATATTTCATTTTTTTATCCAACAGAGACATACTCTAACGGCCTGCTACTCATTTTACACCGGAGTAGGGTGAGGGGATATTATAGAGTGTGAGTAAAGAGCCAATTTATAATAATGGCAACCTGGCTCAGCTTTGCTTCGTACCCAAAAGGTACCGAGTTCGACTACTTCGCCCCGTTGTATGGCCTTGAGCGGCGCTGCATTGCGGCTATCGCCTGGGCTATTCCAGTCTTTCCTTGGAATAAACCCTAAAGAAAAAATTTCCCCTTGGGGGTGAATAAAGGGAATTTGGAGAGAGTTGGAGACTTTCCTCCTTTGCAACCTCACTTTCATGATCAACATCAACATCAACAACACCACCAAATCTGGGTAAAGTCGAGATATTTTTTTTCTGACCCCATGTCCATCAAGCAGCGATTGGGTAGAAAGGGTTTTGCAATAGACTAACGTCCTATCCAAAAGGTAACAATAAATAAATAAATTAATAATAAAAAAATAAATAAATAAAAGAACATGCACCGCTCGGAGCGGGACTTCAATCCTGGAATTTTCTTTCACGCAACCTTGACATTTCTTATTCAAAATTCAAAGATGACGAATTGTAATCAACTGTTGCTGCTATTCGTCAGGTTTCACCCCCCCCCCCCCCCAAACCCCTCCCTACATTCCAAATGCTTCATTGTCGATTTTTTTCAAGACAATTTCTAATTATATGAGACCTACTTTACACACACACACACACACACACACACACATCTCTCCTTTTTTCCCTCTAACCTCTCTCTCTCTCTCTCTCTCTCTCTCTCTCTCTCTCTCTCTCTCTCTCTCTCCCCTCTCTCCCTCTTTTCCCTCTCTCTCTCTTCCTTTCTCTCCCTCTCTATGTCTCTCTCTACATCTCTCTCTCTCTCTCTCTCTCTCTCTCTCTCTCTCTCTCTCTCTCTTTCCCACTCTCCCCCTCTCTCTTAGGAATGAAAAAAAGAGAGTTTTGAAAAGCCTTGACCGTTTTTTGTGGTTTGGCAGCCTTTATAAATTATTGTAACCTTATTAAATTATTGTAAAATTTAAATGACATTGGATAGGATGATAGTCTATCGCAAAGTACTTTCCGCCAGATCTATCAGACCCAGTTAACCAATCACTACTGGGAGAACAGAGGAGTCAGAAAAAAAATTTCGACTGCACCTGGGATCGATCTCAGTCCCTTTGCTTGTATTGTGAAGCGAGTACTCTACCGACTGAGCTAACCGGCCCCCCCCCCCCCCCCCCCCCTCCATTTTTGATGTGGCATGCTCTATATTGCATTCATACAGAGTAGCGACGGTGCTCGAATTAGACGCATTTGGATATCACTCGGCGATAGGGGAGGGCATCCGGGTCACCAAAAGGTCAACGATGCTTTAGGTTTTGAGAAGTCAGGTCATCGACGACTGAGAATTTCCCGACCTCCACTTAGTTCTCGATGCTTTTCTCGTCTCGAGAATCTTGGTCATCGACGCTTCTCGTATTGAGTCCCGAGTCCCGAGTCTCGAGACTATACTGCGCGAGCGACGCACGCGTTACTAACAATGTGTACTATCTGCATTGTTCACCCCTCTCTCGTCGGCGATGATTCCAGCGAAGCTCGAGACTTTTTTGCGTCTCGATGCTTTTTTGGGTCTCGAGACTCAAAAAAGTCTCGAGCATCGCTCTAGTCATCGGTGCTTTCATTCAATACCTAGTCATTGGTATTGGGTATTGACGTTATATCATATTTTAAACAGCTAACAAAACACAAACGTCGTAAATAGATCAAAATAGTTATAGGTATCAATGTTTTATTATTATACAAAGTGAATTTATTTAATGTATTTTAAGTTTTAATACAAAAAAGCCATCCAAAGCTCAGTTGAAGTGCTACTTCTCGGGAATTCCCGACTTTTCCTTGGTCATCGAGTTCGGGAAGTTTTGAGTGTTGGTGGCCGATGACTTGAGGTATCATCGAGACTTCCGCTCGACACTACTCGGCGAATACCATTTTAAACTTGACCTTTCATGAAAACATCTGCATGACACAGTGTCAGACAAAAAGAAAAAAAAATAAATAAAAGTAAAAAAAAAAAAAAAAATACAAGACAAAAACAAAAACAAAAAAAAACATCCATTTTGCGAACAAGTGTCCAGGAGGCCTGAGGTTCGATCCCCTATCGAGGCTGGCTGATTTTTTTAAAAAATGTATTGATGCTATATTTTTTTATCTTGTGCTAGTCGATAGTACGATTTTGAGACAGACTAGCGTCCTATCCAAGGAGTAGCAATCAATTTCTATTGTCTGTTTAACGCTATAGAAACGGGGATAAACTCCGGCTCCATGGGCCTGGTGGTTCTGATGGACGAGAATGTGAATAAAGAGACTTTTCCAAGGACTCAACTCTTCGCCGCTTAGAAGAGGACACGAACCTGGGACCTACCGTTCAGAAGGCGACTATCCTAGCACAAGATAAAAAAAATCTAACATCAATATATATATATATATATATATATATATATATATATATATATATATATATATATATATATATATATATATATATATATATTTTTTTTTTTTTTTTTTTTTTTTTTTTTTTTTTTTTTTTTTTTTTTTTAAGCAGCCGCCTCGACAGGAGAACCAACCTCAGGCCTCCTGAATACTCGTTCGGCAAGTGTTGGAAGAGAGAGAACGGATTTCAATTTTTTTTTTTTCTTTCTTTCTTCTTCTTTTTATAGGTCTTTTTAAAAGAATCTCTTGGTTCATTTTTCCCTATATTATTTTTTTCTTTTTATGGGTTTGATTCATTTGTTTTATTTATCTTTTCAATTTTGCTTGAATAACCTTGATACGTTTTGTGGTTTCACGAACATTATTGAGAGGGACACAGTTAAATATTTACAATCGAAATTACAAATTAACTTTTTTTTCTTTTTTTCTTTTTTTTTTTTTTTTTGCATTTAAAAAAATGGTTTTCGTACAAAATTAGAAGATCACGCAACTGAAGCTTGGAATCTAGAGTTGGAAATTTTCACCAAAAGAAGATGTTTATTATTGTGCGGCTATCTTGATCTTGTGCTAAGACACTCTCCTTCTGAACGGTAGGTCCCAGGTTCGTGTCCTATTCTAAGCGGCGAAGAGTTGAGTACTTAGAAAAGGCTCTTTACTCACATTCTCTCACACTATTGAATATTATAAAATGTATAGTAAAATAAAGGGAGTAAAAACTACTCTTATAAAAAAAAAAATACAAAACAAAATAAAAGACAGTTCGACCTTTGCCCTTCTTCTGGTAAACAAGAAAAAGAAATATGTTATATTACGTTATGTGCGGCTATGACGTGGTCTTGTCGTATGACACTCGCTTTCGGATCGAAAGGTCCTGGGTTCGGGTCCCCCCTCTGAGCGGCCCATAGTGGAGCATTGAAAAAAAAGGATCATTACTCACAATCTCTCACCGTACTCAGGCGTAAAATGAGCACCCGACGTCAAGTGGGTTGTCTCTGTCGGAAATAAAATTGTAATATCGCCTAAAAAGCGTCATGTTTTGTCCTACATGTTCAGTGTTTTTGTTTGCTAAGGACCCATTGTAAAGCGCTTTGAGCACGTTTAGAGGATATTGGGCTTTATAAGATAAAGCCAAGTGGTTTTGTTGTCTTTTTGTTTTTAGCAGCACGAAATATAATCTGATAAAAACTATAGAAGTAAGCCAGTAATTCGTGGATAGATCATACGGTAGAGTCACGATCTCCCCGGCCAGGCGGAGTTATCGTACCAGTAAGGTCGCGGGTTCGAGCCCCCATCGCCGCCGCAAAGTTTTTATACTCTGTTGTCTTCTGGCACTTTCTTACTCACTCCATTTCTTGTTAATAATAATAATAATTCTAATGCTGAAAAATTATATTATAGCGCTATAGCTCCCTTACATCATACTCTACGGGGGTGGAACAGGGTAATATTTTACCAAAACGCATAGCATCAATAGTTACCGGAATAGCAGTAGTAAGGGGTGTGTCTTTTTTACGAAACCCGCCGAAACCCAGTCCCAGGTTCACTCCCCAATGGTGTACACTTCCCTGAGTCTCAGGTTCACTCTCCACTCCTATCTACTTCCCATAACTTTGTCGGGTTTTGTCGGGTTTCGGCGGGTTTTGGCAGGTTTCGGCGGGTTTCAGCGGGTTTCGTAAAAAAGACACACCGGTAGTAAGCCTCGCAGTCCGAATGACGCTTGCTGGGAATTGTGTGTTTCAGTCATAGTCGATGAGTATAGATAGAATGCGCTTGGCCAAGGAGTTCACAACATTGCCATCCGGAAGTACAACGGACCAACACACAAACTCTGTGTAACCATGAACTTTTATTGTCTGGTTAATACAGTTTAGTGAGAACAACTCACAAACGCGGATGGCAAAAACAATAACAAAGGCCTGAGTGATGTCATCTGCATACTATCTATAGATAGAATGCGCTTGGCCAAGGAGTTCACAACATTGACATCCGGAAGTATAACGGACCAACACGCAAACTCTGTGTAACCATGAACTTTTATAGTCTGGTTAATACAGTTTAGTGAGATCAACTCACAAACGTGCATGGCAAAAACAATAACAAAGGCCTGAGTGACGTCATATTAGAACTATCTATAGCTTGCTTCTCTCTCCATCCATGTTGTTAATAAAAATTGTTTCCATTGGTCACGGTCCTGGGCCAGAGTTTTGAGGCTGTCGAGATCTTGTTGTGACTTTAGTAGTTTTAACTCACTCAATCCTGGAGATTTTTGCTACTTTTCATGATTGGAAAAAATGTATTAAAAATGAGCATGTGCATGGATAGTTTTATTAAACTACCATTAACATGTAAAAACTGAAAACATTAGCTTTGATACTACGACTATAATTTGTCTCAGAAAAATGTAATAAATAGACATGGGGTAAAAGTAACCCGGGTAAATTACGGATATAGTCGGTGTTAGGGTTGAGAGAGTAAACGGTTTAGCGGGCCGGCATTGGGGCTTTCAAGGACCAAATAAACGTCAACGAAAAGTGCAAAGATTATGTCCCGAGCCGACATCAAAATTTAACATGTAAGACGAGACATAGCGCTTTTAAGGCTATAATATACACGACTGTGGGTCCCCATAGCTCAGTTGGTAGAGCACTCGCTTCACAAGCAAAGGGACCAAGATCGATACCGAGTGCAGTCGACGAGATTTGTTTCTGAGACTCACCCCCCTCCCCCCCCCCCCCCCCTTACTGTCGAACCAGCAGTAATTGATTGGGTAGCGGGTTTCTTTTAGATCGGCGGAAGCACTTTGAAATAGACTAGCGTCCTATCCAAGGAGTAGCAAACAATTACTATTGTTTGTTTCACGCTATAGAAGCGGGGATAAACTCCGGCTCCATGGGCCTGGTGGATCTGAATGACTTCTTTTATATAATACTGTGAGAGAATGTGAGTAAAGAGACTGTTCCAAGAACTCAACTCTTCGCCGCTTAGAAGAGGACACGAACCTGGGATCTACCGTTCAGAAGGCGAGTATCCTAGCACAAGATAAAAAAATTCTAACATCAATTAAAACCAACCAGAGTGGTTACAGCAAACTGAAATGCGTCGAGCTGGAGGAAAGTATTATAAAAATCTAATACAATAAGGTACATAACTGCGTTAATAGATGAAAAGGTTCAAGTCAATTACTTATTATGTCCCTTGCCAACGGAGATCCAGTTCAGTTGATTATATGAGCCACGCTCCACAATCAAAGCGGCCTGTATCGATCCAAATTGAATTCAAGATATGTTTTTTCTGACAACGCCCCCACCCACCCCCTTTCCTCTTCCCTTTCTCGTCCGCCCTTCAGTGATTGAGTGGGTAGCTGAGTCTGTTAGATCTAGCGGAAAGACTTTCAGATGGACATGCGTTTTTATCTGAGGGCAGGGCACGCACAGCGTGTTAGCTTTGTCTAAGGGATATCAAAACACTTTGAGCCGATTCAAAAAATGTGAGTTCAATGTCATAAAGCGTACAAGTTAATCTATATATTACTTTTTCTTTTTCGTTTGACAAATAAATCTTGAATTAGGCCTTGACGCCTTTAACCCTCTCTTTACCACCAGCAGCAAATTCGTCACATTTGTTACGAAACAATAAAAAAAATAAAATAAATAAGCTTTTATATAGCGCAATATCCACTAAACGTGCTAAAAGCGCTTTACAAGGAGTCCCTGGTCAACAGCAACATTTAAAATGTAGGACGGGGCATGCCGCCTGTTAGGCGATATTACAATTTTTCGGACAAAGACAATGCTGTTAACGCCTAGGTACTCATTTTACACCTGAGTACGGTGAGAGAATGTGAGTAAAGAGCCTTTTCCAAGGACTCAACTATGCGCCGACGTGAGGCTAGCTCGAACCCAGGACCTTCCGATCCGAAAGCGAGCGTCATACCACTAGACCACATAGCCGCACACGAGAGTTTAAATAAATAGCATCAATAAATTCAATTTCCAGACCTAGTTAAACAAGAAATATTACTGTTTTGAGAATGTGCGTCCCAACGTCTACATATATGCAGGTCTGACATGCAAGCCCATTTATGGGCCTAGTTTAATAATCCTTCATCGGGGCTTGAAGCCCATAGGGCATCCACCAGACATCTCCATTTTTTTTTTTGCAGTCGGCTGCTTTTGCGGTGGTGGCTGTATTTCACTATCATGTTTGTATAGGTAGTATGCGCTAGGCTAAAAAGCTCACAAAATTGCCATCCGGTAGTATAACGGACCAACACACCAAACAATGTGTAACCTTGAACGTTTATAGTTTAGTGAAAATTACTCATAAACGAGGATGGCAAAAAGCAATAACAAAAACATGAGTGACGTCAACTTCATACTGTCTATAGATAGTATGCAGATGACGTCACTCAGGCCTTTGTTATGGTTTTTGCCATCCGCGTTTGTGAGTTGTTCTCACTAAACTGTATTAACCAGACTATAAAAGTTCATGGTTACACAGAGTTTGTGTTTTGGTCCGTTATACTTCCGGATGGCAATGTTGTGAACTCGTTGGCCAAGCGCATTCTATCTATAGATAGTATAAGCTCATAAGAGAAAGAGTTAAACAGAGAGAGAGAGAGAGAGAGAGAGAGAGAGAGAGAGAGAGAGAGGGGGGGGGAGGAAAAAGACATGGAAAGTGAGAGAGAAAAAGAGAAAGAGTGGAAAGAAAGATAGGAAAAGATAGAAAAAATATAGAAAGAGAGTAAAGAAACACACATAGCCATATATAGATAGACAGACAGACAGACACACACACACACACAGAGAGAGAGAGAGAGAGAGAGAGAGAGAGAGAGAGAGAGAGAGAGAGGGAGAGGGCAGAAAGATAGGAAAAGATAGAAAGAACATAGACAGAAAGAAGAAACAAACAGATAATATATATATATATATAAATAAATATAATATATATATATATATATATATATATATATATATATATATATATATATATGAGCCAAGGTCAAAAGGTGCCCGTCTGATACCAGTGTTAAGAAAATTTGATTTTTACTTAATTATGGGCTGTTTTCATTGGGGTAATGCTTGTAATCAATTGATAATATGAAGAAAAGATAAAATGAGATTCTGTTCAACAGAATATGAAATAAACAACTTGAAAGTGAAATTTGAATGCAGTTTGGCATGTATTTAAAACGAGGTCAACGCATCACCTTTATAGAAAGCATGTAGAAATTAAATGTGATGTTTTAGCTCACATGATTGAAATTTGCTAATGGTATAAAGTCAAAATTTACTTTTAAACGCAATTGCAGTATATTACATATCTGATTAAGTTTCATATAGAGTTCTTAAAAAGTTGGTATTGCTTGTGCCCTTTGGTGTCATCAAACAGAGCACAATACTAAGACTCGACATGAAACTTTAAAGCTCATATTTAATGGTTATAAAATGTTTTATTATGAGAAAAAAGCATAGATTTTCCTTCTGAACTCAATTCTTGGAGTAAATGTATTCCGTTTTGCTGATATTGAGGTTTATTGGTTTTGGTGTCATTTGTCACAAGCAGCACGGCATGCGTGAACACGTGGAAGTTTTTTTCGTTAAATGGCGATTCGCAATTTTGATCCACCCTTCTTACCAGCCTTTGAAGTGCAGCACTTTCAGTTGCCTTTCCAGCGTGGCTCCATGCAGAAAAGGTAAGTTGAACTTTGGTGTCATCGCTATTTTACATTGTCACAAGCAACACTTGATATTGGATATTACAAAGCGCCACCAACAAATTATGTTTTCATCTGTTATTCTATTTACAAATATGATATTATGACATCTCATCTGAGACTGTGCTTTTGACACAATTAATAATTTCCTTGTAATTCTAATTTTTTTATGTTTCAGGGTTGTATGAATCAAGAAAAAGACAAAACTCAAGCTTTTCACGAATCCAGATAAATAAAAGGGTTGTCAAGAAATTTGATTTGTTTTACTATTAACACACTAAATTACTACAAACAAGCAGATTTGAGCAGTAGGGTGATGTTATCGTCTGGTTACATGAATTCATTACCATAGCTGATATTTATCTAGAGTTTGTGTGACTTCTGGTACTTTTTGTGACCATTGGTGTCATTGGTTAAAATGTCACATTTGACACTTAAGTTTGAAGTTTCTAATGTATTTCTGTTATCATGTTCTTCAAAGCTCGAAATGTCATTGAATTCCATTTTAACAGACTGTATTACATTTGTTCAGTTGCTATTCTTGATTTATTGAGGCAAAATTGCGTTCTAGTGCCGATTTTGACCCAAGTAATAGCAACAATGGTATTACTAATATCTAAGTATATTTCCAATTTGAAAGTATTTAGTTTCTTAACATATTATTGAATTTCATTTTAGCATAATTGACTGTTGGCTTGGATGGTCATCTGATTTGCGGTTATTATGCTTTTTTGACTGAATATAATGATATAGTATGGACGAAAGTGTGATTTGGTGTTGCTTGTACATAAGTATCTTAAGTAATGGTGTCACCGGTCTTATGTCACAAGTCACATTCAGATGCTCTATTTTCTATGTATATTTCTATTTTTGAAGTCTTTTGTTTCTGAAATATTATTAAATTCCATATTTACCTGAGGTTATTACACTGGTTTGACTGAAATTAATGATATATTGTCGAAATTGCAATTTGGTATTGCTTGTGACATAAGTAATGGTGTCATCGGTCTAATGTCACAAGTGACACAATGTCGCTAAATAAGATATCGATGGCCAAACCTCTGAGGTAGCGTTTTTGCAAATCCGCCGATCTAACCTCTGATGTCAACTTCAGAGATAAGCGCGCCCTCTTATTCTTTAGTCTCAAGATGATCAAACCTCTGATGTTAGTTCAGAGTTCAAGGGAGACGGAGAAGTACTTTCAAGCAATCAAAAACACGTCATGTAAATGATGTATAGTTTGTTTTCGTGGATTATAAAGAATGATTGTGTTTTTAACTACAAAATCAATATTTCATTTTACTGTTAATAGGTTGTATTGACATTGGACTCTATAATTTTGAGCATCCATAAATATCACAGCTGCTAAATAATTGTCAATTTCTAAAGTCACGATGAGACTGAACTTCAAGCCTATTATCTCCCGGTTATGCTTTACTAGTAAATAATATAATGTACGAATTATGATTGGGTATTTAAAAAGATAATACGCCGATCACCTGTTCTCCCTATCTCTATAAATTTAAAATAACAAAGCTCGATCATGACAATCACCCTATTAAATTAAATCACGTCATCCCCATGACATGTCCACCTGATGCTATCCTGATATCATACCACCATGTAAACCCCACCCATCCTGTCCAACAAACAACAAAGATCTTTTGATTTATTTTTTTTTAAAGATAAAGAAAAAGCTAAACAAACAATAACAAACAAACAAACAAGCAAACAAAAACATAGTTATCGATAAGTATATTACCGTTTGCGTCTTTAACGCATTTTCTTCCACTTCTAGGCGTTTTCCTCTTAGATCTTGTACTGACTGGTAGAATTGTTTGGTGTTGGATTGTTTTAGTCTTTCAGTTCTGTGACATTCATGTTCAATATGATCTTCCTTTGCTCTCGTACACTCACGTTTATAATCTTATTAGCTTCTTTATATTCATTGCTGTTGCGTTCTAGTTTTCGTCTTTCATTCATCAGTTTCAAGATCTTGTCATCCATCCACTTTATGTTTTGGTTCTCTTGCAGATTCTGTGGTGCAGTTCGATACTTGATTCCAGTACTCATC
The DNA here is from genome assembly GCF_034508935.2 of Berghia stephanieae. NCBI lineage: Eukaryota > Metazoa > Mollusca > Gastropoda > Nudibranchia > Aeolidiidae > Berghia > Berghia stephanieae. Next base: position 24,513,205 of record NC_088369.1, on the reverse strand, counting down.
GATGTTTATATCTGAGGTCAAGTTTTCACTTTTTTTCTTTCACGCATTCTTTGTAATCATTTTTTTATTTTATGGATAATTCTCAATAGATCTAATTGCAGTTTTGGTTCCACTTTCTTTTTCTTTATTTGTTTAAGTTTTATTTTTAGCGTGGCCTTGACAGGTCTGTGGTCACTATTACAATCTGCGCTTGGAATAGTTGCGTACCATATTTCTGAATCGATGTTGGACCAGAATAAAGTCTATCAGATTTCTATAAAGGCCACCTGGGCATATCCATGTCCACTTCTTTCTATCGTGGTTTTTAAACCATGTATTGACAATAGTAAGGTTTTCCAATCTGCACGAGTCGACAAGTCTTTTCCCTCTATCATTTTTGGTACCAAGTCCGTGGGGCCAACGATATTTTCAACTCTCTCGTTACCAACCTTTGCATTGAAATCACCAATTATTAAACGAATTTCATCTGATTTACATTGTTTTAATGCTTGTTCCATATCTTGATAGAATGTCTCAATTGTGTTTTTGTCACTGTCTCATGCCGGGGCGTATATTTGAATAATATTAACATTAAACGGGTTTCCTTTCAACTTTAGTAAAATAACTCTTTCTGAGATTGCAACATGATCTAAATAGCACTTTGATGTTGATTTGTCTAAAAGAATTCCAACTCCTTTTTCATGATATATATATATATATGTGTGTGTGTGTGTGTGTGTGTGTGTGTGTGTGTGTGTGTGTGTTGTATATACATTGAAAAATCTTGAACAAACTAAGGGAAATAACAATTTTATCTTAATCTTTAAAGTTTATTTAATTTTTAAAAAATTTAATTTGCATCTCCTACATCCGTATGATGATGATGATGATGATGATGATGATGATGATGATGATGATGATGATGATGATGATGATGATGATAATGATGATAATGATGATGATGATTGCCATGCAATACAAAGTATTAAGAAACGTGTTGCAGCTCTCCTCTATCTCAAAACCCGTTGTTCAAACCTCGGAAGTGACATCGGATGATTGATCGCCGTGAAAACGCCGGGGCGCGAAACTCTGATGTCGACATCAGAGCTTTGATCAATGGATTCACGAAAACGCTACTTTAGAGGTTTGATCATCAGACCATTGATACGCTTTGGTCACATTATTTCCCAACATTTTATTCCAAAAGTTACTGAACATTGCTGGTAAAAAGCATATGCAATATTGTTGTTGTTGTTAATGTACAATCATCTTTATGAAATAATATATTTGCATTCTATGTTGCTTGTGACCGATGACACCAAAAAGCAACATTTTCTCCAATAGTTGGTAACACTATTGTAGTATGATTGTTGTTGATTGTGTCTTTTTGTTTATAACTTACTAAATAAAGTTTGATACTTAACAAAAATCATTTATTGGTTATTGCGCTTTTTGTCTCATTTTGGTGTCACCGGTCACAGGTGACACCAGCAACCAAAAGGCATTGTTGATGTTATTATGCTGCGTTTGACCGTAATGTTATTTAAAGGGCCTTTGATTCATGAAGTACAGGGTTTTTGCTACATATATAGAAACATAAATGGACTATTATGTCACTTTTATTTTGAGAAAAAAAATTGGCACCTTTTGACCTTGGCTCATATATATATATATATATATATATATATATATATATATATATATATATATATATAAGAGAGAGAGAGAGAGAGAGAGAGAGAGAGAGAGAGAGAGAGACGTATAACGACCAGGACACAGTTACTGATGGAGGAAAAGAGTCAATTTCCCCGTGTCCAAATCGAATCAGCATCAGTCCCTCCACTGTTACAATGACGAGCTAGATTCATTTCATCCTCTCATCCTACGGGAGATAGACAGATACCTTACCAGAGCTGCAAACTTAAAATGTCAAAAATTCGTAAGTAAGTTTCCAAGGGAAAAAAAAAAAAGAAAAATTCACAATAAATGTGACCCCTCGTGTCAAAACGGTATTAAGTCGGGATGATTAAGATGCTGAAAATGGAATTTGTAGCCAGAAATATCATGCTTAATTTGAGTTTATATGCTTTATAGAAGAGAAGGAATATCATATTTTACTGTGCTAATAAATACCAACGTTTCATATTTTTGACCAGTTTAACTATAATTTGACTTATTAGCATCTGGTCCATCCCGACATAATACCGTTTTGAGACTTTGGGTTACAAATAGCATTACAAATCAAGTAATAAAGGGCAAAAGGATATCAATATTAGAAATAAGTAACGATGTTGGTATTGGGTCAAGAATGCAAGAACCCTTTGGAGGTAGGTGACGATTTGATTATTTCTTTGACTTCATCCTCTGTAACAGGAGTGAATGAAGAAAACAAGGCATCGCCTTCCGATGTCTTAAAGTCATGTGTTCCGTATGAATTGCTATCTAGTTTCTTTCTAATTGAAGCTACCTTTTCCCGAAAGAAATTTCCGAAAAGTTCAGGAATATCTCTCTGGAACCGACGTAGGATATTATGTTGATTTAGAATTTGTAGTAGACTTTCCAGTCAATGAGTTGGTGATCGATAGTATTCCAATTTTTAACGCGCAACTGTGATTTAAATTAAATACTATTTTTTTAAAATATACACACTGGAGACTAAAGACCAGAGGTATAATCTATCTCAATTTATCAAATCAATATATAAAGGGTCGCTATTAATTCTTAATTCTTAATTATTAATTTTACATTTTTAATGCATCTACATATAAATTCAAATCAGGAGTCATAGGGAGGACATATTTCACTTTGTAAATTTTATATATATATATATATATATATATATATATATATATATATAATATATATATATAAAATATATATATATATATATATACATTGTCGCTATAAGTTCTCAACTTTATATTTATACCTTTTTATGCATGCCACGTCTGTAAACGAATTCCCATTTGTTTTGGATGAATAAAGTATATTTATATGTATGTATGTATGAACAATAATAATAATAATAATAATAATAATAATAATAATAATAATAATAATAATAATAATAATAATAATAATAATAATAATAATAATAATAATATAAACAACAACAACAAAAACAATCAAATGGTTGGATCAGAATCCAGTCACGTGATGGATGCGATGCCTCTTGTGAAATAGAGACTGGATTAGATCAATGGTCTCTCCGATTTATCACTGTCAAATATCTCCTCAATTTCTTCTAGAACTGTCTTTAACCAATTTTTCATTGTCATTTTCAGGTACTAATAAATTCTATTCTTCTCCGACATTATTTAGTTTCTGGCGACGTGCACTTATTTTCAGGTCTGATAACCCAATTCCTTATGGGCTCATTATTGTAATGGAAATCTCAAAGAATGAAGCAAAATAGTGTCCCTTACAACAATGTTAAACTCGGCCCATAAGTGGATTCGGATGTCAGACCTGCATATATGTACACGCCGGTTTGTGGGTTTTCTTTATGGTATGACAAACCCTTTCGGACCGATAGATCTTGGTTCGAGTCACGATCTGAAAGGCGCAAGGTTGAGTTCTTGGGAAAGGTTAATTATTTGCATTATTTCACCATGCTTTGAAGGTCTCGATAGCTAGAGCACTCGCTTCACACGCAAAGGGTCAAAGATTTAACTCGGGTGCAGTCAAGATTTTTTATGACCCCCCCCCCCCCCACCGGCCCACCTAACAGTGAATGGGTAGCTGAGTCGGTTAGATTTAGCGGAAAGTACTTTGCGATAGACTGACGTCCTATCAAAAGGATAGCAAGCAATTGATATTGTCCGTTTCACGCTATAGAAACCGGGATAAACTCCGGCTCCATGCGCCTAATGGCTCTGAAGGACTACATTTATTTTTCACCATACTTAATTAGAGAATGAGTATCAGGCAAAATGTGTAATATCGCTTTGAAGGTGTCATGTCTTGTGCTACATGTGCGGCTATGTGGTCTTGTGGTATGACACTCGCTTTCGGATCGGAATGTCCTGGGTTTGAGATTCGCTCGTCGCATAGTTGGGTCATTGGAAAAGGCTCTTTAC
>NC_088369.1:24501794-24509050 GCF_034508935.2 Berghia stephanieae | reverse complement strand
GGCTCCATGAGCCTAATGGCTCCAAAGAACTACTTTTATGTATCCATGAAGTCTGAGCACATAGTCCTTCAGAGCCATTAGGCCCATGGAGCCGGAGTTTATTCCGGTTTCTATCGCGTGAAACGGACAATTGCAATTGCTTGCTACCCTCTGGATAGGACGATAGTCTATCGGAAAGTAGATACATTGTATGAATACGTAATATTTTTAGGGGAAAAAAACACTTTTTTTCCCAATTGGGTTTTATCCGATTAGAATTTTTACATCACTTGACCTTTTCTTGAGTGAAGAAAAGTATAATTTAGTCGTATATAGATAGAACGAAGATGACGTCACTCGGGTCTTTGTTTTTGCTTTTTGCCACCCGCATTCATGAGTAATTCTCACGCGACTGTATTAACCAGACACTAAACGTTCAAGGTTACACATAGTTTTGTGTGTTGGTCCGTCATAATTCTGGGTGGCAATGTTATGAGCTTCTTAGCCAAGCTCATGCTATCAATATAGGCAAGTTATAAAAAAAACAATCTATTTTTTTTTTTTGGTTAAAAAAAGGGTTGAGGCGCCGTGTACAGTTATATGCAGGTCTGACATCCGAACCCGCTTATGGGCCTAGTTTAATATTGCTGTAATGGACAATTATTGTCGTCATTTTATTTTTGAGATTTCCATTACAACAATGAACCCAGAAGGAATTGGTCTATCAGACTTGAAATTAGGGGCACGTCGGATTGAGGGTTAGATTTGTTCGATGCAGTCCATGTAATTTTTTTTTCCAACGAGAATATAATTACTGGGAAATATTTGTTTTAAAAAGTATAGATAGTATGCGCTTGGCTTAGAAGCTCACAACATTGCCATCCAGAAACCAACACACAAAACTTTGTTTACCATGGACTTTTATAGTCTGGATAATACAATTTAGTGCGAATTACTCATAAACGTGGATGGTATTAAAACAATAACAAAGACCCGAGTGACGTCATCTTCGTTCTATCTATAGATAGTTCGAAGATGACGTCACTCAAGCCTTTGTTATTGCATTTTGCCATCCGCGTTTGTGAGTTATTCTCACTGAACTGTATTAACCTGACTATAAACGTTCATGGATACACACAGTTTTGTGTGATGGTCCGCTATACTTCCGGATGGCAATGTTATGAGCTTCTTAGCCAAACGCATACTATCTATATAACTCATTTTTACAGATTACTATTCTAAATACGACCGTACTCTGGAAAAACCACGTATTTGAAAATTTGGCCCGAAAACTCGTCCTTCAAATACCGATCTATTTAAATGACCCACATCTTAAGGAGCAGGCACCGGTGTTAGATAAGTGTGTATGAAAGGTGCCAGACAAAGCAAGAAAGGAAAATACAAGCAATTCTTCTATTTGTCTTTGTTGCTTTGTCTGGCACCTTTCATACACATAAAATATCTTTATGTACCCAGACGTTGTTGACTTTCTGCGCGGCTATGTGGTCTAGTGGTATGACACTCGCTTTCGGATCGGAAGGTCCTGGGGTCCTGGGTTCGAGCCTCGTTCGGCGCATAGTTGAGACCTTGGAAATGGCTCTTTACTCACAATTTATATCTCACCTTACTCGGGTGTAAAATGAGTAAAAAATAATCATAATTATATTGTATAAAGGTGTTAAAAAATAATCTTAAATATATTGTATAAAGGTGTTAATAAATAATCTTAATTATATTGTATAAAGGTGTTAAAAGATAATCATAATTATATTGTATAAAGTTGTTAATAAATAATCATAATTATATTGTCTAAAGGTGTTAAAAAATAATCTTAATTATATTGTATAAAAGTGTTAATAAATAATCTTAATTATATTGTATAAAGGTGTTAAAAAATAATCATAATTATATTGTATAAAGGTGTTAAAAGATAATCATAATTATATTGTATAAAGTGTTAATAAATAATCATAATTATATTGTCTAAAGGTGTTAATATATAATCATAATTATATTGTATAAAGTTGTTAATAAATAATCATAATTATATTGTATAAAGGTGTTAATAAATAATCATAATTATATTGTATAAAGCTGTTACAAACCTTTTATTCATACTGTTGGAATTAAATGGACGACCGTTCTCGTGCAATGAAACAGTTTGACGCTTTCTATTGTTGGTGACGGAATCTCAAGTGGAGTGTTTGTTTTTCTGATGTGTCCCCTGAACAATTACTTTAAATGACGTCATTTCCTGGAGGCCTTGGTCGACTTTCAAGACAGGTAATTTTTGTTATTTGTTTCAGAAATCAATTGCGGTTTTTTGTGGGGGATTTTTTTTTTATCACTTCGTGATTCTTTGGTGTTATGAGTTTGCAATATTTTTTTGTTTTGTTTTAAAGGTGAATTAATTTATAGGCTGTTTATTCAATTGATTTATAAATTTGTTAATTCTTTTGTTATTTGGAAACAGGGAATGTGGACAAAGAAGAAGAACGAGAGGAAAGGAAAAGAGGAGGAGGAAAAGAAGAAGAAAGAAACAGAAGAAGAAAAAGTAGTACTAGTAATAGTTGTAGTAGTTGGGGTTTTTTTTTTGTAGTTGTAGTAGTGGTAGTACAAGTAGCAGTAGTAGCAGTAGTAGAAGAAGTAGTAGTAGTAGTAGTAGTTGTAGTAGTAGTAGTAGTAGTAGTAGTAGTAGTAGTAGTAGTAGTAGTAGTAGTAGTAGTAGTAGTAGTAGTGGTAGTAGTAGTAGTAGTGGTGGTAAGAGTAGTAGTAGTAGAAGAAAAAGAAGAAGAAGAAGAAGAAGAAGAAGAAGAAGAAGAAGAAGAAGAAGAAGAAGAAGAAGAAGAAGAAGAAGAAGAAGAAGAAGAAGAAGTAGTAGTAGTAGTAGAAGAAGAAGAAGAAGAAGAAGAAGAAGAAGAAGAAGAAGAAGAAGAAGAAGAAGAAGAAGAAGAAGAAGAGGAGGAGGAGGAGGTGGAGGAGGTAGTGGTGGAATAGGAGGGAGAGGAGGAAGAAGAAGAGGAGGATAAAAAAAAGAAGGTGATGATGGTGATGATCTAACAAACACAACTACCCAATAACTGCTGGGTGGTCAGGAGTGGAGTCGAAAAGAGTATATCTCGACTTTGCGCGTGCACTTCCTACTTAGTAATCCGGGCCGGCTTGTCTCACACTATAGATAGTATGCAGATGACGTCACTCAGGCCTTTGTTATTGTTTTTGCCATCCGCGTTTGTGAGTTGTTCTCACTAAACTGTATTAACCAGACTATAAAAGTTCATGGTTACACAGAGTTTGTGTGTTGGTCCGTTATACTACACACAAACTCTGTGTAACCATGAACTTTTATAGTCTGGTTAATAAAGTTTAGTGAGAACAACTCACAAACGCGGATGGCAAAAACAATAACAAAGGCCTGAGTGACGTCATCTGCATACTATCTATAAATCGTAATTACCTGTGACCGATTTATGTAAGATGTTGCATAATTGGAATCTAATCCTTTTTAAAAAAAATTGTTTCAAACAGCTCAGAATTAAATCAATTGTTCAAATAATCGAAATAAAATCAATTGTTTGTATTCGATACAAAAAGCAATATCGAGCGAGCATAATTGTGTGTTTTTATTTGGTTTGGGATACTTGAAGAAGTTCATATGCATACAATATTGTATTTATCGCCATCATCTAGAACATCATCATCCTCGTAATCATCATCATAATCATCATCATCATCATCATCATCATCATCATCATCATCATCATCATCATCATTATCATTATCATCATCATCATCATCATCATCATCATCATCATCATCATCATCATCATCATCATATCATCATCATCATCATATCATCATCATCATCATCATCATCATCATCATCATCATTCATATCTGATGTAGAATATAATACAACAACCCATCAATCATCAAATCGTTGACATCTCTATTTACAACAATTGCTATAAATGTTATCATATCATTATCTTCAAAATTCATTGTGGGTGATGCCCAAATATTGAAAAACAAGAAGAAAATCCCCATCAAAACTCGAAAAGGTATGACTTCAATTTTGACCGAACTAATTTGTACTTAGAGTTTGATATTGAAAGTCTGTATTACAAAGGTTTGATCCGCCGTCGTGAATCGCCAAATTTATATTTTAAAAGCTGTATAATAGAGATTTGATCCGCCGATGGTGCGAAAACCTCGTAAAGGTATCGACTTCAAAGTTTTGATCCGCCGATCGTGAAAGTCTGTACTTCAGAGTTTTGATCCGCCGATCGTGAAAGTCTGTACTTCAGATGTTTGATCCGCCGATCGTGAAAGTCTGTACTTCAAAGGTTTGATCCGCCGATCGTGAAAGTCTGTACTTCAGATGTTTGATCCGCCGATCGTGAAAGTCTGTACTTCAGAGGTTTGATCCGCCGACCATCGAAATGATGTTCTTAACCAAAGTCTCAATTTTTAAACTGTAAAATCCAAGATTCCGAATTAAAACCAGCCCTAAATATTGAGGCTTTGAGGCGATGTGTCGCATATGAGGTAGAGTCTAAATGTTTTCTGGCGAAATTGAGAAAATAAGATGTTTTTATTTGTTATATTTGGCAGAATCGGCCTGAAACCATCTGCCATACCAGTCTTTAATGAGGAGGACCTGAAAGGTCAGGCCATTCATGTCTTGAAGACTCTTTTCTACATTCCATTTTACGAGTATTTCGTCCTTATTTATTCTTTGTAATATAATTTATTGTTAGTCCATTAAAAAATTCCATTGATTCGTGGTTCCAGTGATGAGGTTTTATCGCGTGTCAGTACTAGTGTGTACTCGTAAGTACGTAGATTATAATTAAATTAAATTGAGCTTTATATAGCGCAATATCCACTAAATGTGCTCAAAGCGCTTTACAAGGGGTCCCTGGTCAACAGCAACATTTAACACGTAGGACGAAACATGACGCCTGTTAGGCGATATTACAATTTTTCGGACAAAGACAACGCTGTTAACGGTCAGGTACTCATTTTACACCTGAGTACGGTGAGATAGTGTGAGTAAAGAGTCTTTTCCAAGGACTCAACTATGCGCCCAGCGCGAGGCTCGAACCCAGGACCTTCCGATCCGAAAGCGAGTGTCATACCACTGGACCACATAGCCGCTCAAGTACGTACGAACTTTGGCTCAGAACAGGATCTAAATTATGTGAAATTATGTGACCCGTCACCCGAAGACGGTGTAATGTGGAGGTCTTTTTTTATCGTGTGTTATCATTAGTGTATAAGTGGTGTGTACGTACGAGGTTAGGCTCAGAACATGATCTAAATCATATCAAATTATTAATGTTTGTAATCATGATGTTATGCCTTTATATAGGTTAAACACGCCCTTTTAAGTGTGAGTCCGTGAGTGTGTGTTTGTGTTTGTGTGCGTGTGTTTGGGTGTTTTATGACACTCGCTTTCGGACTGGAAGGTCCTGGGTTCGAACCTCACTCGGCGCAATGTTGAGTCCTTGGAAAAGACTCTTTACTCACATTCTCTCACCTTACTCTGAGTGAGTGCCTGGTCAGCGTTGTCTGTGTCGGGAAAATTATGCAATATCTCCTAACAGGCGTCATGTCCCGTTCTACATGTTACGTGTTGCTGTTTGTCAGGCACCCTTTGTAAAGCGCTTTGAGCACGTTTAATGGATATTGCGCTATTTAAAAAAAAGTGATACGTACTCTCGTCATAATGGAGAATAAATACATTTTCTTACATTGCATAAACTTTTAAAAATCAGAATTTGCTCTCATTTTGATTCTAAAGTTTAAGTGCCGAACCGTAGCCATCGTTCAGTTATAGCCTGGCACTGACCGTAGCCATCGTAAACTTATAGCCTGACACTGACCGTAGCCATCGTTAACTTATAGCCTGATACTGACCGTAGCCATCGTTAACTTATGGCCTCACACTGACCGTAGCCATCGTTAACTTGTAGCCTGACACTGACCGTAGCCATCGTTAACTTATAGCCTGACACTGACCGCAGCCATCGTTAACTTATAGCCGGACAGTGATCAAAGCCATCGTTAACTTATAGCCTGACACTGACCGTAGCCATCGTTAACTTATAGCCTGACACTGACCGTAGCCATCGTTAACTTATAGCCTGACACTTACCGTAGCCATCGTTAACTTATAGCCTGACACTGACTATAGCCATCGTTAACTTATAGCCTGACACTGGCCGTAGCCATCGTTAACTTATAGCCTGACACTGACCGTAGCCATCGTTAACTTATAGCCTGACACTGATTTCAGTGGAAGGCTATGACATAACGATGGCTACTGCCTGACACTGATACCAAAAAAGACTGGCAGTTTGACGTGATTATTTGTTTTTTGCACCGCCTTGTGTGTTGTCGTTAGTAGTGCTCATAGAAACAAGTGATCCCATTGGTTGAACTATTGAAAAAACTCACGATTTGTTTTCTTTTGAGGCTAAAGACTGGCATTTTGACGTCATTTATTGGTCTGTGTCAGGCTATAGATAGAATGCGCTTGGCCAAGGAGTTCACAACATTGCCACCCGGAAGTATAACGGACCAACACACAAACTCTGTGTAACCATGAACTTTTATAGTCTGGTTAATACAGTTTAGTGAGAACAACTCACAAACGCGGATGGCAAGAGCAATAACAAAGGCCTGAGTGACGTCATCTTCGAACTATCTATAAGTTAACAATGGTCAAAAACTGACGTCAAAATGCCAGTCTTTGGCCACAAAAGAAAACAAATCGTGAGTTGTATATTCAATAGTTCAATCAATGGGACCACTTGCTTCCATGAGCACTACTAACGACAACTCACTAGGCGGTGCAAAAACCAAATAAAGACGTCAAAATGCTAGTCATTTTGGGTTTCAGTGTCAGGCTATAGATAGTTCGAAGATGACGTCACTCAGGCCTTTGTTATTCTTTTTGCCATCCGCGTTTGTGAGTTGTTCTCACTAAACTGTATTAACCAGACTTTAACAGTTCATGGTTACACAGAGTTTGTGTGTTGGTCCATTATACTTCCGGATGGCAATGTTGTGAACTCCTTGGCCAAGCGCATTCTATCTATAACTTAACGATGGCTACGGCCCAACCCATATCGATATAATACTGTTCATTACTGTTTCTATTTTAAAATCTAGATTGAAACAACATTTAAAATTTATTCTATGATGAATATCTTGAATAGAGTAAGTGTACCGCCGTACTGTGGAAAAAAACACAGATTTGAGAGTTTTGC
>NC_088369.1:24466794-24489294 GCF_034508935.2 Berghia stephanieae | reverse complement strand
TATCGATATAATTTAGTGAGAACTAATTACCAAAATGGCTGTCTAAAAACAATAACAAAGAGCTGAGTGACGTCAACTTTGTTCCTTCTGTACTAACAAGTAGTAAATCATTTCTTCTTTAATTATAGAGGGAACGAAGTTGACGTCCCTCAGGTCTTTGTTATTGTTTTTAACCATCCATGTATTATGAGTAATTCTCACTAAACTGTATTAACCCGACTATAAACGTCCATGGTCACACATAGTTTTGTGTGTTGGTCCGTTACACTTCCGGATGGCAATGTTTTGAGCTTCTTAGCCAAGCGCATACTATCTATAGATACTGTGCGCTTGCCACAGTAACTAAAAACATTGCCACCCGGAAGTATAAAGGACCAACACACAAAACTATGTATAACCTTAAACGTTTATAGTCTGGTTAATACAGTTTAGTAAGAATTACTCATAAACACGGATGGCAAAAAACAATAACAAAGATATGAGTGACGTCAACTTCATTCATTCTATAAACGTTCAAGGTTACACCTAATTTTGTGTGTTATATTCGACTGTATGATTTTTGTGAGTATTTTAGGCTAACGCATAGACATCAATATTGTTTCTCTTTTTTTCTTTTCATTTTTTGCTCAATTTATACACTTTAAAAAATGTACTGTCTAATTTCACGTCTTCTGGAAATTAAATTCGACTCTCGTATGTTGTGAGTATTTTAGCTAAACGCATAGCATCAATATTATTTCTCTTTTATATACTTTTTCGTTTCTTTCTCTATTATACACATTTTTCTTTTTTTTTCTTAATTTCCCGCCGGTCTAATTTCACTTTCTTCTGGAAGTTTCCGATCACTCTTATATATAATGTCGTCGGGGTTGGTAGATAGAAGGGATCGTTGTTGTAGACTGTGATTACCAGATAGGACCAACACCACACACACACACACACACACACACACACACACACACACAACTACACCCCGTGATACGCGGGAAATTCCAGTCACGAAACAACCTGGCCATAATGGCGGTGTCCATTTATTGGTTGTAGCGATTTCCCATCAATTTGAGAAAGACGCAGACACTTCCGGTTTATGGATCCTGCTGCTGCCTCCCGAAGAGAACTGACTTCCTTCCCCTCCTCTGACCAAAAAAAAAACAAACAAAAACGTTTTTAAATTTAGTTAGAAATATTTTCAAAGACGTCCTTCAGAGTTCATTAGCCCATAGCAATTTCTTGCTACCGTTTGGATAGGACGCTAGTCGTCCTGTGGCGATTTCTCATCGATTTGAGAAAGACGCAGACACTTCCGGTTTATGGATCCTGCTTCTGCCTCCCGAAGAGAATTGACTTCCTATCCCTCCGCTGACAAAAAAATAAATAAATACAATGTAAACTTTAGTTAGAATTATTATTTTAAGACGTCCTTCAGAGTTCATTAGCTCATAGCAATTTCTTGCTACCTTTTGGATATGACGCTTGTCTATCGTCCTTTATTTATTTATTTATTTATTTATTTTATTTTTTTTTTTTTTTGCTGTTGCTGTAGCTATTTCCCATTAATTTGAAGATACGTACAGTTCCTATTGGTTCCTGCTGCCGCCCGGCCATAACTCTCCAACACTGACAAAAACAAAACAAACAACAACAAAAAATTTAACAATAACATAATATAAACAAACAGAGCAAAAGAACAAAAAAGAACAAAATAATCAACAAAACAAAACAAAAAAAAAACATTACAAAACACATTTTTAGTCAGAAAGTTATTAAAAACTCCTTCAGAGCCATTTGACTCATGGAATGGGAGTTTCCCACAAATTTGAGAAAGGCGCAGACACTTCCTGTTAATGGTTCCTGCTGTCGCTTAACTAGATTTCGGTGCTCTGCTCCGACTAGAACTGAGTTCAATCCCCTCCTCTGGCCAAAGAATAGACATTTTAAAATTGAGTTAGAAAACAATTTTAATACGCTATTTAGAGCCATTAGCTCATAACAATTCCTTGCTACCCTTTGGATAGGACGCTAGTCTATTTTTTTTGGCTGTAGCGATTTCTTATCAATTTGAAAAGACGCAGACACTTCCTGTTCATGGTTCCTGCTGTCGCGTCACTAGATTTCCGTGCTCTGGCAACAAAGAACAAAAACATTTTAAAACATAGAAAACCTTTTGATTTAAATTAAATAACCTTTCAGTGCTGTCACAGTAAAGGTTGTTCACAATTATCTTATTAAATTTTATTTTATTAAGAACTGAATTCATCTCACTCCAGTTATATTTCGGTAGGCTTAGATAAACTTTACCTTCTAATATTAGATCGTCTTTCCTTTTATAGCCTTCCCTCGAATTAATTTCTAATTAGTGAATACTTTTCGTTCTACATTCTGTCACGTAGCCACTTATATAAAAGCTGATAGGTCTAACATTTGACACTCACTTTCTCTCCACAATCTATGCCGGACGGCCAGTCGCTCTATTCCTATATATATATACTGGAAGATTTTTATCTTTTGGGACTTTGTAGATATTATATCTACACCATTAAGACGCCGGAGCTTTTAACTTTGATTGTATAATCTTCAAGGATCAAACCCAAGCCCGCTGTCAAAGGACTACACAATAACTTCTTACCAATTGCCTGGAAGTGGAATTTTACGAGTCCAATCCTGTTATCAGAGGAATAGATCATCCAAGCCCATCAACTGCCTGGAAACGTAAACTTATGAACCTGACATATTATCATAAGTTACGTAAAATATCCATATCTCTATTTGTAACTGCCACGATCACTGTTTATCTCTTTTAATTAAATTTCATCATTATTTTTATTTCATTGTAAACAAATCGTTAATTGTTTTTCATTTATAGTAACTAGTAAATTCTGGGGCCTCATTCTACATATATCTATATGCATAGTCGAGTAGCTCTTTACTCACTTGAGACCATGACATTTTGGAGGGGACACATATAAAGAATTGAATTTATTTAGTTACTTATATCTATTTCATCTAACCTTAAAGTTTAAATTGTAAAACTCTTAATTGCCCCACTTGATCATATTTTAATTGAACTCCCTATTTACAGGTTTATTTTTTTTTTCTTTTTCATTTCTTCATTTAAATGGAATAGCAATTTATCCATTCATTCTTTCATTCAAATTGAATAGCATTTTATTGATTCATTCCTTCATCCATTTATTCATTTATAAATCATTCATTCATTCATTGTTCATTCATTTATTTATTCATTCATTCATTCATTCATTCATTCATTCATTCATCCATTCATTCGTTTATTCACTCATTTATCCAATCATTCATACATTTATTCCTCCCTTCATTCTTTCATTCATACATTATCCATTCATTCATTCATTTATTCACTCAGTTTTTCATTCATTCATTCATTCCTTGTCCACTTTGTTATAATATCACTCATTTCATTTTGTTGTTTGCCTCATTCATGAATTGTTTTCAATATGTTTACATTCCATAACGATTCATTCACCTATCATCCAATCACTCAGTGTTGTGAACACATTTTGGAACTATTGTAAATCTTACGATATTTTATTGTTTTGTATTTCAGACATCACTGTTAAACACTCTTCAATGCCTAATTACAATTGTTGAACAACCATTGAACAAGAGAGAGGTCCCAGCCACGAACTGAGTTGGTAAATATATCCTTCATTATTCTCTTTTACATGAGTTGGGCATCACATGGTAACTATAGACATCGTGATTTGTTTTGCATAGTGATTTGTTTTAAATGCATTTTTGGCATATTACTGTTACCGAAAACCACTTATATATTATGTTCTGAAAAGTGAGTCTTTAAAAACTAAATAATAATAAAAGGAGTCCACTAGCCGTCGTGTTATATTTAGTGATAGATAACTTGGGATTATTTTGGCATCCTATTATTGTTATCACACTCTAGTATATTAGCGTCATTGCGAATAATTGTACACAAACTAACGACGAGTCACACACATTGGTGATACATTTTTCGTAGTAACATAGTTTAGAGTACACGCGATTGACACATTGTTATTGACACAAGTCATAATAACTCCGCATTGTATTGACACATTGCTTTATAAGATATAACGATAAAAGGCATCAAATTCAACATACATAATAAGTTGAAATAAGAGAGAGAGATTTCTAAAAATAGAACAGTTCATTCCAGTAAGTGTAAATAAATAAAACAGTCAGTAACAGTATCCTGTCAATATAATATATATAAAACATCGTAACTAATTTATTGCAACATGGAAGCATATAAAAGATACTTAAGTCTCGCAAAGGACTTAGAAATACCCCAGGAAAGAATATTTTCATGGTGCGAAGAGAAAGTAAAAGAAGAAAAAGAACATGAAGAAAGAATTCGTAGAGAAGAAAATGAAGAAAGAATTCGTAAAGAAGAAAAAGAACACGAAGAAAGAATTCGTAGAGAAGAAAATGAAGAAAGAATTCGTAGAGAAGAAAAAGAACACGAAGAAAGAATTCGTAGAGAAGAAAAAGAACACGAAGAAAGAATACGTAGAGAAGAACGAGAAGAAAGAGTCCAAGAAAGGGAACTAAAAAGACAAATAGCTTTAGCAGAAGAAGAAACCAAAAGGACCCAAATGATACTGGAAATTGAAAAAAAAAAAAACCGGTCATGAAAGAAAACATAATAATAGTGATGAATTTTTCGTGAAACTTCCACGCATGCCAACATACGATGAACGCTCAGACTGTCTAGAATCCTTCTTACACCGATTCGAAGTTCAGGCTAAAGGTTATCGTTGGCCAGAAAGCAAATGGGCCACAGCCTTGATTAACTGCTTATCTGGAGAACCGCTAAAAGTTTTCTATACCTTAACAACTGAAGATGCAGATGACTATGGAAAAATTAAAGACGCTCTACTAAAAAGATTTAGATTAACGGAAGATGGTTACCAGGAAAGGTTTCACACTGCAAAACCGGAAAGTGGAGAAGACTTTAATACATTCGTGAACCGAATTACTCAATTTCTAAATCGGTGGCTTGAGTTGGCAAACGTAAAACAAGACGACTTTGCAGGCCTTTACTATCTCACGCTGAAGAATCGAATCTATCAAGCTTGCAACCCAGATTTAGTCGCATTCTTTAAAGAGAGAAAGCCAGAAAACTTGGACAAATTAAAAATCTACGCAGAAAACTTTAACAGCGCACATCCATTGACACCCCTTAGCAGAACATTGAAGGAACCATACTACGCTGCCGCTGCTCAGAGTCCAGGTACACCTAAAGTTCAGTACTCAAATAGAACGAGCCGATCAATCACTCGGAACACGCAAGTGAAACAAGATGATCATAGTAACAAACCATGGAACAAACAGTTCAATAGAGACCACAGCCGACCCTATCAAAACAAAACAAGAAATAGCACTGACAATAATACTGAATATAAGAAAACCAACAAACCTATAATTAAATGTCAATATTGTGGAATGAAAGGCCACACAGCAGACAAATGTTACAAAATCGTGGGATATCCGAAAGAAACTGCAAATGCATCACTCCAAACCAGTGTAAATAATCAGACACGAATAATGTCAGGAGAAAATATAAATGTGTATTGCGTGAAAGGTATGTCACTTTTAACACAAACTCACAAATCAGGATCGCTATTTTTTTGTGAAGGCAAAGCTAATGGAACTGATTGCAAAATATTGAGAGACACAGGATGCAGTACAGTAGGAATAAAAGCATCTTTGATCAATGACGTGAGAAGGGTATAACTTAACCTCTCATGCATACTGTTAGTTACCTCGAAAATTATGCCAAATCAGAACGCACAATTTCGATAATTTTATTTGTAAACATGATGACCCAACTTAATGTAACATTGAGTATTGTTTGGATATATATACCATACCCATTCATGATTTGGGAAATCTTCTCTTTATCTATTATTGTTATGAATTTTCACTCATTTATGATTAATAATTGAAATGTCAATATTCCATTTACATTTTCATTCATTTCATTCAGTAAATTACCTTCATATCATCGATTTAAATCATGCTTCATTGCCTTCACTATTGTTTATCACAATGATTTGTAATCACATTGCCATCATGTTGTTCATCACAATGATTTGTAATCACAATCTTTCATTGTTATTGTCACCCATTCATATACCTACGTTAGTATAAACATTTCCATGTCTAGTTAATAAATAATTTAATTGTAGCACAAATCATAACAATGGATTAATACTAGAGTATCATGATAGTAAATTTACTTCCGTTTGTAAAATCTATCTTTCCCATAATGGTTAAAGAGTATATTTTAAACGTGGGTGGGGGGTGTCACAGTAAAGGTTGTTCACAATTATCTTATTAAATTTTATTTTATTAAGAACTGAATTCATCTCACTCCAGTTATATTTCGGTAGGCTTAGATAAACTTTACCTTCTAATATTAGATCGTCTTTCCTTTTATAGCCTTCCCTCGAATTAATTTCTAATTAGTGAATACTTTTCGTTCTACATTCTGTCACGTAGCCACTTATTATAAAAGCTGATAGGTCTAACATTCGACACTCACTTTCTCTCCACAATCTATGCCGGACGGCCAGTCGCTCTATTCCTATATATATATACTGGAAGATTTTTATCTTTTGGGACTTTGTAGATATTATATCTACACCATTAAGACGCCGGAGCTTTTAACTTTGATTGTATAATCTTCAAGGATCAAACCCAAGCCCGCTGTCAAAGGACTACACAATAACTTCTTACCAATTGCCTGGAAGTGGAATTTTACGAGTCCAACCCTGTTATCAGAGGAATAGATCATCCAAGCCCATCAATTGCCTGGAAACGTAAACTTATGAACCTGACATATTATCATAAGTTACGTAAAATATTCATATCTCTATTTGTAACTGCCACGATCACTGTTTATCTCTTTTAATTAAATTTCATCATTATTTTTATTTCATTGTAAACAAATCGTTAATTGTTTTTCATTTATAGTAACTAGTAAATTCTGGGGCCTCATTCTACATATATCTTTATGCATAGTCGAGTAGCTCTTTACTCACTTGAGACCATGACAAGTGCCATTAGGCTCTTGAAGTCGAAGCTTATCCCGGTTCTTATAATAATATTGTGAAAGGGACTACGTCCATTTCTTGGTACCCTCTGGGATAGGATGCTAGACTGTCGTCCATTTATTGGTTGTAGCGATTTCCTATTAATTTGAGAAAGACGCAGACACTTCCGGTTTATGGATCCTGCTGCTGCCTCCCGAAGAGAACTGACTTCCTTCCCCTCCTCTGACCAAAAAAAAAAAAAAAAACGTTTTTAAATTTAGTAAGAAATATTTTTTAAGACGTCCTTCAGAGTTCATTAGCCCATAGCAATTTCTTGCTACCGTTTGGATAGGACGCTAGTCGTCCTGTGGCGATTTCTCATCGATTTGAGAAAGACGCAGACACTTCCGGTTTATGGATCCTGCTTCTGCCTCCCGAAGAGAATTGACTTCCTTTCCCTCCTCTGACCAAAAACAAATACATTTATAATTTAATTAGAAATAGTTTTAAAGACGTCCTTCAGAGTCCATTAGCACATAGCAATTTCTTGCTACCCGTTGGCTAGGACGCTAATCTATCGTCCTTTCTTTTTTTCTTTCTTTTTTTTTTTTGGCTATAGCGATTTCTCATCAATCAACAAAAACAAAACAAAAAGAAAAACAAAAAAAAAATAAAAAATTTATTTTTCAAGATGTTAGAATATTCGTGCTCTGGCAAAACAAACCAGAAAAACAACAAAACATTTAGAAAACTTTTAAGTAGTCTTTCCGGGGGCGAAGAGGCCGAGTGGTTAACGCATTGTTGCACTGTGACCCGGAAGGTCCCGGGTTCGAGACTCGCTTCAGGCACTTTCGTTTTTTTTCCTTGGGCAAGATTATTTACCCCCAATTTTCTCACTTGGGCAATATGGGTGATTCCTGTTGACATCAGACATCTTCGTTTGATGAATTATCTATATTCCCTCGTGGAATGCCTAGGTGACGATATCCACTAAACGTGCTCAAAGCGCTTTACAAAGGGTCACTGACCAACAGCAACACGAAACATTTGTAACGAGACATGACGTCTTTTGGCCGATACTACAATTTTTTTCCAGCAGACACAACTCTGTTAACGGCCAAGTCCTCGTTTTTCACCTGAGTACGGTGAGAGAATTTGAGTAAAGAGCCTTTTTTTCACGAGGATTCAACTACGCGCTGAGTGAGGCTCGAACTCAGGACAATTCAATCCGAAAGCGAGTGTCGCATTACAAGATCACATAGCCGCATAATACAGTATAGGACTAGTTGTGATTTTACCAGGCTGGGACAGTGAGGTAGAGAGAGAGAGAGAGAGAGAGAGAGAGAGAGAGAGAGAGAGAGAGAGAGAGAGAGGAGGGGGAGAAAGAGAGAGAGAGAGAGAGAGAGAGAGAGAGAGGAGGGGGAGAAAGAAAGAGAGAGAGAGAGAGAGAGAGAGAGAGAGAGAGAGAGAGAGACCATCAATGATATTTTGTGTGCTGGTTGTAGTGGTGGTAGTACTGGTACTTGTAATTTGCCCGTTTTTTCCACCGTCGCGACATCAAAAACCACTAGCCAATTACCCCGGTAGTATCGATAACCTATTACGTGGGTAATTTGTTACCGATTACTTGATCGACCCAACCCAGAACAACATCATTAGGAAGACTTCTACAATACTACAACAAAAAAGCTTATATTAAGTTTTGGCCAGAGTGTTGGATTCCCATGAGTTTCATGGTTTCATGCATCATATGTGATGTAAATTGGGGTCCATTGTCCGACAGTATCTCATTTGGTATGCCTATTCTAGTAAAAATTGTCATCAATGCTTCAGCTATGTGATCCGATGTAGTTGATTTCAATGCTATCGCTTCTGGCCACCTGGTTGCGTAATCGACTAGTGTTAGTATGTGTGTATGGTTTCTATATGATTTTGTTAAAGGGCCTATAATGTCAATTGCAACTTTTTGAAAAACTTTTTCAATAACTGGGGTTGTCTCTAATGGCAATCTCGGTATTCTGCCTTTTGCGACTCTTCTTTGGCATGTGTCACACGATTTCACATATTCTCGGACGTCTTTAGTAATTCCAGGCCATGTGAAATTCTCGGATATTCTCTTCAATGTGGAAGAGCTCCCAAGATGTCCAGAAGTTATTGAATCGTGCGCTATTCCAAGGATTTTGTTTCTGTAAATACTCGGCGTGACCAGTTGTTTAGCTATTTTGTTTCTTTTCCTATGTAACCTGAACAGAATATCTTTTTCAATGATGTATTCAACTTTTGATTTCGTCCCTTTGTTTGCGATATTGAAATATGATGTTAAAGTCGGGTCCTTTTTCTGTTCTTCAATGAACGTGTTCCTGTCAAATTGTTGTGGTTCTAGAGAAATAGTCATTGGCTTCTCTGTTGTCTTAGTCATCTTTCTTGTTTCTGCTAGACAAGCTGTTTCTTGGGTTAATGACCATTCTTTTACATCTGTTGGGTTGTCTTTAAGACCTTTTATATTGCCAACAATAACATCAGCGACGGGGTTGGGAAGTATACAGCATTCCACTATTCCTGTATAGTATGGGGTTTCTATGTACACATTAGCTGTTTCAAAGGTTTCGACTGTGCCACTGAATGTGATGCATTGTACCGTTATTCCAGTTTTGTCTTCGTCATTGATCAAAGATGCTTTTATTCCTACTGTACTGCATCCTGTGTCTCTCAATATTTTGCAATCAGTTCCATTAGCTTTGCCTTCACAAAAAAATAGCGATCCTGATTTGTGAGTTTGTGTTAAAAGTGACATACCTTTCACGCAATACACATTTATATTTTCTCCTGACATTACTCGTGTCTGATTGTTTACACTTGTTTGGAGTGATGCATTTGCAGTTTCTTTTGGATATCCCACGATTTTGTAACATTTGTCTGCTGTGTGGCCTTTCATTCCACAATATTGACATTTAATTATAGGTTTGTTGGTTTTCTTATACTCAGTATTATTGTCAGTGCTATTTCTTGTTTTGTTTTGATAGGGTCGGCTATGGTCTCTATTGAACTGTTTGTTCCATGGTTTGTTACTATGATCATCTTGTTTCACTTGCGTGTTCCGAGTGATTGATCGGCTCGTTCTATTTGAGTACTGAACTTTAGGTGTACCTGGACTCTGAGCAGCAGCAGCGTAGTATGGTTCCTTCAATGTTCTGCTAAGGGGTGTCAATGGATGTGCGCTGTTAAAGTTTTCTGCGTAGATTTTTAATTTGTCCAAGTTTTCTGGCTTTCTCTCTTTAAAGAATGCGACTAAATCTGGGTTGCAAGCTTGATAGATTCGATTCTTCAGCGTGAGATAGTAAAGGCCTGCAAAGTCGTCTTGTTTTACGTTTGCCAACTCAAGCCACCGATTTAGAAATTGAGTAATTCGGTTCACGAATGTATTAAAGTCTTCTCCACTTTCCGGTTTTGCAGTGTGAAACCTTTCCTGGTAACCATCTTCCGTTAATCTAAATCTTTTTAGTAGAGCGTCTTTAATTTTACCATAGTCATCTGCATCTTCAGTTGTTAAGGTATAGAAAACTTTTAGCGGTTCTCCAGATAAGCAGTTAATCAAGGCTGTGGCCCATTTGCTTTCTGGCCAACGATAACCTTTAGCCTGAACTTCGAATCGGTGTAAGAAGGATTCTAGACAGTCTGAGCGTTCATCGTATGTTGGCATGCGTGGAAGTTTCACGAAAAATTCATCACTATTATTATGTTTTCTTTCATGACCGGTTTTTGTTTTTTCAATTTCCAGCATCATTTGGGTCCTTTTGGTTTCTTCTTCTGCTAAAGCTATTTGTCTTTTTAGTTCCCTTTCTTGGACTCTTTCTTCTCGTTCTTCTCTACGTATTCTTTCTTCGTGTTCTTTTTCTTCTCTACGAATTCTTTCTTCATTTTCTACTCTACGAATTCTTTCTTCGTGTTCTTTTTCTTCTCTACGAATTCTTTCTTCGTGTTCTTTTTCTTCTCTACGAATTCTTTCTTCATTTTCTTCTCTACGAATTCTTCCTTCTTTTTCTTCTTTTATTTTCTCTTCGCACCATGAAAATATTCTTTCCTGGGGTATTTCTAAGTCCTTTGCGAGACTTAAGTATCTTTTATATGCTTCCATTTTTGCAATAAATTAGTTACGATGTTTTATATATATTATATTGACAGGATACTGTTACTGACTGTTTTATTTATTTACACTTACTGGAATGAACTGTTCTATTTTTAGAAATCTCTCTCTCTTATTTCAACGTATTATGTATGTTGAATTTGATGCCTTTTATCGTTATATCTTATAAAGCAATGTGTCAATACAATGCGGAGTTATGACTTGAGTCCATAACAATGTGTCAATCGCGTGTACTCTAAACTATGTTACTACGAAAAATGTATCACCAATGTGTGTGACTCGTCGTTAGTTTGTGTACAATTATTCGCAATGACGCTAATATACTAGAGTGTGATAACAATAATAGGATGCCACAATAATCCCAAGTTATCTATCACTAAATATAACACGACGGCTAGTAGACTCCTTTTATTATTATTTAGTTTTTAAAGACTCACTTTTCAGAACATAATATATAAGTGGTTTTCGGTAACAGTAGTATGCCAAAAATGTATTTAAAACAAATCACTATGCAAAACAAATCACGATGTCTATAGTTACTATGTGATGCCCAACTCATGTAAAAGAGAATAATGAAGGATATATTTACCAACTCAGTTCGTGGCTGGGACCTTTCTCTTGTTCAATGGTTGTTCAACAATTGTAATTAGGCATTGAAGAGTGTTTAACAGTGATGTCTGAAATACAAAACAATAAAATATCGTAAGATTTACAATAGTTACAAAATGTGTTCACAACACTGAGTGATTGGATGATAGGTGAATGAATCGTTATGGAATGTAAACATATTGAAAACAATTCATGAATGAGGCAAACAACAAAATGAAATGAGTGATATAATAACAAAGTGGACAAGGAATGAATGAATGAATGAAAAACTGAGTGAATAAATGAATGAATGAATGGATAATGTATGAATGAAAGAATGAAGGGAGGAATAAATGTATGAATGATTGGATAAATGAGTGAATAAACGAATGAATGGATGAATGAATGAATGAATGAATAAATAAATGAATGAACAATGAATGAATGAATGATTTATAAATGAATAAATGGATGAAGGAATGAATCAATAAAATGCTATTCAATTTGAATGAAAGAATGAATGGATAAATTGCTATTCCATTTAAATGAAGAAATGAAAAAGAAAAAAAATTAATCCTGTAAATAGGGAGTTCAATTAAAATATGATAAAGTGGGGCAATTAAGAGTTTTACAATTTAAACTTTAAAGTTAGATGAAATAGATATAAGTAACTAAATAAATTCAATTCTTTATATGTGTCCCCTCCAAAATGTCATGGTCTCAAGTGAGTAAAGAGCTACTCGACTATGCATAAAGATATATGTAGAATGAGGCCCCAGAATTTACTAGTTACTATAAATGAAAAACAATTAACGATTTGTTTACAATGAAATAAAAATAATGATGAAATTTAATTAAAAGAGATAAACAGTGATCGTGGCAGTTACAAATAGAGATATGAATATTTTACGTAACTTATGATAATATGTCAGGTTCATAAGTTTACGTTTCCAGGCAGTTGATGGGCTTGGATGATCTATTCGTCTGATAACAGGATCGGACTCGTAAAATTCCACTTCCAGGCAATTGGTAAGAAGTTATTGTGTAGTCCTTTGACAGCGGGCTTGGGTTTGATCCTTGAAGATTATACAATCAAAGTTAAAAGCTCCGGCGTCTTAATGGTGTAGATATAATATCTACAAAGTCCCAAAAGATAAAAATCTTCCAGTATATATATAGGAATAGAGCGACTGGCCGTCCGGCATAGATTGTGTAGAGAAAGTGAGTGTCAAATGTTAGACCTATCAGCTTTTATAATAAGTGGCTACGTGACAGAATGTAGAACGAAAAGTATTCACTAATTAGAAATTAATTCGAGGGAAGGCTATAAAAGGAAAGACGATCTAATATTAGAAGGTAAAGTTTATCTAAGCCTACCGAAATATAACTGGAGTGAGATGAATTCAGTTCTTAGTAAAATAAAATTTAATAAGATAATTGTGAACAACCTTTACTGTGACAATGGCTACGCTTATATCCGGCTGCTGGGTTTTCTTTTTTAATTTTGGCTAAACGCATAGCATCAATAAATTCAATTTCCAGACAGAATTACGTAATCACGAAGGAATACGGCTTTGAAATCCTGCGTCACAAATATAAAAAAAAAAAACAATATTACTTGAATCTTTTTAGCATTTTCTCGTTATATTTAAGAAATAGCGATAAGTATTGAATTGTAAGCTTCAATTTATTACACGAAGACAGATACTGTGGAAGTTTCGGGTTTCCCATTTATCAACAAAACAGGACGATTGAAATACTACAGACGAATGAGTTAATAATTACCTCATTCGTCTGTAGTGTTGCATTCATCCTGATTTGTTGATAAAGGGGAAACCCGAAACGTCCACAGTTTTATCTCATTCGTCTGTAGTACTTCATTCATCCTATTCTGTTGATAAAAGGGGGAAACTCGAAACGTCCACAGTATCTGTCTTCGTCTAATGAATTGAAGCTTCTTACAATTCAATACGTATCGTTATTTTTATTTTTCTTCCTTCGAGCTTCGAGCTTCTTCAAGCAGCAGCAACAATTTAACATTATCTCGTTATCTTTAACACAAATAGAGAAAAGCAAATTTATCCCCAATTGATTGGCTTGGTTCGAATGGATGCACAGCAGAAAGATGCGAATGAAATTGGAGACGTCCATTGAAGGCCGTAATGAACACGGAATGCACGGGATTCAACATGATGGGAAATTCTATTCAAATCTGAGGTCGATAGATAGAACTCTGAGAAAAGGACGTTTTAAAAAAAAAATTGGTCATAAAACTCTTCCTTCAAATTAAAAAAAAAAAAAAAATTTTAAAGAGCTTTAAATATAGGACAATATCCATTAAAAGTGCTCAAAGCGCTTTACAAAGGGTCCCTGACCAACAGCAACACGTAACAAAAAGAACGAGATATGCATGACGCCTGTTTGACGATAATACATTTTTTTTCTGACAGAGGCTACGCTGTTAACTACCAGGTAGGTACTAGGTACTCAATTTATTGATTGCCTTCGAATGGATGCACAGCAGAAAGATGCGAATGAAATTGGAGACGTCCATTGAAGGCCGTAATGAACACGGAATGCACGGGAATCAACATGATGGGAAATTCTATTCAAATCTGGGGTCGATAGATAGAACTCTGAGAAAAGGACGTTTAAAAAAAAAAAAAGAAATTTGGTCATAAAAATCTTCCTTCAAATAACCAACAAAAAAAAAGTTGAGTTTTTATATTATCGCGCGACATCCACTAAAATTGCTCAAAGCGCTTTACAAAGGGTCCCTGGCCAACATCAGCACGTAACATTAATTAATGAGCTTTTATATAGCCCAATATCCACTAAAATTGCTCAATGTGCTTTACAAAGGGTCCCTGACCAACAGCAACACGTAACATAAAGAACGAGTAATGATGACGCCTGATAGACGACAATACAATTTTTTTTCGGACAGATACAACGCTGTTACCCTATTTTCACCTCTGGGGTGCAAACGCACCCCAATGCTATGTTTTTTGGCTCTAAAATCTACAATTTTTGACCTATAAACCTGAAATTTTGTGACTTTTCCTAAATTGACCCCTTAAATCACCTCCCCAAATTTTACACCTCTCACGTGCATCGTTTACTCACACCAGAAGACCTCCCATGGAATTTGAGATTTTACGCTTTTGGGGTGCAATTGCACCCCCTAATAAACAAAGAGAAAATAACGAGAAACCTCCTATTTCATCCTTTGGGGTGCATATGCACCCCATGTATTTGTCTATAGTAGAATAGCAACTGGCCATATAAATTACCATTTTCTGGTGTAGATTATTATAAATAAGATACTTTTTGATATGTACTCAAGGTTGCCCACACCTAATTGGCAGAATAACCAAAATATAGGCCTCTGACCATGGCTAAATATGGATTTCTTCTTATCGTCACAAGTTATGCATTACTAATTGTAATTTATGTGATTTTCAATAAAGAAGGCCCACATTTTTTATAAACTGCCTGTATATATTTGTGTTAGATTGTATGTAATGTTCTTATACTGCGTGAGTTTGAATCCATATATATATATATATATATATATATACACATGTATAGTGTGTGGGTTTGTAGTCTAGTGGTAGTGGTAGACGCTACGACTCGTGATCGGAAGGTCAGGGGTTCGAATCCCGCTCTGGCGGTGCAAAGTTGACTCCTTGGGAAATGGTCTTTACACACATTTTCCACACCCCACTCATGTGTAAAACCAAGTACACTGGCCGGTCCTTGTCCTCACCAAAATTGTATCGCGCCTAACAGGCTGCTTGTCTCGTCTTATGTTGTGTGTTGCTGTTGGTCTGGGACCCCTTGTAAAGCGCTTTGAGCACCTCGGTGGATATCGTGCTATATAAAAGCTCTATTTTATTTAGTCATATATGAGTTTGTCAATTATATTTTTTTTATGCTGCTAATGCACACCATATGTAATTTCCAAGATGATAAGTGAGTAGGTACAGCATGTTTGTATTGTTAGATATATAGTCATTTGTCAGTGTTCCACTGTGTTTTCACAATTTTGAAATAGAATGAAGGACAATATTTTTGACTAGCAATAGGCAATCAATCGTTTTATTTGGAAATCGAAAAACAAACAAATTAGTGGGTTTAATTATTGAATTTCATTGAAAACTTTCAAACTAAAAACAAAAAGGTTCAAACATGTACCTACAGTACACTCAATTCTATACAGTAGAACAAATCAAAATAAAACATCAATCATTGTATTTCCAATTTCTTGTCATCTATCGCTGTCAGCACAATACCATATGACATGTACTCATACTTATTGTTAAAATTTTCCTCACCATCTCAATCTTGCTATCGACCTATACTTACACTGTACAAATCTATTCTGCACAATGGTCACACACTTTGTAGCTTTTACTGTGGTCTTTGCAAGCAAATGCCTTACATTTTGAACAAGTTTCCCTTATTTTTCTGTCCTTCTTCCTCGGACACATTTCACATCTTCCTTGGCTTGATGCTTTCCTCTTTCTCTGTCCTTCAATCTCAGGTCTTGTTGCTGATTCTCTTTCATCATTGAGATTCCATTCCATCTTTATTATTTCATATGATAATTTCACCCGTCTTGTTGTTTTCGACATTGTCATTCTTCTTGTCAAATGTTCAAAAAGAAGTTCCTTTGCTAACAGTTCGTTGAAATGGCCCCTGTCATTGTATGATTTGGTGTCTTCTGGATGAACAGTCTTGTATAAAATATGGGCTGCCACAGCTGCTGTATCCAGCAAGTTGTAAAACTGGACCATGGGCCATCTTCTTGATTTCCTTTTACAAGAAAAACTGTGGCACATGTAGTCAAATGTGTCGACTCCTCCTTTGGTTTTATTATAATATCTCACCATCACTGGCTTCTTTTTCGTTCCTTGGTCGATGTCAGGAGAATGATGCATCGTACTCAGTACAACAACATGTTTCTTGTGGTTAGATTTGTGTGCCACAATGCTTGCACCATCTTTGAATAGGAAGGCACTGTCAAATTTCTCAAGTTCTTTTCCTGTCTGAAACGATGATGGTAGAAATGACTTATTTCTCCTGACTGTCCCCACTATTGACAAACCTCTTCTAGACAAGTGCTCTGCTAATTCTAAATCAGTAAAAAAAATTGTCACATGTAACGTTCCTGCCAGTTTTATGGTAAGGATCTACCAGTTCCTTTACAGTCTCCCTCCCAAGGTTTGTTTTCCTTTCTCCATGTTTACCCAGGTACGGTATCATTTGGAGAGGGTAAGCTGTTTTGCTGTCACATATGTGAAAGAGTTTCATCCCATACTTATCTGGCTTGCTCGGTAAGTATTGCAAGAATGGGCACCGTCCTCTCCACGGAACAAGCTGTTCATCTATAGTTACGCAGTCTGAGGGAATGTATGAAAGTTGCAAATTCTTGTTGATTTTGTTCATGAGATCCCTAATTGGTGAAAATATATCCCTAACTCGCCTGATAGCATGTGTCCTTTTATCATCAAAGCGCAAGTTGATGCAGAGTTTTACAAATCGTTTCATGCTCATTGTGCATATTGCAACATTGTCTGCCGAAGCTCCTCTCCATATCTTTGCCACTGCTAGAAGACCAAGCTTTCTCGCACCCAAATGAATAAAAAGGCCTAGCAATGCTGTCATTTCTATAACATCTACATTCTTCCACTGCACACCTTCATTTCTTGTTCCTTCTAAGTTTGTCATCTTCACAATATCACTAATTATTTGTGCAGTGAAAATCATCTTAAAGGCTGACACAATTGAATCTATCTTTGCCGGATGTCTTACGTTGGACTTGGGAGGCCTAAAAACATTTCTTGTAGGTGTTCTCCCAACCTGGGACACCGGTACCTTACTCCACATAATATCCCCCTTTTTGCTCAAAACTACATTGCTAGATGCTGGCAATGATACAGAATTACCCAAATGAGTTTCATCACTGTCTTCCTCTTCTTCGTCAACTTCTATTTCTGGGTCTGATTGGTTCAGGATCTCGGGATATTCCTCCCCGTCGCTCCTTTCATCGGATGAGTGTGCATTGTCATCAGCTTCAAGTTCATCATCATCTGGAGTCCAATTGATATCTGGATCTGATGAAAATTGGTGAAATGTATATTATTAGTATTGCTTTTATATTGATCCTTCTCCTCATCATATCCTTTACCCCTTAACGACAAGATTAGGTTTCACCAGAACCAAACTCTAATCTAAGAACATGTGTCAGTTTTGAACTGACTGTTGCAGATTTCACCTAGAGATTAGTTGTGGTGCTGCTCGAGACGCATCACAGTTACATATCTCTAGATGAAAACTGCACACGGTAGAATCGTGATTTAAATGCAATTAAGCCTGACAATCGAAACCTTCAATCATTATTCACACCATTCAGGACATCTATGACATCATCATAATAATAAATCAAGGGAATTTTGAAATAAAATGCAGGATTGATACACTGAAAATTGTACTTCCTCTCGTTATAAAGTAAAATCTGCTATAGTGTCAATGAAAATAAGCACACAAAAAAACCAACTCACCATCTCTGCTTTCTCCCATATCATCCAGTAATTCATCCATATCACCACCAACATCAGATGAAGAACTTGGTTGTTGGGCAACAGGCTGAAGCTCAGTGTATACCAATTCCTCTTGTTCATTGTCGAAGCGCTCAAACAGATTAGTCCTAGAACTTGCCATTTATCTTTATAATCATAAACATGCCCTGCAAGAATAGATAACACATTTCAAGGTTTTAATAAATCTATTAGATCTGGATACAAGCATTTGCAATTTAAAAGATGATGATGATATATGTATTATAAATTATAAAGCATGGATACTAAAGTTTTCCAACAGTTTTTATATGTTTTGACAGAATTGCAATTAATGGTATCAATATGTATTATAAATTATAAAGCATGTGTATACTAATGATTTTCAACAGTTTTTATAGTATAGGGTTTGACAGCATTACAAATAACAATGGTGAGTGACAAAACAATGTAGATCTAGATTATAGCTTTACATTTTTGGGATCTTCATATTTACAGGAATCAGTTAAAGCTTACATTTTGATAAGATCTAGATTTTGTAAAGTATATTAAGTGGTAAAACAAAGCTTAGAATCATACTTTAAAAATGGTATTTACTTACCTAATCAGGATGTTGTTAGATTGAAAGTCAGGTCAGCCTTGTGTTTTGAATGGTGTTAAGAGAAAAGGAGGAATCCAGGAACAGGAAGTGGTGAATAATTCTAATAAGTTGCCAGATAATTTTGAATATGTTGCCGAATAAGTTGGTGGAGTTTTGTCTCTATTCAGTAATAAGTCAAAATAGTATAAAATGTATAGAAACTAGTGATGTAAAGATGGGGTGCATTTGCACCCCAAAGAGTAAAACAGGAGGTTTCTCTAATTTGCTACTAAAATATTAGGGGGTGCAGTTGCACCCCACAGGATGAAAATCGGAATATTCCTGATTTTTTCTATGTGCCTGTTAGGGGGTGCATCTGCACCCCAAAAGCATAAAATAGGATGCGTTTTCAAGGGGTGAAAATAGGGTTAAGCGACCAGGTACTCAGTAAAACACCTGAGAACGTTGAAAGAATGTGAGTAAAGAGTCTTTACCAAGGACTTAGCTATGTGCCGAGCGAGCGAGGCTCGAACCCAAGTCCTTCCGATCCAAAAGCGAGTGTCATACCACAAGACCACATAGCCGCATATCAATCGATGTGAACATATTATGATGATGATAATAATAATAATAATAATAATAATAATAATAATAATAATAATAATAATAATAATAATAATGATGATGATGATGATGATGATAATAATAATAATAATAATAATAATAATTATTATTATTATTATTATTATTATTATTATTATTATTATTATTATTATTATTATTATTATATTATTATTATTATTATTATAGGGGCATCGTGGTATGGTCTTTGCTTCTTACCCAAAAGGTACCGAGTTCGACTACCTACACACCTTGAGCAAGTCACCTCACCCTAGCTCACTTTGAGGCGCTGCTGCATTGCGGCTAGCGCCTGGGCTATTCCAGTCTTTCCTTGGAATAGACCCTAAAGACAAATTTCTCCTTGGGGATGACCAAATAGAGTTTTATTTATTATTATTTATTGTATTATTTGCAAGTGTCTGATATCCACCCCGTGTATAGGCTCGTATTAACCTTGTTGTCGTGCGGCTATGTGGTCTTGTGGTATGACACTCGCTTTCGAATTGGAAGGTC
Source organism: Berghia stephanieae (assembly GCF_034508935.2). NCBI lineage: Eukaryota > Metazoa > Mollusca > Gastropoda > Nudibranchia > Aeolidiidae > Berghia > Berghia stephanieae. The sequence goes on along the minus strand of NC_088369.1, from coordinate 24,469,197 downwards.
CTGGGTTCGATTTTCGCTCGGCGCATAGTTGAGTCCTTCGAGAAGGCTGTTTACTCACATTCTCTAACCGTACTCGGGTGTAAAATGAGTACCTGACCGTTTACAGCGTTGTCTCTATCGGAAAAAAATTGTAATATCGCCTAACAGGGTTCATGTCTCATCCTAAATGTATGTGTTGCTATTGGCCAGGGACCCCTTGTAGAGCACATTAAGTGGATATTACGCTATATAAAAACTCATTTTTTTGTCATGGACTGGAACCGACGTGTACTTATTTTCAGGTCTGATTACCCAATCTTTATGGACTCATTGTTGTAATGGAGATCCCACAAAAAAAACAACAAAAAAACAAAAAAAAAACAAAAAAAACAAAACAAAACAAAAAAAAAACGACGCTAACAATGATAACATTGAATGTAATTGAAAAATCTTTACTAAATATCATAATTTAAAGGATCCTGCCAGAGACGGTCCTAGATCTAAAGGGCTCCTTCAAGGTGTGATCCTAGCTCCCTTTTTATTTTTTATATTTTGCCAATATTGAATGAAATCATTAACACCATTGACATGTCAATGTGTTAATTGCGTATGCGTATGACACACACCTATATAAAGATTGCCATCTGTCTGATCAACGCAATAACTCTTTACGCTCAAAGGATTTCACATGGGTTTATTGATTCAACCAGCAGATCACAGCCTTTATAAAAATTAACTTGTGTTTTGTTTCTATCACTCTTCCCGCATAATATCTGCTTATCTTTCTAAATATCAAACTACTCTCTCTCTCTCTCTCTCTCTCTCTCTATATATATATATATATATATATATATATATATATATATATATATAAATATATATATATAAATATATATATAATATATATTTATATATATATATATATATATATATATAAATCTTTCTATCCATCTATATATCTGATCGATCTCTCTTTATATCAACTTGTATCTATCCATCTATCCATCGATTTATCTATCTACCTACCTATCTATCTGTCCATCTTATGAATCACTTCATTCTACCTACTCGCCACTTCTCCCACAGATTATCACGACAACCGTGGTAAATGTCTAATAATAATTTGCTCACTTGTTATTATCAACACGTCGAACACTGTTAGTATTATATTTGTATCATAACACGATCGGAGTTTTGGGTCTTTGGCGGGGACCAATTATTCGGTTCTTGAATTGTAGATTAATTATTTTTTTTTACTGGCCATTACGCAGGATTCAATCACATCCCCCGATTTTTAGATTTTGAACTTTTTGATTGGTCAATTCAGATGAGATATTCAAGAAGTCATAAGTGCGGTAATCTTAGGTAGAATTGGAAAGAATAGTCTGATGTCACGTCGCCCAGCAACGGCGGCTTTTTATTTATTCTTCATGCTGCCTAGAAATTTTCATATGTCTTGTGATCAGAATGTGTGAAAGTCAAAACATGATCAGATTTAAATGGGGTTTTTTTTCTCCTCTGGATACGCTTTTATCCTCGTCGGAGAAATATTTCATAAGAGCGTCTGCCATTGTTCCGATTGTTTAGAGCCAGTTACTAAGTTACCATTCGTCATTACGAGGGAAGTGACGTTACGACTGTTGAAGCGTATTGGATCGCTGGATAATTCTATCTCTCGGCATCATAAAACGTAGTAAGGAGTGTGGACAGTGTTAGGCGTGGCACGTCCATTTGATCCCAATATTAATTAACAGACGCTGCCGGGCAATTTTCCACGAGCACCTGATGAAGTTTATGGTTTCGGATGTGTCTGTAATTAATGCAGCGTGATAAATTTATGCAGGTGGGCTGTAAGAAAGTTAGGTGTGGTAAAACCAAAGCTAGAGGTGCCTAAATGAGCCAATAAAATGGAGAGAAAAAAAATAAAGTGAGTAGATGTGAGTCATATATAAGGGAACAACACAAAACAAACAACGTTTCAGCCCTTGGCCTTCGCCAGGAGACAGAAAACACAAACACAAATATGTAAATTTACAAAATAATTAGGTGTGGTAATTTATACAGTGTTATAAAACTACGAAAGTGGGCTGTGAGAAAATTATATGTGATTTGGAATCCCTACAACAATATTGTAGTTTAAATCGATGTTTCAGCCCTATGACCATCACTAGGACTGTGCGGAACATGTAGTAGAAGTTATACTTACTGTTGGCTCCTATAATTTATCTATCTGTCTATTTACCTACCGATACCTATCTATCTTTCTATATATCTATACTTAATATTGTATATGTAATTTGTAACACATTGCATTTTTTTTATTATTTCAGCACACCACGTGTATACAATACAACCAACAGGCATGGAACTAAAAACGTAGCCATTGGTCTAAAGAGATTTTGTCACCCCATCTAATGTAACCAT